>NC_057933.1:20652204-20972204 GCF_018555375.3 Anguilla rostrata | reverse complement strand
TGTATTATTTCTCTCTCATGTAGTTTAAGAAGGGAAATGGGTTCTTTTCAAAGGCATCAGAAAGTGCATCTCATAGTTAGCTTTTTAAGCTAACAATAACACTGCCTGCCGTCAGTCAACACTATGACAATGGGACTTTGAAAATAATTGAGCAGCTGAAAAGTAACTGAATAACGGATTGTGATTTGAAACATTTTTTTGATCAGCGCCATGTGGGTGGAGGATGAAAATGCTGGTGAGACAAACAGCTCACAAAACACTCATGTCTTTAGTCTTGCTTACAGTCTGCGGCAATCTGCTTCTATTGGTACAATGTAGCCCAATCTAAAGATAGGATAAAGGTATAAGTTATTCATTGCTAAATGGCTCAGATGCCCATAGCAACAATGGGCTAATATGGTGTGTACTTTTGGTGCCAGCTAATGTTTGCAGTTCATTTAAGGACAATATTAATAAAAAAAAAAACTTTACAAAGCCCTTAAAACTCAAAGTGTTGGTTGTTTTTTTTTCTCCCAGTCTTCCAAAAGCTGTTGCAGATCATTTAGCCCACATAGACACCTACGCTACTGTGAAGTCTTTTTGTGCTAATCACCACCCTCTCACAAAGTTATATAAAGAGTGGGTTGAAGTACACTTTATTTTTCAGTTATAAGAAGAAAGTTAAGAGCTAAGCCTTTTTTTATTTTTGGTGGAATAAAGTTGCTGTGTATAGTTTCACTATGGTATGTTCTATAGTAGAATAAATCAGTATTATCCTCATAATCTCCATCCATTCGATTTTTCCATGCGATCCTTTTGGACTTTCATCTGGAATAGTGGTGGTGATTTTGCAGGGGGTTCATATCCATTCCCAGATATGACTTACAACAACTGGATCCAATTCAAGAGCAGGCAGCTTAATATGCTTCTCCCTGGAAGCAGGCAGGACGAATGCTAAAAACTTCCTTTTGTGAGTCATACTGACTGTAAGGCAGGTAGGGTGTTTACAGCTGTTTGAGGAGAAACTTGAACCTGCGTCCCTGGGTGGTGGCCCAGATGCTTTCACTGCGCTTAGTTACAAAGACCAATTACAGTGCCTTCTGGCCAGGGAAGTCCACAGTGGTGCCCCCATGAGCACTGATTAAGTGTGATGCCTAGAACAGGTGGTAGATTCTGAACAGAGCAATCTGAAAGCCCTGAGGCCAGGCAGACAATTACGTATGTCCTTGAAAAACCTGGGAAATATTTTGATGGCCGTCCTCAATAACCAAGAGTTTAAAAAGTTTAATACTTCTTCAGAAATAGAGTAACGTCTTCTGTAGAAGCCTTAAAATGGCAATGCACACATCCAATGTGTAATCTATAGTCTACCACAACATAGTGTTTTTGGTCTTTTTAGCTTATGTGGTCCTTTGTGAGATTGTTTATTTGATCAGGACAGCTTGTTTGTCATTCTTAGTCTCATTTTACTTTCTTCTTGTTTCCATGGTGACATTTCTTGATTGTTTGTGCAACCAAGCTAAACAGATTAATCTAATACCTTCAGTAAGGCACTACTCTCTTATATTTGCAATAACAAATTATTCTCTTATTTACAAAATACTGGAAATTATGGAATATTTCTCAAATAATAAAACACAAAAAAGTTCATTGTAAATTTATTTGAACATTTTTATACTTTAAAATGTATTAAAGTGTATTAAAATTTTAATTTATATTCGTGTTAATCCCCTGTGCATTCACCCCAGATGGCTTACTGTAGATGAATATCCCTCCAGGATTCTGATTTTTCACATGTAAAAATTAGTAATTACATGATGAGGTTTTAAACAATACTAAGAATGCATTAAGAGACATTTCTTGTTAACATTTTAACAACAAACAAGTTTAAGCATACTTATTCTCTTACTCTGGGTGGAATCCAAGCCTTGAAAATGCAACCAGAATGTACTTTTTTCAATCAGTTCTCCATTTTAAATGATTCATTCTTCAAAACATCAAAAAAACGATTTTTTCTTGCCTCTCCCTTAGGTAATGAAATGTATTTGTTTTTATATTGCATTTTCCACAGAACTGCAATAGTTGGGCAGTTATTTTACTGCAAAAACAGTATAACACATAAAAGAGATATAACTCCTTAAAGTCCAGGTCTAAAGTAGTCATATTTGAAGTTTGATTTCAGTTGGACAGTATTCCAACAACATTCATAAATTTTGAAGAAAAAAAAGAAAAGTTGATCAGTTCAACATAGTGTGTACTTCAAAACTGCCTTTGAAATCGTCTTTAAAACTGGCTTTGAAATTGTCTACACTTATAAGAAAGTTGTACTGAGACATGTTATGGAGTCTTAAAAATGGCTGTGGAATATAGCTGAATATTAAACTTCACTATACAGTGAACAGCCCAGTGTAACAAATGTGTTAATCCTCATAAAGGACTGCACATATCCAAGATGCTGCTGAAGAGGCGACACCTTCTTTCATCAGTAGCACAGCTCCATTTATTAATGACTCAAAGCTGTGTTCCTTTGAGCTCATGGAATATTTCTTGCAGTAAAAAACGACCATTATGTGATTTTTATTTCAATGTCACGACTCGAATGGCTTGAATATTAATGGGTCTGCCCGTTTGAATGTCACACAAACAGTAGCAGCAGTGGGGAAAGGCACCAACCCCAGCAGGCCTGCTAACAGAAGGTAAAGTCCCAGGAGGAGAAAGCAGACAGAGAATTCCCACATTCACCCTGCCTTTTCCGAAATCAGACTGGTTAAGTTCATTCACAGGAAATGTATATTATATCAGGGTTTATTGTTTGGTAATGGGACTGTTGCAAAGTTGAGTACAGGAGGACACTGTATGAGTTATGCTGCGCAATTCAGCACTATTTTGCATTTAATGCAATGTTATTGCTGATTTGTTGACTATTAATATCCAGTAAGATGTCTCCACCTTATAAACACCACCGTTTAAATGCACTTTAGAATGTTACTTGTATGCAGTCGCAGAATGCATAGATCACACAAGCAAACGTCTAGGCTAGAATTTACTATTACTACTTTTTAATCTTGGCATGAGTTGGCATTACTGACATTAATAAGTTCATAGAACACATAGTATTTCTAAATATGTCTTAGTGCAGAGATTTATTACTATTAGTTCTAGCAGCTTCCTTTCTCTTTGAAACATATTAATCAATTTAGAATGTGAGATTCTCCAAAAAAACAGAATCACGTCCCTTACAGTTGTAACCCGGCCCCTCTATTAAATAGTACGGTATGTACTGTTTATTCAATGTTTAGCAATGGTAGACATTCTAGAACATTCTGTCTTCAACAATTTTGGAAACGGTTTCCACTGTCTGCCCTGCCCATATAAATATCCTTATGGGACGACTGCACTCACAAATGTGAAATAACACAAATAAAACAAATGTGTACCAAAAAAATATAACTTAAAATGCACTTGACTTGCTGTACACCATGTTTGCCAATATGTTTCACTCAATGCTCCCTGGCATATAACGTTGTTTAGGTAAACAGAAAAATAGCTTTGATAATATCGCTCTTTATTTGATGTTAGTTTTCTTTAAAAAAAAAAAAATCATTTGCCTCCCCCCTCCCCCCACCCTCAACATGCGGCAGCCTTGTCCTCAGACAACCTCATGTCTGGGGAGCAACTGCTGCAGTGTGATGTGTCTGGAAATACCTCTGCAGGTTCATCATCCACCAAGCCGAGCTCTGCCAGTAAAATTCACATTCGGAAAAGAAGCAGCTCAGTCACAGGCACCATTGCACTATTTTTACGAATTATGTTCATTTTGTCTTTGTGCTAGAGCGAATTTGATTGGTACAAATGTGTCTCGTTACATTACATTTATTTGGCAGACGCTTTTATCCAAAGCGACGTACAAAAGTGCATATCAAGGTCTCTTTATGTCCTGCATAAACCTTTTTCTACAAACACTGAATTAAAAGGCGCTACAACATTACAAATGACAATACAAAACTGCGTCAAAATGACGACATGAAAAATTTGAATGTGACATTGTCCTAAGGGTATTAATAACAACAAAAACTGAAATTATTAAATAGTTACAGCAGCTGATTTAGGGACTGTGACAGGATTATTTCATGTTTAGAAAGATTGAAGACATTTAAAGAAGGAATTTTTTTTTGCCTTCTGTGCTCCTTTAAATCAATGTTAAGGTTTTGTATCAGATACAAAAGGAACACTAGCTTAGATGTATTACTTGTATTATTTATGATTGCTCCACACTGTAAACAGACTCCTGTTTTCAGCATGGAGCAGTCGTCGCCACAGTACGCCTTTCTCCTTCGCTCATTTCCCTGTTACAGTTCGGTTCAGAAATTGGGGCACTGCCCGCTACTGCCGTAAATGGCCAGCGAGGCTCGGCAGCCCCCCCCTGCCCCCTGCGAGAGCCACCCACCTGCATCCCAGCGCCACCCCATGTTTTCCAATCTGAGTCTCCCCACAGGAAACCTCGCTGTCACAATGAATCGAATGCGCGAGGTTTACCTAGAGACGACAGAGCTCCTCAGATGAACCCCTGTGTAGTGGCTGTGGAGCAGATGGTGACCGAACGTCCCTCTCCTCTCTGCAGCGCCCCTGAGGCGGTCACAGGGGGGCGCTGGCTCAGCGCTGTCTGAGCCCGGCGCCGCTAGTGCCTTTCCCAGCACACATTACAGCAGCCAGACAAGTCCAGGCAGCACCAGACTCCTCCGCCATAGCGTCTACGGTAACATTTAGCACTCTTTCAACCATAACTGCCTCTTTGCACTTTTGCCTGTTTTACATGTGATGAAGGGAAGCAAAAAGCATAATGTCTGCTCAGGCATTATGTGCGTTCACTTTCTGTTTTTCGCTGAGAGCTCATCATTGTGTGTCTAGGGACTAGGGGGCATGTGTTTAAAATGTTTGTTTTGGGTGATGCTGCCCCGATCTCTCTGTCAGGCTCCTAGGCACATATGCCTGTTCCCTGTTGCCGGGGAGACAAAGCACCTTCTCTCAAGCATGGCATCAGAGCACTTTCATTAGACAACAGTGGAAGTGCAGCACCCTCCTCTGTTTATGTAGCCCCCAAGTGTCATCTTTCACTCCCCCTTTAGCTGCTTTCCAGAAGTGGGATCAAAGCTAGAGACAAGCAGTGTGTTCGTGTCTGGATTGTGGACGTGTCTGTATGCCAGGTATTTCTGTGTCTTTGTGTTCCTGCCTCAGTACCCGTGCATATCTGTCCGTCTGTGCCTGTGCTTGTTTGTCTTTCTCGCACTGTGTGTCCATGCCTGCCTTCATTTCTCGTGCACGTTTATGTTTGTGTGAATGTCCTTAAACGTGTGTACGCATGTGTTCACGCTTGTGTGCATCTGCCTATGTTCCTGTGTGTCTGAGAGAGAGATGATTGCTATGGCTCATCCTCCTCATATTTTACTCCACTGTAAGCTTCCACCGCTCAAGCCTGCACCCTGTCGCAGTATAGGACCTCTGCTGTGACAAACTCTGATCAGAGCCAATCAGACTTTTCAGTCAAATACAGCTTGCACCATTTTTGGAATGGAAAATTTGGGAACCATTTGGGGAAAAAAAAATAAAAAAAATAAAACAACATGCTGTAACAGCGGCAGAACGCTCGCTCACATCCTCGTCGTTGCATTCTGGAGTTCACTCCAGGACGCATTTGCTGAAAGCTCCGAAATTATACGAACATTCTCAAGGAAGTGGCTGGCCTACGGGGGTGGGTTGGTCTCAATTAAAGTGCTTATAAAAACATTGACCCAGTCAGGATTTAGAAGAGCGTGCTGCATTGAGAAAACATTCTTTCTTTATTCCTGCTTTTTTGACAGATAACTCTTATACAGATACACTAAGATAGTTAGCAATGGATAGGTGGAAAGACACACTTTTAATGCTTTCATATTTTTCCATTTTGTTTCTTTCTTTTAGCAGAGCACAATATATAGTGACAACTGAATATTGTACTCAAATGTTTGTTCTCTGCGTAATTTTGTCATGGTGTGTAGCAGCTGTTTGCATTATTGTTGCAAAACCGAAGTTATTTCGAGTGTACATTAAGATAAATGTGTTTTATTATAAATGTACTAATTTGTAATCAGAAAGGAATTCATTATAGGAACTGTGGGCTGGTCAAAGTTGTATTTCATCAGGAAATTAAATCAAAAGTTTAAACTACGCATTGCAGACTTGCGGTCTCAGTATTATTTTTCTTACCTGTCTGTGTCTGAGTGCTGTGCTCTCCAACCCATTCCACACAAGTTTTTAAAATGTGATTTACCAGAAGTTTTGATTTAACACCGGCCATAGTCTTAGAATTCAGGCCAAGCTCATTCAGGGGGAATTGGCGAGGGGGTGGGGGGGAGGAGGTTGGGTTGGGGGGTGTCTAATCAACCACCTATAAATCTGCCATAAATTCTCAAAATTAAAACTCAACACTTTGTACCCTCATCCAAAATCTAAGGAATACTATACAATGGCTCACCTCTTTGCAGCGCTCGGTGACAGCTTGTTCTCAGACTTTAAGTGAAAGATGATATCTGAGGGCTGCTGGGGATTAAAAAATAGGCCAGCTTCCAAGAATGCAGTAAGTAGAAGAAAGAAAAGTGTTTCATCCCTGATTCACATTAAAGTGGAAAGATGTGGGTGCCTCCAGCACATATGCAGAGAGACCTCTCAATAGAGGAGGAGGGGGTTGCGGCTATTCCTTTCAGAATGTGGTTAAGGGTTGAGTTGTCAGACTCACCCAGGGGAGGCCATTGCCAGCTCCATTCACTGAGCCCTGTGTCTCAGTTAATGTGTGCAAGGAACACCCCCCCCCCCCCACCAATCCATTAATGTTTCACAAATCCAACACCATCTTCATAATCAGCCAGGGTTCTGAAAATGTTCTGCTTCTGACATTTACAAGAAATATCACCAATGTACTAGAGTATTTTGCAACATAATTCACCTTTTTTTTCTCCTCTTTTGTATAGTTTCCAGTACGCTGAGGGGCTGGCGTTTTCAGCATGGTTCTCAGAAGTCTGACTAAGTTCTAGGAAGAGAGAAAAGGGGTCATGCTGGGTCAGTCACAAACATTTAATGAAAAACATTGTTCACAAAACAATAAACAGACATTCTTCGTATAAACCAAATTGATCCCAATAAAAAGGGATAAAAGTGAATTTGACGGAGGAAAGGGATTATTAGGCCGATTGTTAACAGATATGATATGATTTCTTTTATTCATCTTTGATACCAGAGAATCATATTTACCAAGGAAGTGTGGAGTCAAACTGACTGTTACCATTATGATTTGGCCATACACTCTAATGGAAACCACTCATTTTGATGAATTTATTGTAATTGTATCATCTGGTTGTCATTTTTTGACAATGAGGCAGAAAGCATGAAGTCTATGCGGTATCAAGCACTGTATCAAAACATTATGCCTTTGTACTCTTGCTCATGTAATAATAAAAGTATTGATAATACTTTAGATATACTTTAGATAGAAATGAGAGCACTGTTTGGACTGATTTTGAGATGCTGTCTAGCTAGCTAACTTAGCCAGCTCTCTAACGTTAGTTAAGTCAGCAAAGTTAGCTCTCGGCCGGGTGGTAGCATTCATAGCCTATATCTTTCTTCACACCCATCCATACACATGTCCATGCATACCGCTATCACTGTACAAACACATATATGATGGTTGAATTATACAGTTGAATACAAATTAATTAGAATAGCCTGACTTAATTTTATAGGTCCGGTATCATGTAAATACATATGAATTATTATAAAGTAAATGAGGAATGAACCTGACGGGCTGGCCCGCTATTGGAAAAAATGTATGACGGTACGACAAAGTACACTATTTTCCAATAACAGGACAGCCGAGAGTGGTTTATTCCGCTTATACAATGGTTACCAACAACAATTACATATCAGTTACGTTTATCTTTATTGATTTTTTATCGACTTACTCATGTTGCTGTCTAACTGCTTTAGAAGGCTGGATTTTGTAGCGTATTGATTTTAAAACTGTTAAAAGGCAGAAGTGTCCCGTTATTGAAAGTGAATGCACAACCTTGGACCAATCAGAATTGAGTATTCAGCCAAACAGCTGTATAAGTAAGGAGTAAACCATGACAGGTTGTCCTGTTCTCGGAAAATAATGTACGATGGGGGTGGTGATGAGGTGATGCCAAACAACAAATCATGTGCCAAATGTTAGAGATTTGTGACTGCACTGAAGAAGCCTACAGGGATCTAATGGTGCTAAGACCAGGCTGGTGTATGAATAAACAGGAACTAGACCTCACATAAAGAGAAAGCCTTCAAGGGGAAGGGAAATCTGGAGCCTGTTTTTGATTAGAGATAAAGGGGTTTCAGGGTAGCCATATGATCTTGTAAAAGATCTCTTGGTGTAGCATTTTATTTCACATAGCATTTTATTTCACAGAAGTAAAGTTATAAAAAAAACTACTTTTTATTGAACATGTACTCTACAATCTCTCATGAGCTTTCATGGAAGTGTTCCCCCAGTTATTAAATGAGTTGATAAAGGTGTCATAAATCCTCAGAGTGTTAACAATCATTATTTTTCCATTTGTCTTGTGATTTACAGATTTATACTGGGGCAAAAATGTGGTATAGTTTCATAATTTCAAGAGATCATTTTAAAGCGACTGTAGCCATCATGAAAACATTTCAAACTAAGTCTACTGACGGAAACCAGGCCATTCCGGTATGGTCGGAAGGTTGGTCAGAGACGAGTGTAAATCCTATGTGTATTATCACCTATCCTTTTGGCTGTAAATGTCAAATGTAAACAAAAACACATTTTCACTGTACAAAAATGCCAAGTTACTCACGTATGCAAAGAATACAAAGCATGTTCTCTTGAGATGGTGAGATGAAAAACATAGGGCCAAATTACATAAAATAATTTAGGGAAAATTGGGTAACATTGCTTTGGAATAGAGCTTGTTTAATTTGTTTAATATTGCTTGTTGTAACTTTGCCTTATTTTGAAATCGATACTTTTAATGGAAGGCCAAAATTTTGCAAGTTTTAATTAAAGGCTTCTAGACAGTGCTTTATGCATTAGTAACTTACCATTTTTGTATGCTGAAAATGTGTTTATGTTGATAGAGAATGAATTTTAATGAAACATGAATGAGTTTCCCACAAAGATTATACAGCTGTGACAAAGAAGAAGAATAAGAAACACAAAAGGTTTGGGGCTTTATTGTGTGGAAATGTGAAGCTGTTTGTGAATTTTGTCTGTTTATATGAGGTCAGAAGGCACAGAACTTAATGTTCTGAAGGGCTGGTCATTGTGGTTATTTCTGTTGGAAACCCTGAAAAGTGCCAAACCCTGGGTACTGAATGGGTATGGGGCATGCTGCCCCACCAAGCTGTAACTTGGCAGGATGGCATGTATGGCCAATGTGTGGTAATACAGAATATAGTCTCTTTGGGATTTGAGTTAATCGTTTTGAGTTCTACTCATTTTCATCATAAAAGCATCAGTTCTGGTTTTGTTTCCTGAAGACATGCATGATTTCTTTCACATGAAGAAAAATGTCTCCTTTGTTGGCACCTAACGAGGGATTTATAATTTTTATAATTTTTCCAAACTTTGCCAATCAAATGACCTCTTTTCATTTCCGTGGTTTACCACTGCAACGGAAAACAAGAATATGCTCATCATAAGAAGCTTCTCCCAAGAGGAAACTGATGCTGTTGTGTGGGAAGTGTAGAGTAGAGCTGTCACCTTTTCCAAGAATTCAAAAGAATAAATAAGAGAAATTTGTTAGAATTTTCTACCACCAAAATTTCAATGAAACGTATAATGAAATGTATATTATTATGGTGTATGGTGTGACCTGTTGTTAAATAGCTTAAACGCACTATGCTAGAACTACAACATAATGACAAAAGAATTTTGAAGTTGTATTAAAATAAAACCAGGGAAGATCATAACAATTCCAGTTATGTTGTTCGCCGTAATGAACTCAGTAGATAGTCTGTTGCTCAAATGAAAAGAAAAATTATAACGCATGAGCTGGGAGACCATATATTGGATTTCACGAAAAGAGGATGAATGGGCAGGGATTATGAACATAATACATAATAATCCTCCATTTCAAATGTATTACCTACAGGCTACATGGATAGCATGAACCACATATTAATTTTATTTTTAGGCTACCTAACGGCATACGGACATTACTAATGCAGTTAATGCATGTAGTTTGCATGTAGCTATGATTTTAACTACAGTCACAAAATTGAAAAGATTTTTCAAGTAGCATTTATTGTCATTCTTCTCATTACTGACAGATGTAAGACAAAAACAGAAAACGTTTTACCATAAACAATTAAAAACAGAAAAAAATGCTTGAATTAACATTAAGAAAAAAACTACCTATGTAACTTGTGGCATAGACATGGTCTGAGCAGACACAATGCAGGCACAAATGCTGACACCAAAATTGCGATCAGCTGCACCAAAATTGCAGTGCGCTGCTTGAAATTCACTGACACATCCCCAACAGCACCTCTCCTCCAACTTTGGCGCACGTCGAGTCATCAAATTACCAAATTGTGTTGCAATCCATGACAAAATTACAACTTCACCAGTGCGACAGCTGGCCACACGTTGTATAATTGCCGTTTGGTTTTCCTTGTGTTTATTGCAAATTAAACAGCCATCTTAGTAACACCTGGTGTTGTTAGGGCAAGTCTGGCCTGCAGGCTGTAGCAGAATGTGTACTTTTTAATATGTTTTTTATGTATGCAATATTTTCTATGTAATCATGCGGAATGAAAATAATAGCAATAATGGGGCTCCTCAAAGCTCTGTTATGCAGTTGAACTAGATATTTGGGTAATAGCCTTGTTTTCATTCAAAGGACAGAGTGATCTAGATGCCTTAATGTTTTCTGCCCTGCTGTTTGTGGACTGAGCGAGTTCTTTCTTAATGAGCTTGAGTAGGTGGCCTCCAGATGAAAGTATTGTGATGCTTTAATTGTTGTTGGCATGTCTTGTTTACAAAATAAAAATTTTGGTTTGAAAATAGCTGTTCAGAAAGGTTGAAAAGGGGCATGGTATTCCTGTATGATCCTAACCTGCGTCAACATTTGAATTCAATATCTTAAACAAGGGGCAGCCTTTGTATACAGTGTCACTCATTTGCGATGTGGTTTTCTCTAAATGTTGCAGAAGATCAGAATTAATCAAGATCCGCTGCCCTTTATCCTGCGTACAATTAACTCTGTGGCTAAAAGAACATGGTGTGTTCATTCCAAGAACATCGAAAACAATGGAGGAAGTAGAATTCCTATATTCATGTAATGGGAGGTCACAGTAGCCATTGGAACAGTGGTACTTTGAATTCCACATGTTTTTGTAATCTGCAGAGCTTTGGGATGTGTGTATGAATTCCAAATGGGGTAAAGAAATGTGAACTGCAGCAACAACACAAATCCAAGATGAAAAACACTTACAGTGTAGTTATATCCTCTTACTGTAGCGTATATGTTATACCTGTCGGGTTGCTGCAGGTACCCGACAGGTACCTGTCAAGCTTAATTTGATTTTATGTTAAAGGCCTTTTGCATGGTTATGTCACAGTTAAAGACCAATAAACAGTAATGGCCACTTAAATAAATGTGACAGATTTTCATATGTGAACAGATTCTGGTAACAGGTAATCTGCAAATTTAGATAATAACAATAATATTTCTAAATTATACAACAACGTGTGATCTGATTTGTTATTTTTGTTAACAGCTTATCATTTATATGTTCATGCAGTTCATACTCATACACTCATATCCTGATGTACTGTAAGAGGTAAAAAAGTGACCAAAACATATGTCACATTGACCAGTTACACTCCCTTCCTCTTCCATACTTATGCAGTTTTTAAGAAAGTAATTCATTTCATATCTGAATTCTTATAGCATACGCAGTTCATAAAAATAAAGTATAACCGGGATGGTTTTTTTAAAATGGCACTATGTCTAGTTTTCCCTCACTCCCCCGGTGCATTTCAGTCCATGAACCCAATTCCCTCAGGCAAATCAGTCTCTTCCACTACAGCAGGAGCATACCATTTACCGTTCTTGGGGAGGGGGGGTGTGCGTTGAAGGAAGGTCAGTGTTTAAACTAGAACAATCCTACGTCCAAACAAGTTTTCAGGATAAGGTTGACAGACAAAAAGCCTTGGCACTGGATTGTTTGTTCTGGCAGGCCCAATCGTTCCAAGGCCTTTGTGATCGCAACTCAGGAGAGGTGAGCCCTGTGTGGCACCCCAATCAAATGAGTTGCGGCAAGACTTGGAACCAGAGATTTCCTTTATAAATTATCTGGATGCATTCCACAGCTCCCTACCCAGCTTGGCAACTAATGTGTGATGGTCAGCATGACAAGATGGTGGAAAAAAACAAAGGTGAGGAATCAAAACCCTCACTCTGTATCACAGTAATGTCATTTATGCTTAACAGCGGTGATTGCAACTTGCTTTTAGCTTCAACATCTATGACTGAAAAAAACATGAGTAGACAGTCAGAGGCGGCTGAATTAGCTAGGGTTACTTGGAGACAGACTGTGAAAGTAGGGGAACAGTGTGGGTGTCTGATAGGAGCTGGAGGCTGGAAATGAGAGGTTGAGAATAGCCAGGACTTTTGGCAGATGGGAAAAAGCTGCAGACCGCAGAAGAAGGCAGCCTTTATATCACTCCTCTGTTGGGATTGGGACCTGTATCAAAATTTCCCTCACAGAATCAGCAGTAGCTGACCAGCAGGCTGATGTCATTTGATTGACAGTTAAGGCTTAGAGAAGAAAAATCCGAGGCTTGAAGCTCCTTTTTTGAAGAGTTAGGCATTAGGCATTGTGAGTTAGGCATTGTGTTTACGTTCATTCATCAGCTGTCATGGCACATTCTCATAACTGTAGTTCATATTGTCATATTGCCTGCCTTGTCAAAATGCATTGGCAAGCATGAGCTTGCATACACAATTTTTACATTTTGTTTACATGATTCACCAATTTAGTACTTTCCTGGCACCAGTGCTAAGTTTGAGGCGAGTATTATATATCTGACTCCTCAATGCCTTGAAGTGCACTTTTTTCTTTCTTTCTTTGGATAGCACCTGTATAGCTATGGGCTAACAGCTGACTGTAAGTGCATATGAAGACATCTTACAGCTAGCTGTAACAGAGTATACACAGTAAAATGTTCAGTATTAAATCAACTCTTACAGAGTACATAGGGTCCCTATTGGACTCATATGTACTCTTAGATTTGACTTAACACTGGACATTGTACTGTTTTAAATCTTTTTGTATAGGTGTTTGGATTAGATTTTTAGAAACAGTCTCTCTGACATGCCCATAGCAACTCATTACTTAACTTAGATGATGTGCATTGCTGTATCATCAACGATCCACACAAATCTGTGCTTAGTTAAACATTGTACCTTATGGGTATTTAAATACAATATGATGAGATTATCTTGTGTGATGATGCGTTTTCATGTTGTGTCACATGCCTAGCCACCAGTCTACTTACCATTGACAGACATCTATAGTATTACAAGCCCATCCACTGCTGAATGGCGTTCCAGTTGGTTCCCTCTAATCCATTTCATCAACCTTTAAATGAAAGCTTTTAGATTTCACTCTGTTTGTTCTTCTGTTCAACCAAATCAGCCCGCCAAAATCCTGAGTATCATTTAGATCATGTAAATGAGTACGTTCTGCAATTATGCACCAATGTGGAAAATGAAAGCATAAAGATTATGTGCTTAATAATGAAGTTGAAATTTCAATAATGAAATAAAATTACATTATTATTATTATTATTATTATTATTATAGTAGGCTACCCCATGATTTTTGAAGTTTTTTGAAAATATTCTATCGGCATCCATTGTAATAGTTAGCTAATGTGCCAGCTAGCCCCAAGTTGACAGCTTGAGCAGTAGCTGTCCAAAACAAACATTACCATAACAACGAAGGCAGCAACAGGGTCAAAGTTCAATGTATTTTGTGCCCGAGCAACATCCTCAGTGACAGTCAGCATAAACCAATATAAACCAAATGTCGCTGCGACCAGTGACATCCATTGCATGTTATCACTCTATCACTGGACTATAAACTGGCCTGTAGAATTAAATCAGAATGTCCAGGTTACTCCTGGAATTAAAACACTGCATTAAGTCACTGAAATAGATCAGCGCACTTTTAATTTCATGAACAGTCCCTGTGTGCCTCTGTCAGGTATTACTGTACCTAGATGGTCTGATTTGTTTTACTGTACCAGAGAGGAAATAATGGAGAACATTGCAACACAGTGGAGAACAAGAACTCATTCTTACTCATGCTTATTATTCAACCTCAGGAGTCACTGCAGTGCTTTATTCCCTTTTTTGTAGTTACGGTAAAAGTAAATCCTTCCAGTATGAAATGAGTCACTGGAGGTATTGTTACTGTAACTGCGGTTTACTGGATCCTGATAAATCTTACTGTCTAAGAGAATTCTTATGCCAGACCTTGTGCAAAAGACATTAAGGTTCATAGTTCACACCAGGTAGCAATTTTGTCAAAGTATTATGACAAAAAAAAGAAGAAAATAGCACACATTGCAGAAAAATTCAAAACAAAAATGTAGACTTTTGCTTTGATCCCTGTGTGTGGGATATATCTGAGTGTGTGTGTGTGTGTGTGTGTGTGTGGGTGTTTGTGTGTGTGTGTGTGTGTGTGTGTGTTGTGTGTGTGTGCGTGTGTGTGTGTTTGTGTGTGTGTGTGTGGTGTGTCGTGTGTGTGTGTGTGTGTGTGTGGGTGTTTGTGTGTGTGTGTGTGTGTGTGTTGTGCGTGGGGTGGTGTGTGTGTGTGTGTGTGTGTGTGTTGTGTTGTGTGTGCGTGTGTGCGTGTGTGTGTGTGGTGCGTGTGTGTGTGTGTGTTGTGCGTGTGCGTGTGCTGTGGGTGTGTGCGTGTTTTTGTGTGTTGTGTGTGCTTGTGTTGGTGTGCGTGTGTGTGTGGCTGTGTGCGTGTGCATGCGTGTGCGTGCGTGCGTGTGTGTGTGTGTGTGGATGTGCCTGTATACATGCATGTGTGTGTGTTTGTGTCAGACACATGTTTCAGCAGTGATAATCCACTCAGCACATGTAAAATCTTATGCTAGACCATCTGATTCTGCATTCTGTATGGTCGGTGCCAACTCGCTACATGCACTGTCCAAGGACATTATTGTGCAGTTTGTGAACCGCCCTCTCACCCCATGCACACGCGCACACACACACACACACACACACACACACACACAGCTTCTGCTCCCTCTCCCCTCATCAAAGCCCTCATTTACTCTGGTTTAATGACTCGGTGAGTTACGGCTGCCACCTGGCTCATTTTCAGTCCTTTAATTCGGCGGTGCTTCTTAAAGAAGCGAGGAGCGCTCTCTGACAGCTATCACGGCCGGCTACTGCGAGGTAGTCGAGAGACGAGTGTCGGTTTCGGTCTGCACTGTGGCCAGTCAGCGCTTCTCGATGCGGTCGTTCGGCGCGGCGCGGCTGTCACTTCGCTTCCGCTCCTGTGTGCCGATGCCCTCGCCGGTGAAAAACAGCGGAGGAAGGACACTAATACTGCTAATCCCGCCTCGCTCTCCTTGTGCTCTGTTCAACAGCTCGCTTCTGAGGTTAATGCGGGGGACTGTTGCCTGAAATGACACTGGATTTTAACGATGCCCATTTCCATTTCTTTTTTTTCCCACTCCCACTTTCAGTTGTTACATTGCCAGTGGTGACAACATTACTACATCTGGAATGAAGTTTCAACCCAGCTGAACTTTCAAATATCTTAACTTCTAGCTATGGAAGTGTGGAGAAAATGGAAAAGAAGGATTAAGTATCTCTTCTCACAATGATACAGTATACCAATAAAAATCCATTTTTCAAGCATAAAAATGTAAATGAATAATGAGTAAATAAAAAATAAAAAAACTAAAAGAAAAAATCGCTCTGCAAAAAAATTACTTTCAAACCTTATTTTTTCCAGACCAATTTTCATCCGCATTTTCCTTATTCAGAATTCTTAATTTCAGTGACTGGACTATTTCATTGCTGCTATGATCTGTGTCGTACAAAACAGTTATTGTGCTGGAGAACTTTATAGCCGGTGAAGTGCTCTAATCCATCGCAGGTGCCTGTTTGAAAAGAAGGGTCACTGTTGACGCAGAAAATACCCTGGTGACTGAAACTACCCTTTCCTGTGCAGGTCTGTGGTCAGTTCTGCATATTACTGTGGGACTCCTGGCCAGAGTACACACTGCCACAATCAGGATTCCATTCCAGACATATTGGCGTTGAGATAGTGTTTTGGCTGGACCACCCAGCGCCCCACCTCTTTGGATTGACTACCACACATCAGAAAACCCCCTACAGCGACCTTATTGCATAAGAGGGCCACCTGCTCGTTATGATAACATCCAGTGCATTCTGACAGATGATGTAAGGGTGGTAGCTGGATGACTTGTAATATCCCCTGAAAATCTTCCAGTCCATGTGCTTACTTTGGTTCAAAGCCGGGAGCTTAGATTAACTCTCCAACACAACAGGATTTCTCACAGGGGTCACTGAGGGGAAAAGTTGCTAAGTTGTGCCACAGCCACACACACACCACACACACACGCACACACACACACACACACACACACTAATTCCCATACTCATACAGTGAGCCTAAATCACTATGCCCAGCAGTCATGTTTCCAAGGGGTAGGTGGGGTGGAATAAGAGGCCTGAAGGAGATTAAAGTACTTCCTGTGACCTCCTCAGCCTCCCATGAACCCCGTGCTTGAGGTGCCTGTTGTCAGCTCAGGATTAGCAGAGATCACTGTGGTAATGGCTGTTCAACCTCAGGACCAGGAAACATTGGAGGGTTCACACGTGAGTGTAAATAATTTCCACTGCAACTGTCCCATGTATCATTGAAAGGGTTCATTCAGACTTTGGATGTATGCTATTTGGTCTTCCCACCTCAAGTGCATTTTGTTGTAGCTTTGTCTGCAGTTGGCACTTACACTTCCTCAATTGTCACTTCCTCCCTTGCATGAAAATTATGAATTCACGAAGAAACAAATTTCTGGGAATATATTTAAAATAATTGAAATCCTCAGTGAACATACAGTGAACAAACAACATGCTAAAACTGATAATTAGCCTCACAATTATAGTATGTTTTGTGATTTAAAAAATTCATATTTTCATCTCAATGTCCGAAGAAACTATACTTTAATATTTCCACTGTTTAATGTGTTACACTGTGACAATAAAAAACCTCAAAGTCTTTTTGGTTTTATTCTTTGTAAGTGTAGTGTTAACAATTACATAACAAGCTTCAAAAGGCATTTGCCTATGCTTTGCCAAATAACGGTGTGTAATTGTGTACATGTGGATGCATTTAGATGTTTTATTTTTTAGATGTACAATATTACAGATGTTTTAATGTCTAATACAGTACATATTGTATACCACTTTGTCTGCTTGTCCTCTGTGCATTGATGTCCAACACAATTAATGGGGTTTGATTTGGTTTTACAGCAAAATGTAATTATGGGTCAAAAAATAGCGAGTGCTGTAGCAAATTGCAAAAGGAGGGTGAAGAATTTTGCTTTGATCCCTGTGTGTGGGGCACATCTGTATGTGAGTTTGTGTTTGTGTGTGTGTGTGTGTGTGTGTGAGAAAGAGAGAGAAAATAGAGAGAGCACAGTTACTATTTAGAATTCACATAGGCATACGTGTTTACACAAGTGTTTTAGATTAGTGTCTGCAAGTATTTAGTTGTGTGTGCAAAATAAAGTATGAAATGATTTCTCTATTGGTGCCTGATGGTCTTCTCTATTAGCTTAGTTATCACTTTTGGACGTAGTGCTTATAGAACAATCGCTATTTAGAATATCACTTATGCCTGGATCCAGTAAAATAATCATCCTTAATGTCGACCTATAACTAAAAAAAAGAATTTGTAGAATTACTAATAAACTTAATGCTATCTGGGAGTTCTGATGGGAGGGCACACAAAAAAATCTGATGGCAGAATTTGATGGCAAAAGCAGATATTTCAGTCATGAGCTTTGAACTGAATTAGAATTGAGTTGTATTTCTTCATGAATATCATTACTAGGGAAAAGAAATCTAAATGGTGTGCCCCCAAGTTATGCAATATGGTGGAATCCTGGATGAGATTTTTATAAAACCTGGAATTGAATGCATGACCTGGAAAAACCATTCCTAGATCATGGAAGTGCCTCTGCATGCTACACACCCCTCACTTCTGGCTAATTAATTTTAACAGTGGAGTTTCCATGGTACACTACTCTTCAGCGTTCCTTTACGCTGTCTGTTCTCTTGAAAATAACTGATGTTATTACCACAGGCAGGAGATGATATTTTGGTAGAAATATTTTGGTTAAATGGTAGAAATATTCCAGTTGATATTTTGCATCTGCGTTCATTCTTATAATTCATATCTTATCATAGTAAAGGAATACTCTAGAGACTGATTGGTCTCAATCTCTTTCAAACTGATATGCACATTGAATATATTGTCTCAAAGCTTATTGAAATTAGCGCTGAAAAAAAAAGATTTCATAACAGATGTGTATGTTGCAGATCTAGTGCCCAACAGACTGGCTGCTTTTTGCCAGTATAAGCCACTGTGACTGAACTGGAAAAATGATCTGCAGATCCTGTTCGATCAGTCATCTCATGCTTAACTTGCCAGTGGCCATCCCAAAATAGCACATGCATTTCCTACATTCCTACATCCTAGTCAGGTTGTAAGCAAAAGGTGAAATTTGCATGGCCAGGCCAACTCCTCTACAGGTCGATGGCAAATCCGGGCTCAATTAATCAGCCATACATATGTTTATGCTACATATGCTTACCATACAGATGTTATTATTATTGTAGGGTCCACATTCTTGCCATCAAAATGTTATTATTATTATTGCAGTCATGCACCTGATTCAGACAAGCTAATTCATGAGTGTCAAACAATTTTGCCTTCTTATGAAGTATGTTCCCTGACTAAAGAAGGAGAAATATATTTAATGCAATCCGCATTGGCCCGTGACCAGAGAAATAAAACAAACCATAAACTAATGAATTTTATGTTGGGGGTTGTTTTATGGCCTGCCCTGAATGAAAACATTATCTGTGCAACTGATTCTAGATGCTGTTCATACTTCTGAAAACATAAAAATGTGATTTTTTTAATGTCATGAGATTTATATTCCCAGACTATGAAAACAAAAATAAAATAAAAACAACACACTGTTTTTGACACTTTTTTTACTGCTGGAAAGTGAAAGAACAGAGGGCTTGAAACCTGTGTACGTGTTTCGTGCATGTCCCCTGAGGTTGCAGCAGAAAAGCCAACGAGTGCACTGCTTTCCTGGTGATCTGGAGTACATTGTAGTGCAGCCAGATCTGATCCCGCTCATTGAAGCAATGCACATCTGAACTCATGTGCAGCTTTGCTTTGCTTGTGCTCAATGTCTCCCCAGTGCATTTAACTCAAGTAACCCATGCAAGGAAATCTGAAAAGTGATTTTTGTTAGCAAAGCCCCTTTCTTACTGGAAATCAGGTTTTTTTTTCCGACATCTGCATATGATATCTTGCAAATGCCATTGCAGTTTATGTTTTTCATGTATTTTGCATGAATTTTCTAATGCCCATATTACATGATAAGCCATAACACGGTGTAACACATTACACATAACATAACACATTTCTATTTATAATATTGCTTGTTGTTAATGTTCAGAAATTTTCCCTCAGTTAAAGCTTGAGTTAAACAGATGAAAAATGGGGTTTGAATATTTTAACTTTTGTAGTATAGTGGGGTGTGTGCAAATGAGGGGGGGGGGTGTTGTGTTGGGCAATGCTTGGATAAGATTCATGCAGAGGGGAGAGATGTGTGGTGGATGGGGGTTTCATCCCCTGCCATGTCACTTTCTAAACTATGATCCCATATCTAAAAAATGGTAAAATGGACTGCATTTATATGGCACTTTTATCCAAAGCACTTTACAATTGATGCCTCGAATTCACCAGAGCAGTTAGGGGTTAGGTGTCTTGCTCAGGGACACTTCGACACGCCCAGGGCGGGGATCGAACCGCCAACTCTCCAACTGCCAGACAACCGCTCTTACCTCCTGAGCTATGTCGCTATCTATCTCTAACCTTTCTGCTTTCCCCCTGTATGAAAACACAACAGGAGGGTGGACTGTCTTCTCCCCCTTAAAATGACTCATGCAATATTTTTAGTGTCTGAAAACAAATAAATAACCTAAATAAAGACCAGAGAAATATTTTCAAAGGCTTGCTCTTGAAAGATGAACAGCAAACAAACCCAGATATTTTCATGCAATTAGTCGGGAAGTACAGATTTTCATAATGTTTCTCCATTTTTAATTTTGAATACCATTCAGAAATCTTTTGAAATTGCATTTGATTGCATCATTCTTCTTAAAAGAACAGCTGATACAGCTCTGCCTACTTTGTAAAGGTGACTCATGCGTTGTAAAAAAAAACTCTTCTCAGACACTTTCTGCAGCAAAAACCAGTCTGTCTGGATTGCAAATAAAGTGAAGGCAGGAGGAGCAGGACCCTAATAATTGGCCTGTTTAGGCAATGAGTTACACCTTTGTTGAAAACCAATCAAAATCAACTTTATAGGTAAGGCTGCTGTCCATGGTTCTGAAAAACCTCCAAGGGTTTTGGAGACAATGGTGATGTCTGATAACTGCCCTCATTGTCCTTCCTGGATGCATATTGGCTGTTTGGATGGCACGTATAGCTTGTAGA
Organism: Anguilla rostrata; assembly: GCF_018555375.3. Lineage (NCBI taxonomy): Eukaryota > Metazoa > Chordata > Actinopteri > Anguilliformes > Anguillidae > Anguilla > Anguilla rostrata. The sequence continues at coordinate 20,951,337 of NC_057933.1, read as the reverse complement.
TGTTGTGGGCTGATGGGGGCCGGTTGTCACCTATACGCTCTTTGAGACTTTAGGGTTCCTGCAAAAATACAATTTTCATCCCGAATTAACTCTGTACTCTGACTTATGAATGCAAATATTCTCAATAAACTTAATAAAGCCATACAATAAAGCCCTGAATTTGGGATTATGTTGGTTTTCTTCCTATATTCTTCCTATTCTTCTGCTTCTTCATCTTCAGTGCTTTTCAGAACATTAGTGGAAATTAAAGTTACTTTTGTAATTGTTGTATGAGTTTTGTCTTAAATTAGAATATATATTTTTGTCATACTGTTTTTCATTTCATCAAGACATTACTAGAATAAATTAGTTGTCAGCGTTCTGGTGAAGCATTTTCCTCACTTTATTGCCATTTTAGAGGAAATAATAAATCCCTTCAGTTAATTTTGATGACAAAATTGACAAGGTATCCATGGTAGTAATGTGCATCTACAGCAGGCTATGGTTGAGGGCTTTCAGAAGCAACAAATGCTAATAATGTAGTGTGAGATGTAATGTTAGGAGATTTGCCATTCTTTGCCAGATTCAGATTATGGCCTCTGAGTTTCATGTACCCTGAATGTTTTCTACTGTACCAACATTTCCTGATACATCACTATCCTTCTGCACCTCTCTGAACTCCACTCCCCTCATTATGTCATACTAGTTAATCTAGTTGCTGACTCCTTAAATGTGGGGGTGGGGGGGTGGGGGTGGGGGGGGGGGAGATAAAATGTTCAATTGATTGAAATCTCACTTGAATGTGTTTCAAGGTGGTAACATTCTAACGATTGCTCATTTTCTTATTCCTACTCCCATCTGCGACACTTCTTGAATCCTTTGCTTTTTACCACATTGTTTCCTCCATCCTCATGTAATGGCCTCACGTGAACCCTGGTTTCTCAGGCAGTTACTTTACAGGAGGGTTGTGCATAGTGCAAACACACAGACTCTTCGCTTCTCTTGACAAATGTGATTACATTAGTTTAGTTTATACTATATACATTAGTTTACATTCATTTACATTCTATTATATACAGTTTATACCCATTAGAATCATCCTGTTTTTCTCTTCAAAGTTTTCCCTTTTCACATGGAGATAAAATGTTGCAGTCTTTACAAGGGGCAGATAAATAATAGTCTTCACTGAAATTTCCTGAATTGGTGTTGAATTTGCCTTTCTTTGTTCTTTAATCGCATCTAGCAGAATAATTATGAAAGAATAGGTTGGTACTGATTTATGTGCATTTTTTTTCATGGACGCAACCATGAGGTCAATGACCCATATGGTTGGTGTGTAATCTTTACAAACTCAGGGTCATGTAAAAACTCTGTCACTTTCCTGGCTGTGGCCGCTCGAACTTCAATGCATAACCTTGGACCCATATTGCACCTTTAATGGGCTCATTTTCTAAAAAGCCAATTGCATTTATTACCTCAGCAGGTCACAATTTCCAAGCTATATGCCACTATTAAAGCCTCTACATGACACAAATACTTCAAACAAGTAAACAAGTGAGCAATAGCTTGAAAAATAATAATGTGTCTTTGTGCATTTTATTTATATTTCAGATACTTTGATATGAATTTATATCTCAATCCCCATTATGGCCTGCTTTTCTAATGGCTTAAATATATAAGCCATTACTGTAGTTTCCATGTTAAATGAATCCTTTAAATACCACGGAAGAACTCACACCAGCATTTGGATTGCCTGTTATGGCTGAGAGACTTTTTAAATTTTATGGCATAACCATAACCACTGAACACTGTGTGCAGCCAATCTATTTCTATGTGGGAAATGTTATAGTTTGCTTTGGCAGACATATCCTTCAGACATGCCCAAGTTAAATTACCACAGTTAATCCTGATGACAGCAATATGGAAGTTTTATTTGTATTTTTTCCTCGAAAGGAAGAAAATGCAGCTCTGGTTCAAAAACAAAACAGGTTTTTGCCATTTCTCTTTATTTTACCACTGCAAACTTTTTGTGACTTTTTACTGAGAAGAATTGTAATTTTTTTTACAATAAAGACAAACAGAAGTTTTCAATTGCGTTTCCTTAAACCAGTTCATACTAGCATTTAACAGCTGAACAGGGTCTCGTCAAAAGCTCTGTGGGAATGTCAGCGTTTTATGAATGGACTTGTCGGAGGGATATGGTCAAATGCACCTGGAGAAATGAACACCTGTCTGAAAATCACTGAGCTAATTTCGATGTGTTAAACGCGACAGACATTCTGTTCCGTGGCTATTTTAAAATGTGTGTTGTTGGCAGGATATTTTTAAAAAAGCATGTCAGGCACAAGTGAAATATAATTGGAATTCTGTAAATAGTTTGGAACCTTTTGTTTTTCATGCTCACATATTTATTTTGAACATTTCAATTCCTACGTACTGCCCTTATATAATGCAACACAATAAAATATTTTAATGTGAGCCAGCAGTTATTGAGATATTATCATTATTCTGCAGAAAGTACAGTATCTTGTCATTTTAAATACATTTCGTGTAACACAGAGAGTGATACAAAGTGCATCTGCACGTTTTGCATGCTTCATCAGTTTGTCCAGTTTAAATCTTTTTTTTTTTTTAACTCCCACTCGCAACTGCATGTTGTTGGGAATAATTGTGCTGTGTCATTGAATGAACGCCTTCGATCTGTGGCTTGCACCTGCGCTAAGAGTCTCTTGAGGACTTAGGGTTAACAGTGCTCAGGAGCAAAAATAACGGAACTGTCCTCACTTGCCCTCTCCTACTGCTGGGCACAACAAGAGGGCTCTGGCGGGCGGTTATACGGCTTGTGATCTGTTCACGTGCAAGTATGTGAAGCCTATTGGTGCTGATCAACATATCAACATAACCTTGAACCCGGTGGGAGGGCAAATTTTTCATTGTGTTTTACTTGGCCGATCGCTGTGGCTGACCCGGAGTGAGCCCGTCAGGCCCCTCGCATCCCATCATTTATTTATTTGCTTTCCGATTAATGTTTTATTGCCACTTTATCTGAATGTCAACCGCTCAGTAGTGTGTCACAAAAAAAAAACAGCTCATGGTTCGAATCTAAATAAGCAGGGCCTGTAATGCGTTGCATTGCAGATATCGTCGATGCCCTGCAGATTGTAGAAGGGAGGATAATGAAGCCATTTCGAGCTGCACAGCCTGAGTTAAACATCTGCAGTTTTATGAGGAGTTAACGGGCTTTCGAAACTCTTGTTTTTACTTTCGCTCTGCATTGGAATATTCTGCAGACCGAAGACAATAAAATTTACTCATCGCTGAGTTGTCAGCTTCTTTAAATCCTGTATACGTCCAGCTGGCTCCTCATTTCAATCAAATACATTTCAGAAGTTGGTGACCTTGCCCTTTAAGTGAAATTTGCCCAGATTGGTGTTTTAAACAGATGAGATTTCATTTGAGCAAGCAAAGGCCCATTTGGTAGTGCTGTTTCTGTTTTAGCGTAATTAGCAAGAGTGTGTTTTGCAATGTTGCTTGGAATACCTTTTGCAAAGTAGTTACTGAATTCTACTAGTGGAAAATAGTGCTCTTCTGGGTATTGAGTAACCGCATGGAATTAAAAAAATCTGTCAAAGGAAAGAAACAACAACAAGCCCTTGCGTAATGTTTGCTTTGGAAAATGAACTTAGAGTTTATCTGAAACACTGTGTTTGCCATGATGTAAAATACAGCTGCCATATGTTTGGTTTTTTGTTGTAAGTTTTGTTATAAGTTATGAGATTTGTATTCACATTTAATGATTTCACCATTGAAACTGCTACTCAGACTTCCCCCAGCCCATTCCCACTGGCAACCCCCCCCTCCCCAATGTATCCCTAATAATGCTATGTCCAGATTGGAACTTCAGTCTATGCTGTGTGAAATCACCTTGGATGACCCAGAGCAGAAAAATCTGGCTATTGCAGGAAAGTAGGCGTGAAAACACACTCAGCATCAAGGACGTCAACCATGCCCATAAAATATCCTGTTTTGTTCCGCTTTTCCTCCCTTGGCACCAGGACAGTGGCTTGCATCATGTATCAGAATGTAGTGACCCACCAGACTAAGCTGCACTGCAACATTTAGGGCGGGGGGGCGGACGGGTTCCCTTATTGTGTCATCATGTGACTACAGACACAGTCCATGCGCTTGCAGAGGATTTCACTACGTCAGACGTGTTTATGCAACACAATAATAAACAAAATAAGCATCATTCTTCCAGATCCACTTACGTCATGATAGGATTTTATGAGTAGATGGATGCACAGAGGTTGTTCAGAAGGCCTGAAGCTACTGACAGCCAGCTTTCTGACAGGCGTAGTGAAAAGTGTTTGGAAACTCATTATTATTATTATTTTTTACAGTGCTGGGTCATAGCAGTGGCGGCGTATCAATAAACTGCAATCTCCAGGTGTTACACGCTGCAAAGTCCAAAACCTTACCAGAGCCATTTTGAACAAGAACAAAAGACCTGGCTCAAACTCAGGACAACATCTGCAACCAAATGTCTCTGTTGCTTTGAACACAGGGGCACTCATTTCATCTACTTACTCGGTTTTCCGCCGCTATATTGAGTTATGGAACTACTCATGGTTTGGGTTGTTTTTGGCAGTAAAAGAGAGACATATTTGCTTTAATTCAGGAAGCTACAGGAAATGCTTCATCATCTATTGCTCAGACTTCCTATCACTGATCGCCAAAGCTATTTCTTGGAATGTTCAGGTTTTGTTGTCTTTTTAATTACTGTGTGATTTCAAAAATGTGCCGTCCTTCCATTTTTATTGGCCTTGCACACTTTTCTTAAACATCTGCTTACCATTAGGGCCTGGGTTATTGTGCATTCTACTTGTGTACAGAAAGAAGCTGAAAAACCAAATAAGCATCCTATTGTTTTTAGCCAGACTAACTACCATCCATACAATTTCCATTCATTTTATTCCCTCTCTGATTGCAAATTAGTTTTAACAGCGGTGTTTAACCACAATGCTGATTGAACCACTTCACTGCTTCGCAGAGGCCCTCTACGATTGGAACCTTGTTTTCTGCCGATATGAAGGTCGCCTTCTAAAGCTGACTCAACAGCCAAGTAGTGTCCCAGGCCCATAATGATGTGCAGATGCATAAACTGTGTCTCCATGCCAAATGGAAAAAAGAAAATCAGACTATTACCCTTTGCCTTCAGTCATCTCTGAATAATACACATAGCCATAATTCTGTGTAATGTCTCTCTCTGGCTGTGGTCATCTGAGTCATGCAACTGTTATCCTTAGGTTACTGTACATAACATCTGCTGCCTTTCAAGCAAGCGGCGAGGCTAAGCATGCGTCAGACTCATGAATTATCAGCCGTGCATGGCCGAGGCTGACGGTGCTTTTAGTTGGCTAAAACTTGCAATGTACTGTGTGAGAACCGTGTGTGCTAAGCGCCCGGGTGTTCCCGAGGAGAAGAGGCTGATCTGGGGGATGCGGGCCAAATGTAATGACGGCAAATGGCTGCTTTCTTGGCCGTGTGAGTACACAAAAAAAGATCCTCAACACACTCAACATATTGTAGTATTTAAGTGGGAGTGTGTGGTTCTGCCTGGTCTTTTTTTTTTTTTTTTTTTTTTTAGAATTCTTCCCATCAGCGTTATCCTTATGTTTTCATCATGAGATCAAAAATCAATAAAGTAAAAAAACCATCCCAAGCTATCTTTGCTCATTGATACCGAGACTGACAGAAAAAGCTATGTGTTTAAAAAAAAAATCTTTTCTGTAGTTTGCATTTCATATACTGCGGAACTGCTATAAAAGAGTAAATCCTTTTAAAATGTTCAAATACTTCCTGGAATAGGCTTTTATGGTGGTCCTGATGTGACAAACACAACAACACGTGTGAAATGCATTCAAACAAGCAGGAAATGGGAAAACAACAGGAAAAACATAAATACCAAATAGCTTAGCACAAACACATAGCCCGTGACATAATTACACATTTATGGTTAGCACATTTCTGTTTAGCACAATTTTCACCTTTTGCTCCTCACATCCTGATTTTGCAGTTGTGGGGTCCTTCAAAAAATTTCTTTTTTTTTTAAAAAAAGAAAAAAAACTTTGCATGCTCTTCTAAAGAAAAAAGCAGGGTTAGGATGTGTGCCTACACAGTACGTCAAAACAGCTGGTTAGTACATGGGACAAGAAGAACTAAATTGATTTCAAAAAGGTGCTTGCTCTCAAACCATCAAAAAGATATATGTGGGGACCTACAAACCATCAGTGCTCATCCACCTACTAATAGTAATGAAAGGATTAACAATATGTTTACTGCAGTTTATGCAGTTGTTGAGGTCACTGCTTCCAGAGTTAAATTGAGTTTGGATTAAAAATGGATAAACTTATAAGCTTATATTCTTAAAACATTTCAGAAGCTTAGTCAATTTGCAAAGAAATTTAGCAATTTCGGGTAAGTTTTTCCCACAAGATTTGAGTCATTTCTTGTCCTTTGATTTTGCTTGCATTCATTCATACTAGTTATTAACATCATGTGTCTGTGAATATTGTCCATGTTGCTTGAAAGCGTATACTGAGTCATTTTCTGTTCCTTGAAAACTTGATGGAGGGCTTGTCACGATGCGAAGGTGTCCATTGGTTCCATCATCTCTTTTTACCCCTTCTGTCCTTGTAGCTCAGTACTTTTTCTGTGGGAGGAAAAAAAATTCTTGTTTCACTCAAAATTGTAAGCACTTGAGACACCATGGTTATATATATCCACTGTTAAAATGTTTTAACTTTTGTTTAAACTTTTATAGAAATTTATTTTACTGCCTTGAACTGCTTCCCCAACTTTGACTAACTAAGATCTTCAGATGCTTGAATACTTGTATGCTTTTGTTACATAAGCAGAGACATTCTGGGTTTTATGATCAAAAGGACTCAGGTTTAGGTTAATAAGAACTCTTAGTCCTCACTTCAAAGGCCAGACAACACTGTGCCATTAATGACTGGAATCTATTTATACAGTAAAAAAAATGTAGTGATTGATTTTGCTGATCTCATAATGCTCACCTCACTGTTTTCAGATATAGTACCCAACTAAAAGATGTTATACTTTGACCTGTGTGTATATCAATGCATGAATCAATGAAGCTGTTCAACTGTTAGGAATTAAGAGGTTTGAAGACATATCTTCCAACAATAAATAAATATCTACCAACAACAAATAATGCTATGCAATGAGCCTAGTAGAACTGTAGTAGACTAACAGGCATGCAATGCAAAGAGCTTGTTGTTGTAGTAATGTGGATGCATCTGCGTATTAACAGGAAATCAGACAAAGTATTAGACAACAACCTGAATTCAACAACAACATTCCTTAACTCTGACATGTAAATATATATATTTTTAATCATTTCGCAGATCAACTGTTGATTGCTCAGCTGAATTTGTGGAACAAACAGAATTTTGTTTAAATGTGCATCAAAGTAATGGAAAAATGTTAATTGAATCCAGGCCACTAAAAGCACACATTTACTCAACTGTGAAGCTAATTGCTTGCTAAATTTTGGTATCCATGGTGGGTTTGCAAAGTTCACGTTCACATCCTGTTAATATGAAAAAAAATAAAAAGCCAAGAAGTCGTTTATGTTCATTAGGTTTTTTTTCTCCATTTTTATCCAAAACACAAAAACATGGTCCCAGTGTCAGTAACAGCAAACAATTTGAATGACTATTTTAAAAGCTAATTTAAAAGCTGTGCCAGAATTTCAGTTTTTACATTTTTTGATGCTGCTGATCAGTGTTGAGGGAGGAGACTATCTTTCATATGCAAGATTGTGCCTTAAGGGTGGCACGGTGGTGCAGTGGGTAGCACTGTCGCCTTACAGCAAGAAGGTTCTGTGTTCCGGTTCGGTTCCCGGCCTGCTCCTTCCTGTGTAGAGTTTGTATGTTCTCTGCATTACTGCGTGGGTTTCCTCTGCGTTCTCCGGTTTCCTCCCACAGTCCAAAGACATGCAGGTACATTACATTACATTACATCTATTTGGCAGATGCTTTTATCCAAAGTGACATACAATAATTGCATATCGAAGATCATTGGGGAAACTACAAAACACCAGTCCGAAAAGGTGCAATACTCATTATGCAACAGTTATCCATAGCCATGAACACATTAAGTCAAGTTCACACAGTAAGCATAGGCTAGAAAGTTATGGTAAGTCAAACTAGGGGGCATGGTGACAAGCTATAACATCAAGATAACAAAACAAATGCAATATAATCGCTGGATGGAGTTACAGGTGTAACATGAACGTGAAACAGGAACAAATTAGAAGGATTCAAGTGATAAGAGCGATCTTAGATAGGGAGTGCCCATAGAGTAGTGATAGTTAGTCCAGGAACAGTCTGAAGAGATGGGTCTTCAGACCATGGTGGAAAAGGGACAATGACTGATATGAACCTGATCCTGGCGGCGAGCGGTAACCAGTGGAGTGACCTCAGCTGGGGAGTGATATGTGAGAACTTAGTAATGTTGAAGACAAGTTGGGCAGCAATATTCTGAATCTGTTCTCCAATGCTGCCCCAAGGCTTTGGAATAGTCTGCCATTTTTTATTAGGTCTTCCCCCTCTTTTAAATCCCATATTAAGACACACCTTTTTACATTGGCATAATCTTAATGTCTGGCATGTGTTGTAGTCTTTGTGTATTGTATTTTATACCTTTTATTTTATTTATGTATTTTATGTATCTTTTTATCTTTCCTTGTACATCACTTTGGTCAACTTCTATTGTTTGTAAATGTGCTTTATAAATAAACTGACTTGACTTGACTTGACTTGTTTTAGTGGCTGTATGGCACAGGCTGACAGGCTTGCAGGAAGGGAGTTGCACTAATGTAGATGGGAAATTACCATATCCTGGATGAGTAGCTGAGTGGAATATGTGGTCAGGTATGGCCGAATCCTCCTGATATTGTACAGGAGGAATCTGCCGGACCATGATGTTGCCATGACGTACCCCTTGAAGTAGGCTAATTGGAGACTTTGGTATGAGTGTGTGAGTGAATGGTGAGTGAAGGGTTTATGTGCCCTGTGATAAATTGATACACTCTGTCCAGGGTGTATTGCTGCCTCTCGCCCAATACACGCTGGGATTGGGTCCAGCACCCTTCATGACCCTGCCCTGGATAAGTGGGTATAGATAATGAATGATTAAATTGTGCCTTATATCTCAGGTAACATTGATTGGTAAAGGCCCTAATTAAGCTTTTGTAAAACTGTTAATATAAGAGCACACAAAAGATGGCTGGTCTATATTACGCCAACAGGTCGCAAAGGTCAGGACTGCAGTATTGTGACCGCAGTATTTTCAGTACAGTTTAGTTCAATACAATAGTATTCCTAGCCCTGGCTGCTCATCTGGAAGTCATCTGCAAAACAGTGTTTATGCGTACTGCGGGCTTATAGGACAAGTGTACCTGTTTTAAAGGATATATGATATGCGTAGATGTATACATTTGAAGTGGAAACTATGACGGGAATGTTCTGAGTTCATTCAGTAGCTATGGAAAGACGTCTTCTTTCATGCAAGGTTGTATGATCGGCTTTGACCTCATTTCTTCCTCAGTCATATGACCTCAAAGGAACTCAAGGCAGTGGAGGACGATGAAACCCTATCTGTGAATCTTGGCCTGTGGCAGGTTAACAATCACAATGGGCTGTGTTATTTCCCAAACTTTGAGACCATGATCGATGTGATCATGCTGAGATACCAAAGCCCGTCACCACCCGCCCCAAGCCCCGCCCCCAAAGATTTGATGACTGCTTGAGATGAATGCTGCTTAGCTGTGATGAATGTATATGATGAGTGCTGGGTTATGTAGCTAAGCAGGCATAGTCATTCGTGAGCTGTTTACATCATATATGCTCATAATTCTATTGAATGATTGAACTGGCAACACTGGACAGAATGCGGTGTTCGGGGACACACTACACTAACTATATGGCAGAAGTACCTAATCTTTTCTCATTAAGTCTGTCTGTCCCAATCCAAGTGCCCTCTAAAGCCAATGTAAGACATTGTTGGATGAATCTCTTTAAGGGCTAAGAGGCACTTTTGTCAAGCAGACTGAACGTTCAGTGTGGTACACATTCTAGTTTGATTCAAGTTCAGGGGAGTTCAGAGCAGGCTGCTGCTTATAGGCCTGTCCTCTCCTGCCCTCCGTGGGAAAATCTTATGCATTAAAAATGGAACTACTTCAAGCAAAAATGCAATAATATTGGAGTCACTGATGATTTTAATAGTGGTTAAAAATCATTAGCTTATTCATTTGGAACACACATGCAGTATATTGTTGTTCATGTGCCATGAATCAGTCATGTGGTGACACTTATTCTTGACTGATTTATTGGCCCATTGAAAATAATTTATTGAGGGGCACAATAATTTTACTGTGCAGCACTAAGCCCTCCAGCACCAGTAATTACGGCGCACTGCCGATCTTGTTTAGATTACAGGTAAATCAGTATTTTTGTTGGATTATACTGTAGCTTTAATGAGAATTTGGACTCAAGTTCAACATGGAGCTGGGAGTGGGGATGTATGTATCATTTTAACCAGAAATATACAATGCCTTTGTAAGGCTATGCGATCTGCAGAGTCTCTCTGGCATGTCAGGAGTAATTTTGCATCCCAATGTTGTAGTGGAACATTGAACTGAATTGAACCCCATACTATCTGTTCCAAATGTACCCGAGGTTGTTGTGTTGAGTCTTACAACATAAGCTTTGTTTACTCAGCCAACTATCTGGAATAGTATTCTTCTCCCTTGATAGAAATGTCACTTTCCTGCCCAGAGGGTTATCTGGTACATTTTGCCAAGTTAAAATTCAGTGTGAAATTCTGATGTTCTCTTATAGAATGCAAAACAGCAGCAAATATATTAATCATAATAATCACAGCCAGAAAAGACAAAAGACACACAGTTTCACTCGGCATAAAAGCACCATTTCACTCTGCATAAATCCATACACATACACATACACATACATGTAAGAGTCATGACCATGCTGCTTTTGAAAAAAGGACATAACACAGCTTCATTGGTTCCAATGCAGTCATGTGACAGGATCATTAATGGATGTAGGTAGCAGTATCACATTGTGTTTAAGAAAGTGTTTTCTGTAGGTTAAAATACCAGACAGGGCACTGCTGTAGGGGCCTTGAGCGGAGTATAAAATTATTAGAGTAAACCTCCAGCTGTACAAATGAATGCATTCTAAAATCACATTTTATTATTCATATATTATATCATATATTTTATGATGATTATTATGGCTATTATGATCATTATTATTATTATGATTAGCGATGCAAAAATCTCAATCAGTTGTATGTAAACACTGCTAGGAATAGCAATATAAATCAATGGACACCTGCAGAAATATAACAGTCACAAGCTGGAGGTTAAATAAGAAATAGTGTAGGCTATCAGAGTGAGCTTTCATTGCAGCAAAAGGAAGTTGTCTCAGGAGCCCTACAATTTTATGGGGTATTGCTGACATCTATTGGAGTCTTACCAAATAGCAGTCTTGTAACATGCAGTATACCATTTTAATATTGCTACACCATGCATTCATTGTGTGTTACTTGAAACTGGATGCATATGGAAGTATGTTTTTATTGCCTCAATCATAAAAGTTCTAAAAGATAATTACTGTATGAGGTAACTGAAGCATATTGTATGATATCAAATGTCAGTAGGTTTCCATTTTCATTAGCAAATGTGCAAAAATAATGAATTAGATAACCTTATTATTATTATTATTATTATTATTATCATCATCATCATTATTATTATTATTATTATACTAGTCATAATATAGGGGGAGAGAGCAATTCACACCACAAGGTGGTAGCAAAGACCATTCCATGCAGGAAAATTCTGAATTCATTGCCATTTCCTTTTGTCCAGCAGAGTTGCACTTATTCAGTAGAAAGGGTGAAGATTGCTTTTGGCACATCAATAATCCCATATCCTCGGAAGATCGGCAAGAAGGTAAGCGCCTTACTGCTGTGTCCTCACACTCTTGTGTTCTCTGTACCGATTCTCAGTTGAAGCCTGTTGCTCAGTTTTCTTCATAATTAATGCGTTTTTTTCAGGGCATGTTGGATCTCCCTTTGTCCTGTCCCGATTCCAGGACCTATAAAATACAGCAGATGAGCAGATTGTCTGTCCCATCTCAGAATATTTATTGTCTGTAGTCCAAGTCCTATTTTTTGCCTGACTCCTGGCTCTGTCCAAAATTTATAATAGAAAGTGTAAAAATGAGTTTCCCCCACCTGGAGTTAATGCACCGCAATCCACAGAGACTCACCTGAGTATAAATGACCACTTTCCTGTGCCTTCTGCATGGCTGATACTGAAATTAACACATAGTTATTAAGTAGCATGGGGGATGCAAGAAACAGCAAGTAAGCATTGGAAATAGTATTTTCTCAAATTATATCCTTCTCAGGGCAACGTTGCATAAAAGACATTCTGTGTAACCTTATCCGTGGCTTGTTTGTAGGTTCAAGATGTTAGTATCTCTTATTTTGGTACAGTTTATGTACACCCTGAATAGCAACTAAAATTCATATATCTCAGATAATCTAAAACAAATAAACAACAAAAACAATAATAAAAATATTGCTGCAAGCAGTAATGTTGGGAGCGAAGCACCAAGGGTAATTGAGTGCAACAGAGTATTGAGTGCAATTTGCATTTTTCTGAAATTTCTGCTAAACAATAAATAAATGAAATTGTGCAACTATTTACTTGCATTCACACCACAGTTGTGTAGCTGGGGCACACTGCACGCTGTAATGGGAGAGGGAGAGTCATTTGTTCCTCCCAGCCTGGCTCATGCACATACAGTATAAGGTCCTAATGATGCTGGGGCCCCACCCATTTGCCCGTCTGAAGCTAAAGCTCTCCGGGCAGGTAACAGTTAGCTGCTGGGGAATCATTTTATGCATTTTAAAAAGGTGATCCTCTTTGCATGGAAGTGTTTCATGCAAATGCACAGCCTAATGAAAACAGGAATGTCATTATTGTTCTTTTGGGGAACCCGTTTTTCCTGAAAAGAGCCCACATTTGTTGTTTATTGTAGAACTAAAGAAAACAATGAAACAATTTGCAAGGCCATCACACTTGCAGAAAGCGTAATATAGCCAAATATCAAGGCTCAGGAGCTGCACGCTGCAGTTGTGTATGTGTGTGTGTGTGTGTGTGTGCGTGTGTGTGTCAGAGTGCCATTGGGCATTTAGACTTTAAAATCATAATTATGGCAACACCGCCACACCCTCGACAAATTGTCAAATATTTGGGCTGAAAATAACTGTTTAAACTGACTCAGTTAAGATATGCAGGCTGTCAGTGCCATTTCCTTCACAAAAATCCCTGCCAGACAATGGGCAGTAGGTGTTGGTGCCCAGGTGAAAATGTGTCGCTCTCTCTTCTGGCACTGACAGACGCTTTGATATGAATTGCTTGATCAAGCACTATCAAAACTAATTTCGCACATGTAATCGCTCAAAAAAATTCATTCACTGCAATCGTGTGAAGTTGAAGAAGGTCTTCGGATGAGGATGAAAAATTGTGGCTGTAGTAGTTATAGAAATGATGAAATAACTGCAGAGATAATGCCTCAGACATATTTTTCAATGAAACTTGGACTTTGAATAAACCCTGAAAATGCAGTGCGAGGTTGTGACAGCTACATGAAGGGATACTGATATGTGTCTGGGCTCTGCTCACACAAACCCCCAAGGCTGTGCATTCCCTGTGGATTCGATAAGTAAGAGGACACAGACAATGTGTGTGTGCAGTAAAAGCATACTCCAAATAGCAGAAGCAGGGGAAGGGTGCGTAGCCTTCTGAATTCGTCATGACAGAAGAAATTACATGTAGTATAAAAATATTGGACTTTATATTCCTTAAACTACTTTTTCAATTTTGTGTTTTGTTTTGTTTCACACATTTTTGTGATTTCCTCAGTGTGCCTGTAATATGCCTTGATATATATTTCCCTTATATAAAAAACCTCTATATTTTAGAAATAGAAATGTTGGAATTGATTCTGTTGTGTCCTTTATTTCAAGAAAATAGTTTTACATCATATGGTTTCATAATATTTTAGGTCGCTGTGGGTGCAGAAATCAATGCTGCAGACCTAAATAAAACCATGTGCAAGGCCATGATCCTTTTCGAAAACGTAATACAGCTTTATATGAAAGGTCACAAACACAAAAAGGTCACAAAAAAGGATGTGTGTGGGCGTGGGTACCTTCTGACTTATCAACAACGAGCTTAATCCATAGACCATTTTATGCATGGTAAATCTCTTCATGTTTTCAAAAGTTGACCTACATACAAAGTTAAAGCAAGTGAACTTACAGTTTTTGCAGTAATCTATCAACCTGCCATTCAGTTCATCTCACTTAAATCTTGCTCTGATATATTTTTCCCCATTGCTACTATCTAGCTATTATACAGCTGTTGAAGAAGCCATATTTAACACAACTTCAAGGGCCTGTATACATATCCAGTATTAGAAGATCATTTCTTTATGCATAATTTGACAGGCACAATGCTGATATACCCTAAATGATAACCTAATAGATAATTTAACAGGGTCAGTACTGCAGATAGTGGGAGGGAGTGGGCCTTAATCTCAATTGAATGTACCTTTGCAGCAAAAACAATCGATCCTCTACAAAACCAGAAAGGATGCATTTGATGTGTTCTTTGTATATTTTCACCTTCTAGCACCTAAACTCAAGTTTTTCCTGTTTCCATGTATCTGAGGAGCTCATAGGATGGGCAGAGAAAACATTGTATGCTAAGATCATGCCAATTCTTTAGGACGAGGCATTAAACCAAAATAATGTTTTATCTCTGGATTATTTTGCACATGTACAATTAAATTTGAAATCCTTCACCTGAGTACGGTACCCTGAGGAAAGCTGCCTGAGATGCATCGCATATGTTCTGCTCTGAGCCAAATGTATTAAAAACTTTTTAACTTTTTCAAATTCAGTCTTATTTTCAAATACACAAGGAGGTGTTCTTTAATACAGTGACCATGAAGAGTTTTAATCAGTCATACATAATTCCATTATATTAACACACACATGACATACATTCGGCAATAAAATCAGTAGAGTAAGTTTTTAAAAATCTTCAATATTCAATATATATGTACAGCACAATATGTGTATCCGTCTCTTTGTAATTCTTTATAATCTCTAAGGTTCATATTTCACAGGCTACTCAAAGCACAAAGGAAATAGTTCTTGTTCACTATTTGTATGTGTAAATAAATTTGTTTAAACTTTGCACTTAAATGTATACTGAATTTTACTACTATAAATGTAATTACACTTAATACAAATTAGCAACAACTGATTTCTTTCACAGAAAAAAATTCAATACAGTAGTTCATGAAAACACTCAGGTACACTCAGAAAATGCATGAAATGGTTGTAAGATCAGACAATAAGTGGAAATCAATAATTGTCATCACATGAAAGCAAAACCATACTATTTACTTTCTTAGCAAAATTATACTACTGGCTCTTGAGGCTGAAAAAATAGACATTAGACAATGTGCAATGATTTTTCAAAGCCTGTGGGATAAAGAGACATTGGTGTCTGTAGTCACCTACTGTACCGTATCTTATAATTCTTCCTGTTCTTCCTTCAGTTATACGTAGAATACAGTCCTGGGGTTTAGCCACTGCGCATGCCTCCAATATAAAGACACTGCTGGCCAAGGATTCCTTTGAGGATTATATTGCATTTGAGTCCTGCATGTGGATACCAGGAGATGACTGTCTACTGAATACGGAATAAGATTATTTCAGAGTATATCTGATTCTTGTTGCACCTAGGATAAATATTCCATTAAAATTTCAATACATTCATATTGTACAGTTTTGATGGTACTGCACAATATGGTGTATTCAGTGAGGAAAATAAAGCATTACGAAGGAAACAATGAACAATCTGTCCCCTTTCAAAAGTTCACAAAGCGTAAAAAGTAGGAAATATGCTGTATGCTTTGAGACGAGTTCAGTGATGCTTGTGTAATTGGATTCTCAGACCTATAACCCAGACCAGCAATCAAATTCATTATGTTTTGATGTGACCTCAACCTACCAATAGGATCAAATCTAACATAGAAAAATAAATAAATAAATAAATTTAAAAATCGGACAAATCCTTGCTTTTGTTCAATAACCTGTGGAATATTGGGTTCAGTCTTTGTGCGTACAGCATAGATTCCTACACGATTTAATCACATTATCACAAAGCATTAACGAGGCTATAGTTAAACCACAATAGGACTTAAACCGTTGTAGATCACCGCGTATCATTATTTCCAAACTGTGGGCCTTTGTGTTCCCCTTACAACATGGCCAATTGGCCACGAAGCAGCAGACATTGCAGTTTAGATTGACGTGTAGTGGTTTCCATAATTGGTCAGCTTGATTTTTTCGGGTAAGATGATGTTGACAGAATGCTCCTCACCGTTGCTGGCACTCAGCAGGTAGTCCCGCTGCTGACGCACCAGCTGGGTGTACTTGGCGTTGGCCATCCAGGTCTCGCAGCGGTTGAAGAAGATGATGCCCGTGGTGCCCAGGACCACCAGGCAGGTTAGCAAGCCCAGGACAGCGAAGCAGATCACCTGGCTGCGGGTGACGAGGGGATTGGGCGCCCGCACCGTCTCCTTCATGGTGATCTTCAGCAGCTTGCGGTCGGGGGGGTGCACCAACTTGTGAAACATGTGGGAGGGCAGGCTGTAGTGCTGTGGGCCGTGGTTATCCTCCCTGCCCGCCAGCCGGGCGGGCTTGGCTCTGTGCTGGGTGCAAGCGGGCCCCGCAAAGCGCGGCGGGCAGAGGCAGTGGACCGTGCCGTCGCCCCGGCTCAGGCAGGTGCCCCCGTTGGCGCAGGGGTTGCCGGCGCAGGGCGGCAGCGTGACGTTGCAGGTGGAGCCGGTGAACCCCGGCGGGCACAGGCAGGTGTAGGTGGCACCGTGGTCAACGCAGCTGCCGCCGTTGGCGCAGGGGCTGGGCTCGCAGTCGTCCACGTCAATCTCGCAGAAGTCGCCGGCGAACCCGGGGGGGCAGAGGCAGGAGGAGTGGGCCGCCAGCCCGTTGTCATCCGTGCAGGTGCCCTCATTCTGGCATGGGGAACTGCAGGAGCAAACAATGGGCTTTATCTGGATGATAATCTCATGTCTCAGCTACTTTCTCAAACCAGGCCTCCCTAAGGCAGTGATCCCCAACCTTAGTCCTTGGGGACCCCTGGGTGTGCTTGTTTTTGTTCCAACCACAATTGCAATCCCAGAACAAGCTGTTACATTTTCATGTTTAGAGGGATTCCCTCTTAACTCATATGGCAGAAATAGCTAAGCATGTCCTGAAGAATAAAAGTCCAATGCTATTGTGTTTATTGTGCTACATTCTGAATAATTATAGTAAAAGAGGTAACTAATGTATTTAACTCATCAAATTAAAGACTGAAGTGAATCAATAGGCTCCTAATTGGTGAAAGTGTTGACATATGGTCACTAAAACGAATTATTCTGTAGATAATTAAAAACTCAAAGACAAAGCAAATGATAACGAGCCAAACCTGCATTGTGTTAATAAATTTAAGGACAAACTTAAGAAATAACTTAAACGCACGAGTTCAACAGCCAAATTAGGGGCCGGTTGATACACCTCAGTCTTTAATTTGATGAGATAAATACATTTGTTGCCTCTTTTAATGGAATTAATTGCAAGATAGCACAATAAGCACAGTAAATCAAATTTAACAGTAAATCAGTTTCAGGTATTCAAAACAGTAGACATTCGGCCCATCGATGTTTACAGTCACCAGAATCAATCAATTGAACAAGCCCCCACATTTTCAATCCAATGGTTTGGTTAAACCTATTATAGTATAGTGGAAAGGACAGCATTGTTTCATATTTAAAGCTATGTTTGTGTAAGGCTTCAGACAATGACCTTATTTCACTAGTGCTCACGCATGCATTTGAAAGTACTGCAATGACGAACAGAGCAAACTAAGAGGATTAAATAGGCTTTTAATGTCGTGCTTCATAAATGATTTATTTATTACCATACCTTTCTATTGTATAAAAAATGGTGACATACTATTCCAGTACCACCAAATCTTTCAGGTCTGTTTTCGATTCACTCTGGTTCACTACCCTCGCACTTTCCAGTTGCTTTCGTTAGATGTAGTATTTTGGGTATCGGTGTGATACAGAATGCTGCTCGTTAATCCAGAATCACACAATGCTCCTTCGCGCGTTCAAGACTTCCATTTGCAGAAAGCAAATAATTCGTTTTGTTGCGAATGGAAACGATGTGCATTGATCTACATTGAATCGTCTAAATATGTAACAATTTCTCTACATCTCTTTGGTGAAATCAACTGTTCGCTATGGCTTTCTGTGAGGGAAACATTCATATTTTATAAAAGTATTGTGGATCGATTTATCGGTGATACACTGGAACAAGCTGACGAAATGGGGAAAGATGGATGCCAGTGCCACATTGGGGTGTCGGGATTTGCTTTAATGTTAAGTCGTTTTCCACCTCGCCAGTATCGGGCAAAACTGTTTCATTTTTTTCAGAGGTTTTACTATTCGTTGTAGGCTACCAGTTACTTTTAAGAAATACAGTATTCAGCAATGAGTTATTTTATCAGTGATATCGGTGAAAGCTTCTCGAAGAGATGTTTATATGTTTCGCACCGCTTGACATAAAAAAAAATCCATTAGAACATAGTAGGTAGAAATCGCCTAGAGCCGAAGTTATAAGTTAGGCGGAGAATTGCCTTACCCGTTGGCCATACATGGTCCTGTCCTCAGGTGGCAATTGTCCCCAGTATAACCGCGTGCGCAAACGCAAAAGTAACGCCCCTCACCGGTCTCAGTGCATGTTGAATTATTGGAGCAAGGCTTGGATGAGCAGGGGTGGATATCTGAAACATATTGCAATAGAAGAACCTTATTCGAGCCATTCAAAAGCAAAATATATTAAAATGTGTGTTTTTTTCCTTCTTAATTCTCAAGGAACGTAAGAGTCGCCTTTCAGTACAATGCTTGATATTAGGAATACGGGGGGGCTCACCTACGTCACACTGACTTCCCACCCAGCCCTCCTCGCAGATGCACTGCCAGGCTTTATCACACGACCCGTGGAGGCAGCCGGGGAAGGGTACGCACTGGTTGCACGTGGCACCCTGCCAACCTGGTCTACATCTGAAAGCAGGGGCAAAAGGCTCAACACCATAGTCAGGAAATTACTGTGAATGTTTTAATCTGCTATACCTGTATCATGCTTGTTCTTATTTATTTACCCGACCGCTCATATAACAGGCTATGTGTATACACCAAGGAATGTACCGTGCAATCACCACAGTAAAATGTCAGAATTTAATTTTAGTATATATGATATTACCAAACCAAAAATAGGTATTCTCCTGGGTTATTTTATTTATTCGCCTGCGAGTAGGCTATATAAATTTCAAGAAATGCTAACAAATGGTTATCTACATAGCGTGTACCTATCGATTTGGAAAATATGTCTTTGTGTGCGTGTGTTTGCGTGTTGGCTATTTATATGGTATACTATATTATTTATTTTTCGGTCTTCATTAGAACATATGTATACTTTAATTTGAGAAAATTACAATTTCATAGGTGTTTTATATGACGCAAATATGCTTACTTATATTTTACAAAGCGCAAAATACAAATATTGTTCGTACCTACATTCTCCAGCCTTTTCACAGAACCCATTGTTTGGATCGCAACCCGGGCTGCATTCAAAACCTTTTCAAAATATTCAAAAGTATAAACGATTACTTCGTGGCTTACAATACATCGAAATATATTGCCAATTTTATCTGCTATACAACTTTATGGTTTCAAACAAATACTGGACGTAGGCTTGCTGTTAGTCTTAAAATATTTCGGCAGAAAAGACACGTGAGATTATATATTGCGTCTCACCACAATCCGTCTTCATTATTTTCCATTGTTAACTTAAGTTAAAAGAAACACTATTTTACCATTGCTGATACCAGTGATGACAAGGATCGATAAACAGGAGGCAGTAAGGGACTGGAGACCACGGAAATGCATCCTGAGATTTGGGTTAGATGCGCATTTTCCTGCAAGACATGCATTTATCAACAATGAAGTACAGTGAACCAAGAGACTCCTTAGTAAGACTGATTTTTTCTTATATAACAAACACGAGGTTTGTAGGATAAGATAACCTACTCTGTACGGATAGATTTTACAATACCAAAGACTCTAGTAGGTATCAGTACAGATTGGTCACGGAAAGTTTATCGTTATCACACAGATTACTGTATCAACATAAAAACGGTCAGAATTTTTTTTTACCCATGTAAAAAGGGTCTTTACACATGCACGTACACAAACAGACCCACACGCACGCACGCACGCACACACACATGTGAAAAATAATGTTAAAGTCGGTTGGATACACGTTTCACCAGTCTGTTTGGTCAATTAAAAAAATTAAGCAAGTTACCTATGCCTCTTTATTGATCCTCCTCCTTCTGGTGTGAAACATTTTGCTCTCGCTCCAGTTTAGTATTATTGCCATGCTAAATCACTCAGACGAGTAAGGAAATAAAAAAAAATTAAGTGTGGAGAGATAATCGAGTGCACGGGTTAGCTCCGTTTCATCCGCGCTCTACTCGAGACAGACTGCACGCGCCTCCTACCGAGTTTAAACGGAGCTGTCCAGCACTCCAACCTCCTGAACGCATGCGCCATTCTTCCAATACGGATATATTGTATGTAAAATGGCTTTACAGTTATTACACTTTTGTAATACTGAACACTTCAGTGCAGGGTTATATTTGATTTCATTCATAAGGCTAAATTCACTTCCTAAATTGGAGATGGAAAAGTTATTTTACTGCTATCCTCAGTCTACATATGAAAACCATCTAAAATGTTTTGAGTTGGTTTGGTTGATTGAAAAAGAATATGTCCATCAGCCTTTTAAGGGCCATTGGTGACTGCACTACACATTAAAAGTATACACTTCCCAGTTGATAACTGTAATAATATAGTAGCCTATATACCATGGTTTATGTAAATATTCCATTCTGATTGGCTGATGACTGTGGGCAGATGATGCATACAACACCTTCTCACTTTTGTGAAGATCCATATTATCACTCCCAAACATTTACACTGTAAACATCTATGCTGGAATTCTGAGTTGTCAAAGCTGGATTCCAAATTCTACCATAAATGGTCTGTAATAAGTCTATCATAAATCAGCAACTCATCTGCTGATTTGGTGAAATTACTGTCCATTTTATGTCAGCTGGCCTAAGAACCTAATTGAAATGCTTTCTTGTAGGCTGTCATTTCAGGTACCTTCTCAGTTTTGTGGAGTGACTAGAGCATTGTTAGCACATGGACATATTCCCTATCTCAAATGAACCCTGTAGCCCCATATACAGGATAAACAGATCATTATAATTGAAAGTATCTGACAAATCCTTGGATTGAAAATCACCCCTTACTATTTCTTCCATGCATATTCATATCCTTTTGTTTCTATGTATTCCAGCACCAATCTTCTATTATCCCATCAAATCCTGTGGTGTTCCTGCTTTTAAAGTCAATAATAGGCTTAGCTGCAAGGCACAATAATCTTTTGTTGCAGAATCTAGACTGTTCTGCTGCACTGTAGATCCTGGAAGGGTTTTTTTTTTTAGAAGAAATGATTCCAAGCCATTTCTTTCACTTACAGACTTACAGACTTCTGTTAAATAAGCAGCATTGATGGGACGCACAAAAGCTTTGGAGTTCTGGAGGAACAGTTGCTACATTGCGAAATGGAAGCCACAAAGGGCTTAACATTAGACACTGATTACAGTGATAGTGGCTTAATTCACAATAATTTCCACAACATTGAGCATCCTAAATCTAAAGCTTTCAAAATGAGCTTTACCACAAATAATTGTGTATTATGTAACACTGAAACAATATGAACTAAATGTATTGTATGTATATTTTCTTTCTTATAAATGATTTATCCAATGGCTATTCAGCCTGCAACTTTCACTGGTTATTGCCTCATACATTTTGTTTTACTAGTTCAAAGCCTTTTGGGATAACCATACTATCCATTGTAAT
Organism: Anguilla rostrata; assembly: GCF_018555375.3. NCBI lineage: Eukaryota > Metazoa > Chordata > Actinopteri > Anguilliformes > Anguillidae > Anguilla > Anguilla rostrata. The sequence continues at coordinate 20,929,093 of NC_057933.1, read as the reverse complement.
CAATGTTGGCAGGAGGTAAGAAAAGACAAAAAAGGAAGAGATTTGAGACAAACTCATGGTAAGACATGTTCATAGAAATGATCAGTAAGATGTCCAGCACAACTGCTTACACATTGCACCATAAAATACCTTGTTTCCAGCCTTGTCTATTGTCAGTATTGAAGAGCAAAGCTTGCATCAAGGGTTTCTTTCAGGAAGGTGGCATTAGTGAAAGCAGGGACACACATTTCTTCATGTAGTATATAAACTGTATATGCCCTAGAGATATAGATTTATTTAAGAAGTCAAATAATTTCAGCTCATTATCATTTCCCAGCACCTCTAGTGGTGGTTTAATTGTATCACCCGGAGACAATGTTCATTTGCCAGACAATTATCATTCAGTGCTTGAAGGTAAATGAAATGACAATGAATATATTACCCTATTTTGTTAAATATTTTGGAATGGATGTTGTGCAATATGCAAAATGATAATGCATATTGATCTGGTTTTAGCATTATTCAAGTGAGGAGGACTGACAAATGTGTTATTGCTCATATTAATAATTGCTTGTCACATATACACTCACTATAAGGTCAGGTTTAAATTTAAGATAAGCTGTTCCTTCTAATAACCACTTTCAAATAAGGTGCAATTATGTTACACTTAAAAACAATTACATAGCAAAATGCTTTCATTATTATGATAAATACATTATTGTTGAAATTGTGTTAATTAAACCTATACTGCTGTTGCTCCTCTTTCTGCTGTGATGTATGCAGTACATAATGTCATACTAGTATTATAAGTTGCTTCGGATAAGAGCTTCTGCCATCATATACTTAGCCCAAGTTTTATCTCTTTTATCCATATTTGCGACTTGCTCACATGTATCTGCTAAACAATTTGTTTTCTATTATATTATATTATATTATATTATATTATATTATATTATATTATATTATATTATATTATATTATATTATATTATATTATACAAAACTACAACACAATTGTAAAGCACACAGATTTGGCTCTAGCATGGAAGGTTGCAGAGAAAGTTTGTTTAAATAAATGTTTCTTTTCTGGAAATCTCCCAGCCCCACCCCCACCCAACACATCTTCCTTACACCTCTCAGAGCAGATGAGGAAGCACAATTCAAATTCAAATTCGGAAGACAATTATATAGCCTAGACATGGCATCTACTGTTTTTACATCCATAAGACATTGCTGTATTTCACGCTAGAACAACTTTAATTTATAGCACACAAGATATTCCAGGACTATGGAGGCTGGGTCATGCTTCTGAACCTTTTTATATTGAGGCTTATGTGTATCATTTCTCATCACTCACTCCCTGAACCAACAAGAGCAGATGAACAGCAGGCTGTATTGTTCTTCTTTTTTGAATTGTCAGGATTTGTCTTCCATATATCCTATAGAGGTGGGAGTTTGCCATTTTTAATGGGATATTTACTCAAAAGAGGTAGACAAAATGAAATCTTTATTTTTTTTGTCAATCATTATGTACAGTATTGTTTAAAGAGGGAGCAAGTATGTGATTGTCAGCAGTTGGAGACAGAAGTAACGCAGACTGAAACCTGAAAGTTTTCCTAAATTGAGCCGATTGTTGCAATGAACAGAACAAATCCTCCAAACATAACAGCAGTTCCCTTAATCTTTATTAACCCCACTGAGCACATTCTCTTCAGCATCATCCTGACTGATATATACACTAAGCTAAACAGAAATGAGCTCACCAGCAAATGCACAGAACATGCATGAATTAGCCAACAAAAGCACAGCAGCTAGCCAGTCAAACAAAAACAACAAACAACAATAAACAGTGTACATCAACAAAAATGTACCAGCTAGCCAACCAAGTGCCTAGGCCACAGCCAATACTGAGATCAAAATAATGCTTAGCCAGTAGGGGCATGCCAACTAGTCAGAATATACAATTACCATTATGACTTTGGGAAATGTTAGACTACAGCTATCATAACACTAATTTTTGAGATATCAATAGATGGAAAAAATATCTGAACATTTCAGAGAAAATGGGAAACTGCCATGAATGGAAAACCAGCAAGTTGTTACTCATTCCATTGTCATTGGATGGTATCGCTGTCAATCTGATATGAATACTGAGATTGATGTTCATAGCTCCAGTCCTCTGCATGGTCAATGAGGTTTGAAATGTGCACATTCAAACATTTTGAGGATGGGAACAGACACCATCAACATCATGAGACCATATCCACAGTTGAGGGTAACACAGTGTCAGTCATCAGCCTAGGCTATTTCTGCCTTGGATATATAAAATACTTTTCCTTCTTGTCACCTCTCAAATTTTAGCTTCTAGGATCTAGGATTTGTGTCTAACCCAAAACTGATTTCCTATTCTACTCCACTTTGCAAGCATTGTACTTGTACAGTTCCTGGCTGAGATAAATATAGCAGGCTTAAAGGTGAATTTAAGTGGAAACACTTAGGAACTTGCAGCTCGTAAGCTTACTCCATTATCCTGTGACCTGCGAAAGTATTTTCCTAAAATGGGGGCACAAACACGCGTAAAGGCACACTTGAATATTCATCAGCTCATCAGTGCCAGTGTCAAATGTCCTTGTTACTTTCGGTACATTCGGCCCCTGTTGACAGTCCAGATGGACTGCTTTTTTTGGCTTTTGCAACAGATCACAAAGGAAGTAACTGCTCTCATTAGGAACGATGAATGGCTATCATTCAATGGACGTGTGCAGCAAGGCCAATGTTAGTGAATAGTTTTCTGTTCTTCATTCTGATCTTGACTAAAGCCAGTCGGGTAAATTACATGATTTTAACTAAAGCTTCTAGAGATGCAGAGAGCTGGAATAGTTTATTCTCACAAAAACATATTATATTTATCAGTTTCATTAAAGTAAAGCATGCATGGTATTTCAATATGGTTGTAACTGCTGCGATTCAGTTTTTTTAAAAATGTATTCAGCTATGGAAAATCCAGGTCAGTCTTCATATACTGTATAATCAGGCATTTTCTTAATTACAGACAGGAAGCAGGTCTGAGTGCTCTCTTTGATGCCCATGATGCAATGAGTCTGTTGGAGCGATTCCTTTTGTAAGAGAGATATGATCCCTACCATATATGGTAAATATTGAGCTGCATCCTGAGAGGAAAGGTTCAGTACAAATTAGCCTGACTGCTATCCTCACATCATTTCTCTCTCTCTCTCTCTCTCTCTCTCTCTCTCTCTCTCTTTCTACAACCTTTACATACCCCTGCTTCCACAGAAATATTAAGATGCCATTTGTGGGTCAAATTACAGATAATAATATTCAAATTACAGGGAAATTTTTATTTGGCAGAAGTCCCAGAAGCTTTGAGAAAATGTTCCCAACACATTTCTCCACCTTCCCGAATGCCCTTCGAATAATCTTTTAATATTATGCATACTGCAGGAACGGTCATTGTTGTCATTTATAAGGGAATTATAAATACGTATGTTTATTTTTTGTGATTTTATTTGGGAAATGTATGACTATGGCATCTCAATGCTTACATTATCTGCATTCTTGAAGTATTATTGACACATATCCCCCATGATGTTTCCATGAACAAATATAACCATCAGGGGATGGTAACTGTAATTTTGCATGTGGAGTTAACAGAAATTACTTTGAATAATACATATGTTCTAACACACCTAAATTGGGATCTATGTAAGCTCATCTAATGATCCCTATATATAGCTGGGTGTTGCATTCAAGTTCCTAATGGTCAAATGCATACATAATGGAACATTTCCTCCTGATTAAGAGATGGAGCTCTGATGGCAATTAGGTGAATAAAGGATAAAGCACAGATTAAGCACAAGGTCACTCACGGCAGAGGAAAGGCTCATTCTTTTCATAACTAATGAGGAATTAAGGACCATTCGTTGCAGTAGTATGAATTCAGAAGGATTTTGGGCCCTGTCATTTTAAATTGCCGCAGGGCTTTCATCTGTCCTGGTTTATGTTTTTGAAACAGCTGAAACCAGATGCCTCAGACAGGTCCAAGAGGCATTAGTCACCATTACTCCTGGATAAACACTCACTGTCTGGTTTTAAGACATATCTGTGGAGCTATTCCGCAACACTCAAGTCATCTTTTAATGGAGGCTGCCACGAATCAGTGCCCTTGAATTTGATTTCTATCACATCAGCAAATCAAGCATAGACAAGACAGTTCTGTGTTACCGTGAAGGTTTTCATAATGATTTGCTTAATTACAATAAACTACCATGATTAGATGTGAATGCACTCCTTACTAGAGGAAATGAGTACTAGAGGAAACAAGTGGAATTAACTTTGAATGTGGACATTTCTTAGTGAGTGTGACTCTAATGAAGAGGGAAGTTTTGTCTCTGAGAAGCAACACTTAGCAATACCCTGATACTGTTAATGGAGCTAGACCCTGATACTGGTCAGGGAGCAAGACCCTGATACTGGTCAGGGAGTAAATGAGTGACAGGTCTCTTCCTTGGCCATCACACGAATACACTGTCAGCTAATGATGTGTGTGATACCTTTTACTGTTTTCTTTTAATTTAATTTTATTTAGTTAGTTTTTTAATTAGTTTTAATTGTGAAGCACTTTGTGACTCTGTCTATGAGAGGTGCTATATGAAATAAAATTTAGTTAGTTACTTACTTACTTACTAATGCACTGCTACAATTCAAGAAAAGTCTTCTGCACAATGATTAGACCGGGGGACTTGAAATATGCTCTAAAGTGTAAGAGCAAGGGACATAACAGAAGACTTGAGTAACACAGTTGCGAATGAATATCTATGAGCGTATCATATCTCAGATCTGACCTTGAGTAAGTGCTTTGTGCTTGTCACCAGTTGGGACGGATTTAAATCTAATAATGGATTGGAGTTGGTTGCCAGACGGGATGTCATTCTTATAGGGGCCTTTTTAAGGTGGTTTTCATTCAGACCTTTCAAGCCTTTCCTCAGAAAATAAGCATTTACTCAAATCTGCCTTTTGCTCTATTGAGTGGATATTGGTATTTACATGCTAAGCCGTGAAACACAAAACCAGAAACAGTCAGTTCAAAACCATTCATGTTCAGGGAAGAATATAGCCCGCAGATACAGTTGAAAATGAAAATGTAAATTAAACATGGATAGAAAACAGTGGCCTTGTAGCTGTGAGTCATAGTTTTTATTCGCATAGATTTTATTCGCAGAATGGCCGGAGTGCCAGGACTTCTTTGTTCTTCACCCAGAAAGATCATTGTTTGCAAGATTTTTCCCTCGCAAGGAACATTCAGTTGATGAAACAGCTGAATACAAAATGATTGGATGCTACTACAGTTTATATCAGATAATACTTTCAGTTTACCAGTACCCAGAAATCACCAGAGCCTACACAGTATACGGTAAATCCACAGTATGTCCTCCCCAATGGCTGCAGTGCTTGCTTGCCATCAGTTCTATCTCACTCCCCTATGGTCTTTAGACAAGTCTTTAGAAAAGAGGAAGTCGATGGGGTGTTTCCAAATAGGCCTTTAACAGAGAATATCAGAGCGGAGTATTGACAAGCTGGGAGAAGTGGTCCGGGTGGAATCTAGAACAGATAGCTCGCCTGGACCCACGTTTGACAGATTCCACCCTCCTTACACTGCAGCCACTGAATACAGCACTGGCTGCATAGACCGAGCCTTTATTTTTCACTTACACTTTAAAGCCTTTGTTTTATTTTACCTCAAGATAAGGCAGATTCTGGCATGGTGCATTAAGAAGCAGTAGGTAGTCACTCTAGCATTTTTTGAGTGAAAAACAAGAGCTTTTCATATGTTTTATTTTAAAAAAAAGGAAGTGTATTGATTTAGTGTTCTTACGACTGCGTTGATTGCTGTGTATGCCGTCCAGAAGCAGTAAGCTCTCAAGGGTCCTCCCGACATGATTGCATGTTAGTTAGAGAGGGTCAACCACTGAAGATTGATTGATTGCTGAGAGCAATGTGAAAATGTGACCGTGGGAGAGAGTGATGGCCGCTGCCAAAAGAATCTGGAGATGCAGGACAATATTGTGAGCTGAATGTGCGTGCCAACATTCTTCATCCTTTGTTTTGACCTTTGCTTTGCTGCTACATACTGAAAGCATATCCTGAATGAAAAATATGCAGTGCGTACTTTTCCATACAAAAATGCAGCATATTCTGGTTTACAGGTTTGCAAGGACATTATCTACCCTCACCGTGTTCTGTAACTGATACTTAACTGTAATGCACAGTACAGTGACCACAGTAAACAGGAGCTTTAGTTACGTTCTGGATGTTTGACTCTCCTCGCTCCCCCAGATTCCAATAAGTGCAGAATTTAAGCTTTGAAATGTTACTCGGTGGGCTTCTCTGTCGTTTTAATGGTCCCTCTTACTGTGCTGTCATAGAGATTTGTCTTTGCTCCTCAGGGAGTTTGTTCAGTTGCACCAGCCCTTAAGTTGCACAGGCTTTTAACTGGCTCCTTCCTGTGCCTGTTTGTTTGGTGAAAGGAGAACACTGCTTTTCCAGCAGTGAAGTTTTTCTCCTGCTCCCATTCATTCATTTGAGGGTCCCGGACCTTTTGTCACGAAGGCTTCAACGTTCTGTCACTCCAGTTGACATTATTGGTGCGGTGTTGTCCTTGTAGCAGTCACAATGTTCACCGGAACAGAGGGAGGAAGGTGGTGGTTGTCCTGCCGTCTTTATTGCCAAACGGTCCGTGGTGCTTAATAGGCAATGTTTTATTTTCCTGTACATCACCAAATGCTGCCAGCCTATTTCACGAATGTCAGGGTGGTTCTGGTTTACCAAACGTATGTTTTATTTTTACTACTTTTTCTCCAGTTTTATCACCTGCACTTGTACAGGATGAGCTATCAGATTAGAATCAGGAGTGGGGTGGTGGGAGGGGGTGGTGGACAGGCTCCCTGAGGGTAGGACACATGCCAAACCACATCGCTGGCATCCATCTCCAGCAATGACAATCAGATGAGATAATTTGTTTTTGCTGAAGTCTGCCAGGTATGAAATTAGGCTTTTAGTAGAAGCTTCACAAGGGACGGACGCAAGTCATTTCAATCTTTGTGTTCTCACAGCAGCCAATGAGGGCAGAGGTTACCTTTAAAAAGGTGCAAATGGTAATTTCTCTCTTTTAAAATCGGGGCTTCCTGCTGTTTCAGCAGTTGCTGTTTCACCCACCCCCAGCCCTCCGCCTGCAGTTCCAGTCCTGTCTTCATTCTTTATCCTACTGTCACTGACAAGACCAGAGGAAATCTCTTTCAGGACAGGATGCAGGACAGAATGCAGGACAGAACCCTTTGAAGGTGGGATCCATGCCAAAACCTTTTTTTAAACCTCTTTTTTTGCCAAACAATGCAAGACCTCTCTGTGTCAGTGTCTTGATATTCATACCAGTCCAACTACATATCCCAGAAACATCTACCGAGCTGAATAAAAAAATCATAATTCATGATAAATGTCAAGTAACCAAGTAACAATGAATGCAAACATCAAAAACAAGTACATTTGGAGCTGGTGGAAACTTATAAAATGAAAAGTACCTATTTGTCCAAGATGTCAAAAGCCAGGTCATCAATGGACTTCACACAGGTCAGAGTGCTATTAATCTTTATTTGATTGCTTTTGTAGAAGGTGAACCCACTGAAGTGAAACCTACCGGTGGAAAAGGCAAAGAGGGAAAAAAGAGGGACATGTGGTCAGAATGAGAGTACATGAGGGCAGACACCTCCCAGGGCAGTTTTTTTCTGGGGGGGCACTGTATCTGTGTGCCTTATGGCCCATAGAGTTCAGTTGCCCCAGACATGCTGGGGTCTCCTTAAAAGCAAGTCAATAAACCACAGAATGTGTTTCATGCTCACTTGCAGCTCAGTCAGTTTCTTGGCCTGTATATGAGGCTTGATTGTACTGAAAGCACTCCAAAAGTCAACAAATAAAATTTTTTGGACATTTTGGGGTTTTTGAGCATTTCCAAGTATTGGTAGATGCCATGAAGTATTGTAACCTCCACACTTCTGTTCCACATCAAAGATATAATCAATCATTAATATATCAATATTCGTAACGATTAACAAAACCGCTATATATGGTAAGACCTTTAAATTCATTTTTGTCCCCTGTAGGGGAACCATATATGCATATATTCAAGAACCAGATATTCTGATATCAATTTCAACGGACATTCAATAAAAATAAAATAAAGAATTTTTTGAAAATATTTTCATTGCAACATTTTTTTTCATCCAAGACTCTTGTATTATGTCAAAAAATTTAAATCCTTAAACTTTTTTTCTGTCAGGTTTCAGGAGGATATGCACCAAAACTTAGATGTTGATCATTCTGATTTATATGTAGATTTGATTGAAATGATTAAATTATGACAAACATCATATTGATGTCACATGTATTGTACGAATGATGTTTTTCCTTTATTACATGAAAAATACTTCTGCCTGCAACTTTTCTTCCTGTAATTGATTTGGGTGATGTCATTTACATGCATGTTGTAGCATCGTCCTTGCATGTCTTGCTTTTGCCTTCAATATTTATGGAAGTTACTATCTGCCTACTGTATGAAATATTGGGGTGGTCTTTTAAGTTTGATAAGTTTTCATTTAAGGCTTTTCTTGGACCTGTGCCACCATGTCAATGTACATTAATTTCTTATAATCTACACTCTCAATCATTTCTTACTTTCCAAGTACCAAGAGCAGAAGCTAAATTATGAAGGCTCCTTGGTTCTTGAATAACCTTCAAAAAATTTTCTGTCTTGAGAGATTCATTTCATTGAGATAATTGAAATCAAGATTTCAGGAACCAATGCTGTAAGTTTGTCTTTATATGTAACTGTTGGTATCCTTTTATTGTGTATCATTGATGTCTCTTATTGTGTAATTGTTATGTTTATTCATTGTTCTGCCCTCTTGGCCAGGTAAAATAGATCCCCTGTGAAAGAGATTCTATACCTTAGTAGGATATCCTGGCTACAAAAGGTTAAATAAATTAATTGAATCAATCCTTCACTTGAGAAAGGTGGTCCCTGGCTGTCAGTTTCTATACTGTCTTTAATAAATAGTTCACTCACACTTGACTGTGGTACAATGAAGAGAAGGCAGAAAATCTTTTTGTCTTTGGAGGCAGAAAGGGATAGTAAGCTCTGGCAGGTGGGCAAATTCCCTCTGGCATATTTCGACATAACCATAGCAACACAAGCTAGTTTCATACTTCATAGCAATAGTGTTATAGAGACTTTCATTGGTTTGCCTAAATTGCATCAATTGCCTCACTTGACTGATTTTTTTTTTTTGTTTTTTTTTTTTACCTGTGTAAGCATATTGTTCAAATCCTGTCATGCTTCAGGAATAACAGAGAAGATGTGTGCTCTCCAGTATATAGGCTATACTATGCAAACTGAATTCTAAACAGCGTAGAGACAGTGCTTTTAAATTTGGTATAAAATGTGCCTGTCGCTGGTCAGCTTAGTCAGCAGGTCAGATTACTCAGACGCTTGGTGAAGTGAAGGCACAGATGAGAATGCCTGAAGTGTGAGAGTACCTCAGGCTTTGCTGCGCTACATTACGAGTATTGTAAGGCTCTGGGGGAACCAGAAATATCCTTGTGTGTATGTATGAGTGTGTGTGTGTGTGTGTATGCGTGTGTGTGTGTGTGTGCGTGCGTGCTCTGCTTTAAAAGCATGTATCCTTTTTCCTTAGAGGAAAGCTGCCTCTCTAATGCAGACATTCACAAAGGTGGGGCATTGGGACGGCAGTCTCGGCTTTGTTGAAGAGCCTTCTTCCAAATCTGCAGGGGACGGGCTGGTGGGTTCCGACAGTACCTCAGCAGCAACAGTAATTCTGGTAATTGGCTCCAGAGGGTCAGAGTAGCATCTGGGCATATGGGCTGGAGGAAATGAATACATACCAATTCAGCACAAGGCTTACAGCCAGCTGAAAAAAAGCAAATCACCTACATTCAATTTGAAATCTCAAATCCAGAAATTAGGGGTGGGGGTGGCACACACCTGAATGGCCATCATACAAAGCATCTGGAAATCAGACTTTCAATTTCTATCAGACTGTAGAGGATAACAGAGGCATGTTATCAGGTAGAGTGTCAGTCAGCATTCACACAGAAAGGCCGGGCAGTCGTTCTGCATTCTTAAAGACGAGATTCGTATTATGATTCACAAAGCAAGCATCTCCCTGCCATGACTGTAATACATCTGTCCTGTTTAATCACGATGCGCTGTCTGTGATCAGGGTATGATTGATGAGAAGCTAATTTGTCTGGCAATGCTAATGTGGGCACGCACTCATCATTTACAGATGTTTATCTAGCTTCATTATTCTGCTGGGTATCTAATAAATAATGATCAGGCTCATTAGCTCCTTTATTCATGAAAAAAGAATGCCTTCTTTCCAGTTGGTTACATTTCATCTGGAAGTACTAAGAGCGGAACATGGTACAGTATATCTGCAGAGAGCTGGCATTTGGTTTATGTTGCACCCATGTTTTCTCAAAGCTTCTGCATGCAGCCCTCTTTCTACTTGGTATTTAGCAATGCTCCCGAGGAACTTAAAGGAGCCAGATGTCCTGAGGTTTCAGAACCAGAAGCTGGGTAGAGAATATGGTAGAAAACAGGTGGATTTCACAAAGTCCTTTTATTTCTGAATAGACAGGATAATAGTTTGCATTGTACCACAGTATCATTCTGAAGGCACTGCAATGCAAAGTCAATAAAATAGGGTAAATGTGTAATTACAATTGAAAACATCATTCTCAGTGGTGCAGGATATTGCCTTGATGGTCAGAGAGATCAGTGCAGCAAATCATTGTTAAAATTCCTGTTTGAGTTCTCTGGTTCTGCAGACAGGAGGTCCTGTCGAGGTGCGTGAGCTGACAAAACTGTCATGCCTCAGGTGTATCATTACATTTTCTTTGCTTTTGCTAAAGGGCCTTGTCATCAGGCCCCTGTTGAGGCCTGCTTCTCGCTGACAGACAGCATGCCCTTGGTCACCAAACAAACTGCATAGCGGCCACCATGGCCAGGCCAGGTGCAAAATTGTAAACCAGAAGCAGCAGGATCAGGTGGTATTCTACTGTTGTACCCTTGAGGAAGGTACTAAACTTACCTTTTCTTGTCCAAGCTGTGGACCTACAAAACTAGCATATGATATTTCTACCGAAGGCCACATTAATCTTGATGTGTCAGAGGGTACTCAGGTTTGTTCTTTTCTAGAATATAAATGACAAGAGTGCTTGCTTCATGCACCCTTTTAAACATTGTAAACAGTAGCGGTTTCAGAATTCCAATTATAAGTGCACAGGAGAAAATTCCGGGTGGGCCAGGGGCAGGGGGGTGCAATTCTGGGTTGGGGGGGGGAGAAAGGGGTGGGGGGGGGGGGTCTGGGTAGTGATGCGCAGGTCAGCTGTGACGTCCCCCAAATCCAAACATACTCATCAATCATCCATCCGCAAACCTCCCAAGCTAATGATTTTATCCAATTTGTAAATCTGCACCCACAAAAACACATTATTTCTCAGTCTGATTACGCTATTACGTACATAATAGCCTATATGAATAAAATTAATAAAAACATAGAAATTATAGGCTAGTTTCAAACAAATAAACATTTGTTCTAAATAAAAGTTCTATTGTTTCCACAAGTTTGCCTTAATTTAACATCATGGCCTAATCTCAAGACGACCGCTTTAGGCTGTGGTTCCATTCTAACTGCAGAATCAGACTAGCTTACTTAAAGTGTTGGGGAATCTACTCTGAAAACGTACCAATTACTAAATAGTGGATGTAGTTAAGCTACAGCACAATCACTAATAAGAGAAAAGTAGCTAACTAAACTAAAGCTACTTATAAAAGTAGTTAACTAGGCCTACACTGAAGCTACTTCATGAAAAGACATTAGTTGAGTCACCAATACACCATGTCAGACATTGGCAAATGCAACTGTTATGACTTTAAATAAAACAAAAATTAATTCATAAATGAGCAGTTCATTAAAAAGTATATTTTTAAAGTAGATTTCAAGGGAGAAATGTTGAAGATGAATGAATCACACTCCCCATATGACGCAGTTAAAATGCTAACAAAAGGTGCCTTGTATTACTAAATAACTTAACAGCTAATTATTTTTCATCTCATGGATGAACCAAAACAATGCTCAGAGCTGGACCTGTGTTGAGGGAAAGGAAACCAGGCAGAAAGCCCTCACTGCACACATTGATTTTACTGGACCTCACTTTCATACCAAATAGCTAGACAGTACAGACTGTGTTCCACATGCAAACTTGAGACAATTGCATGGCTGTTTTTGTCCATGCTACTTGATTTAAAAAAATAACTACTTGAAAGTTAATTGTTTTTCAAAATGGGTGTAAAAAACCGAGTGTGCCTAGTATTTGGCTGTGGCAGTGATTATAAATGCTGTTAAATGATATTAGAGTTTATGTGTGGATAATTCCTTTACTATGCGGAAATGCCTGTAAGTAACACTGTTGCAATAGCTTACATTATTAATTCAGTTCATAAGTTCCCTGGAGTCAAATCCTCACTGTTACTATTGCTTTTAAGAATATGCAGACTTCATAATGGCATTGATTTTGTGGACTCACCCACTGAGTATGTGTGCGTGCACACATGCACGCAACTAGGGTGCGTGTTTTAGTCAGCTTCCATCAAGCAACATTGATCATTGTACTACTGATGGCATCAAAGACCAAAGTGCATGGATCTATGCATGCCATTATATCTGAAAATTTGCGATGTTTCGTTTAATCAATTTCAGTACAACATCAAAGAAAATCAGTACTGGAAACAGCTGTAAATAGTCCGGTTTTTGTTTACTCATGGGTGAATAGTATTTTGATACTATATAACGAAGAATATTTTCGATCTAATAAAAAATAAGATTTTAGAAAATTTATTTCCTATTCCTTTAAAAATTAATTCCTGTCTTTTCTTTCCAAAACAGTTCAAAGCCTAGATTGATCATATATTATATTATTAATTAAATGACTTTTTATTAAAAATCTGGAAGCTGCACAATACTCAGTTTACAAACATGGCTCTTCATGAATCTTTTGTCCTCATGCTTTGATATATAAAACCCACCAAATGTTCAGTCACCAACAAACTCAGTGCATGCCGCTGTTAATTTCATGTCGCACGCCCCCAGTAAGAGAGACTTTCTTTGTCAGCCGAGTCTCCTTGGAAAGGTTGAGTGAGCTCGCGAGTGGGCTCTGTCGCCAGTCACCAGCTGCAGTGCTCAGCCTCGGGGCCAGACAGCCTCACTGATGTCAGGCATCTGACAGTTTCTGAGCTTCCCCCTCCCGATAAAGCCATGCTGAGAAGTGAGCGGAGGCATCCAGTTATAAACGATTTGTGTTACCGATGCTAATAAATAATATTTTGCTCGCTTCCTCAGTGGAAATCATGCCCAAAAGCATGGTGTGCCAGTAAGTGGCTAATATGTACATTTCAGCTATGTATATCACACTGGGAAAAGGCATCTGCTGCACTTGTGCATAACATTAAGCCATATAAAGGGTCATCTGCACTCTGGTGCTGGTGTTTGTGCTGGGCAGAGGTAAATACTGTTTGTTTGGAGGCTATTGATTGATCTGTTGTTCGAAAAGAACCCTTTGTTGTTTCATTTCATGAGAGATTACAGAACGGAGCTGTGAGCTTTGCCTGGCTGGAGCCAGGCACATGCTTACCTTCCACTGGGCCAGCTGGGGAAGCAGCCTCCCATTTATTTCAGTTAGTGCATCTGTCATTGTGGCAAACCCAACCACACTCGGCAGACAAGCTCTAACACAGCAGTTAGGCAATTACATGAGTAAAGCAGAACAAACTATTGGCCCTGTGTGCAACCTGAAATCCATTTCAGGTTGCCATAGAAACAACAAAAGTGTTATCTCTGTAAATTTGAAAAAGGTGGAAAAAGCACTGCGCATGATTAGCTCCTATTCTAACTTATTTGTGAGAATAAGACCTATGGGGACCATTTTTTTCCTGGCTAGATGGCATACAGTGATATCACACTGAACTGTACTGATAATCTATTAATTAAACTACATTATGTATTTTCAGAGCAAATGTCTTTTCTGTCTCATATTGGAACTTGTTTATCTCAACAAAAACATGTTTTCAACACACAAAAATGACAAGTTACTCAGGCATACAAAGCATAGTCATTTCAAACTTGCAAAATCTAGGCCTGAAATTAAAAGTATTGATATCAAAATTAGGCCAAATTAAAACAATCAATATTGGCTATCTTAGCTCTCAAAAATTAAACAAGCTCTAATCCATCTATACCCGCTTATCCTATTGAGAGGCAGGAATACACATTGGACAGATCGCCAATCTATCGCAGGGCACAAACACCATTAACTCACACACTCATGACTATGGGCAATTTAGGGGGCAATAATAATAATAATAATAATACATTGTGAAATAAATGACACTGTTGTAGGTATTTGGCTAAACTTTATCTGACCCACAAACATACAGTACAGTAATAATGCAAACATATGTCTGAATAAGTTTGTAATATTCAATATTTATTTAATAGGCCTAAATATTTGTCATTTTTATGAGCTGTTTAAAACATTCGTTTAAATGGTGTCTTTCTCCATGATCCAGATGGTAAGATGAAAAAAACATAACATTTGTCAACATGAGGACCAGAGTTTTTCCAGTGAAAGTCAAGAAAGCCATTATGAGGTTGAGAAATAAGATAAAAACTGCCAGAGACATAGGCCAGACCTCAAGCTTACCAAAACCTACTGTTCAGAACATGAAAAAGAATGAGGGCAGTGGTCAGCTAAGTAATCTCAAAGGGCCCGACTAAGGAAGACCTCCACAGTTGATGAGTGAAGAATTCTCCCCATAATAAAGAAAAGTCCAAGATTCACTTGTATCAGAGTGATGGCAAGAGCAACATGTGGAGGCCAAAAAGAACTGCCCAAGATCCAAAACACCCCCCTCATCTGTGAAACATGGGTAAAAATTTGACAGTTCAGTTCAGTTCAGTTCAAGTTCAAAAAAGCTAACAAATCATGTGATGTTTACCTGGGGGTACAGACATAATTGTTTTTGAGAAATAAGAATCCATGGTCATGGCTGGGGTGTCAAACTTCAGCCCTGTAGGGCCACATTTTCTATTGGTTTTTGGTGTGTGTCAGAATGAGTGATTCATTTAAGTCATTGATTGGCCAAAGAGACCACACAGGGCTGGTTCTAGGCATAGGTGACAGGCAGTCATTTGGGGTGCCATCTGTCCACCAGACGGGTCCACAATCACTATCTCTAGTTCACACACCCCATCCCCCGGTCTGCAATTCCGCCTACTGTGGCAGAAAAGCTAGATCCGTGCCTGAGTCCACACACCTTGTTCTCAGGGTCTTAATTGTTTGCTAATTGAATGGAAACCACGAATACCTGCAGACACTGCAGGCCCCCAGGACTGGAGTTTGACACCCTGGTCAAGAGTGTGGCCTACAAAACTTTAAACCAGTGAATGGCATGCCTCCCGCTCCAATAATTGCACAACAATCTACAGCATGTGCAGCTATCAGAGGTTAACAGTATCTTAAAGAGGAAGCAAGTTCATAAAATATTAAACTGTCATCATGATGTTTTTCTGTGAGATCATTTAGTGAGTCATCATGAGTGAAATGAATGCCTGTGAAAATATTTATTGATCAACAGATAAGATCAGATGCAGTACATTAACAGGTAATCTGTGTGAACAAAACATTTAGCTGTGTTTATTACCTTCATATTTCAAGTGTGAATCAGCCCTTCAGCGACATGTATCTTGTTACAGATGTCAGCTGGTGTGGCAGGTAGAAACAACTGCCATGCCCATTCCTGAGTTACTGCGGGCACCCCTGGCCCCACTCTTTATAATGGAGGTCTCAATGATTTCCATTACGCTGCAAATGCACAGTACCGTTCACAGTACATTAAAAAGAGGGCATACCTTTATGCGAATCTCCATGATGTTAATTAGGCTTTATCAAAGTAATTTCATATGGATTTTCAAGACTTAATCATGCCCGTCCTGTAAGTGTGTTTCAGGCTATAATTTATACATGCGGCTACATCATTTAATTAAGTTGGCTAAACCAGCATTGGTTTATTTATGAAATGAAGCTGCATTTCTACTGGGAGAAAGTAAGCCTTCACATATCAGTTATTGTACAAAAGGAAATTAATTACAAACCCAAAACAGTTATGCTGAGTGTAATCCATGTTGTCTTTAAAGTTGCAAGGATATCTGAAAGGAAAGGATATATTTCCTATGAATTAAATTATAAATGAAAATTATATATAGAAAAAACCAATTTAATTCACACAATTTAGATCTAGTGGTTTGTTTAGAACTGCACAAAATGAAATCTTTGTTCCGTTCCCCAACCTGGCACATAGTTACAGTATGCTGTGCTGATATCAGATCCCCCACTTCTTACATTCTTTCTTTCATTCTTTCTAAAAAAAGTATCTGTAACTCAGAAAGCATAAGTCCTGGAGTAACCATATTTGGCAGGTGGGCTTCTTTGAGTCCCCACTACTCAGGAAAGGTACAGTATCACGTGCTAACTGGCAGAATGGTGGTGTTATAACACATATATAACACATATAAGAGTCTCCAGCTTTTGGCAGAATGCAGCTGCTCGTATCTTGACCAGAACTAAGAAGTATGAGCACATTACACCAGTACTAGCGTCGCTTCACTGGCTACCCATTAAGCATAGGATAGATTTCAAGGTTTTGCTCCTGACTTTTAAAGCTCTGCATGGACGTGCACCTGTGCACATAACTAACCTGCTCCTACCTTATAAGCCCACAAGGTCACTCCGATCCCAAGACGCAGGCTACTTGGTAGTCCCAAGAATTTCCAAAAACCTAAAAGGTGGTAGGGCTTTCTCCTACAGGCCCCCACTACTGTGCAACCAGATTCCAAAATTTATAAAGGAGTCAGACTCAGTTTCAATATTTAAATCTAGATTAAAAACGCACCTCTATGCTCAGGATTATAATCAGTTATAGTCTGGAGACAGGGTGTGAGAAGCCTGTAGTCATAGAGCTTTGTAGGTAGCAATCCTTTCCTTACTGTCACTTGTCAATCAGCCGTGACCTGACTTTACATGGGCTGGCTCTTGATAGGCGGGTATGGTTGTCCACCCCTCATGACTGCACGGGCTCTCCATCCCTGTCCTAGTAGCTATGCAGCCATATATTACTCCTGGCGGGGTCCCCCCAATACATACCACTGCGACTTTACCCACTGTCTACTATATTACAAATTCCCTAATTGCCGTTTCTACCCATTCCCCACGCTGCCGGCGGGGCTCTTGCCCCAACCCTCGAGAGTGCTTCGAGAGTCGTCTGGTCTCCCCCACCTCTGTGGTCCAACCCCTCTTTCGTCATTGCCTCCACCCTGCCCACATCTGTCGCCACCTGCTGTTCCCCATCACTGCCACCCGGCCCCACCCATCATCTGAGCCACATCATAAACCTTATAAAACTGACTGACATGTTGGTCACCAGTCGGCACCCTGAGCTGACCAGAGGAGGATGGGTTTCCCCCTTGAGCCTGGTTCCTTCCAAGGTTTCTTCCCATCTGCCACAGGGAGTTTTTCCTTGCCACAGGCTTGCTCCTGTGGGGGTTTAGGCCGGAGTTGTCTGTAAAGCGTATTGTGACAACTGCTGTAAAATATGCTATACAAATAAAATTTTATTGAATTTGATTGATATATTTATGTTTTCATCCATAGCTTTCATACAAACTTTTCAATTGTCCAATTGATTGACAAAATTTCATATACATATTTGGGCATTCCGGATCTCCAACTTTGCCATTGGGACTACGGATGTCCACCTTCATGATCTATCACCATTTTGGTTCATGTGCAAAAGTTTTTTACACAATGGCTTTTTTAAATTATTTGTCCTGTTTGCATCAAAGGTGGTATACAGCTTCAGGCCTTCAATATGTAATGTTGTCAGTTCAAATCCCAAAGCTGCCCTTGCCACAATAAAAACAACTACTTACTACAAAGCTGACAGTGTAATTTGGACTATATTTATGTTCCTAGACATTTAATTATCACAATAACTACAATTCCACAGCACTGTTACCGGAAAAACACAGTTTTTGATGTTCTTGGTTTATAAACTTATTTGTCTCCTGTTTGTGACCCATAATGTTTTCTCTGTCTATTTTTGTGATGTGTGCTTGTAACCCTACTACTTGCAGTTGCTGCTGCTACTACTACTACTACTAATAATAATAATAATAATAGTAATAGTAATAGTAGTAGTAATAGTAATAATAATAATAATAATAATAATAATAATAATAATTTTTTGGAAATAAAAATGGCATGTTTGTTGTTCTGGACAGAGACCTTCAACTGCCTATGGCTATTAGATACTGCAGCATCTTGGAAGTTTGATGCACAGACAGTTGCCCGAATGTGTTTAGGATTTAAGATCACTACCCTCCCTTCCCGTGGATTTAGCCCTGACAACTGACAGTTAATAAACCTTCTCCCACACATTAATTGGCCTCTGAGCAGCAGTGTGCGCTACATGATTTGGTGTATGAATTTTCTGAGATTTAAGATTTGTTTGCTGAGCAGTTTGAAGAAGGAGCTCTAACCTAATAATTGCTCTGGAGGGTTTTTCATTGGAAACTAACATCGCATTTACACAACCTCAGTGAATCAACAATGAGGATTTACCCCGACAGGGACATCAGGGCTCTGCAATGTATTTGCGGTGTTGTTGCAGATGCATTCGGATGAATACACATGTTAATGTTATGTTGTTTAGTTATTTCACACGCTTCCTTTAACCTTTAATCTTTTAAACTTCTTTAAAAACATTTTGTCAGAGATTAAGTCTTTAATGTCAATTTAATGCCTTTACCTTTTCAGGACAGCTTCTAATGTCATTAAAAAGAATAGTTATAGAATTTAAATTACAAAGTCAAACATATTCCAGAATAAATAACTTATGCACTAAATTGAACTCAACTGATGAACTCTAATTTCTGTCTATGAAGAAAATTGGATTGAGTGTCGTTCTACCTTGGTAAACAATAAAGCTGTTTTGCTAATAAACTGACCAATGCCATAAATATTTTTATAACTGAATAAACCTTCAAAGTATTAAAATGCATTGGTTCTTCATATGCACCAATGGAGAACCTTGACAAACTGCAAACAGATATGAAATTTGTGGTGAAATACGGACATGTAAAAAAAGAAAAAAGCATGGCACTGGTGCAGCATGGGTACTTATTTGAGGGAATAGAGGAAGCATGATGAGTTACAGATCTTTACTTTGTTCAGGTGAAGAGATTAGTCTTTTGGTGAAGCTTGGCTTTGACAAATTACCCTTCACTTTGCTGTAAATCCACACACAGCACTGATTCACTTTGGCCACAACACTAAATCTGTCCACTTGATACAGCACTCATAAATATTCTCTCCTTTGTGTTTTAAACCTGTCCGTAGAGCTTGAAACTGTCATTGGTTCGAGTGTGGCATTTATTTCTAAAGCGATTCCAGCCTGGAGGCTTTTTACCACGATAGTCTGCCAGCCATATCTTCCAGGCTTGATTTTAAAGAGAAGGACTTGCCCATTTCACAATACTGACATTACAGAGGTTTAATTTTTCAAATTAATGTCAGCTGCAACTTATTCCACTTCATAAAACTTGTTCATGTTAACCCACAGTAACTCTTCTTCTTCTTCTTCTTCTTCTTCTTCTCTCTCATGCTGTATTGTTACATGTGAAAACGTATTCCGATTGAAGGTCAAGTGGGTTGCCACAGATAATCTTATTGTATCTTATTGTAATTTCAAAAACATTTCCCTGGAACAAGAACAATCTCTACACATCGGAACAGTACTATTTTTTTTAATGCATTTTTATTAACAGTTGCACAGGTAGTTACGCTTTACAAAATTGTAATGTAATGGAATTCTTAAATTTACATTTGCGTTAAATAATATTATGTTAATTTACATCAATATTGCGTCTAAAATCAGTTTAAAAAATACCAATTCCCCAAATAATTTTATAACATTTTCCTTGTGCTGTACAGAGATAGCATGGCATGTCAGACCATGTAGCACAGATAGCAGTGGCTAAGTGGCAGCTGAAAACCAGGCTGATACAGAAGAATCACTTTTCTTCACCAATCTCCTGCGCAATTGTAAATGATGCACATTAACCTCCCCTGCCACAGTACATTGTGAAGTACTGTGCTACATTTCAGAGGACTGGAATAATCTTACAACAAACTTATCTCATTTGTTTGTTCTCTCTTTGTACGAAATGGTCTACCTGTTACCCATAGAGTTAAATTTGTTGTAATAACAATGAATTCATAAAAGAGAGATATAATACCGGCCCATGGATTTAATCAACACTGCCAAGTAATCCTAAGGGAAAGTGAAATGCTTTTTAAAAATACGTATAGACCAGTTTCATTGTTTCATCGATTCTTTCTTCAGTTCCGGAGAGCAACATTGTTCAATCCATGGCCAATTATGCCTCATCCTGGGAACTTCCAGACACACTTGGTGTTGGCACAGTCAGGATTAAATTCTGGACCATGTGGTTTAGATGTTTGCCTCAGCAGGAAAATGTGTCAGGTGTCTAACATATTTGGCCCGGAATCAATCAAAATTTGGCTCAATCAAATAAATGGCTATGCTCCCTTCATGTCACAGAATTTTAATACATTTTTTTTATAACTGCGTGATTGTCTAGCTGGTGGTCCATGAATAACATTTTAGCCTGCTCATCACAATCTTCATTGGCATTAAACTGGAGTACACTGTCCCAGCCTCTTGCATCCTTTAAACTGGGTTTCCCTGTAGTTGAAGGTTGTTGAGCAGGAAATACACTTGCCATTAAAGATAACTAAATTTAGAGGCACAAAATTAGGTACTGTGTTGTCCAAAGGTTAGGTACCGCAAACAGGGGGATTTCCAGTGTCCTGTTTATATCTTATGGCATACTGTAGACAGTGAAGATGGAGTAGCAGATGAAGTTTAATTTAATAAGCCCAGCTGTTTATTTTTAGCTGCGTGTGGACGTGTTCCTCGAAGCCATCGGTAATCAATAATGCAATTAAGCTCGGCTATTTTCAATGTAAGGATTAAGCCCATTTAGGCATTCTTGAATAAATACAGCCTCCAGAAACTCTTTTCTTGAAACTATATTCAGTGCCAGGTAAGACATGACATTCGTTTTTAATTTCCATGATAGTGTCATGCCTTTCATTGCCTAGAGAAGGGAAAATGAGAAGCATTCTAAATGTCACTTAGCAACTGGTGAGAAAAACGCTGCTGTGAACGCCAGGGTTGGAAGATGTTTAATTAGCCCTTTTCACGCGAATGTGGAACCGAGAATACTCACAGCTGCATTTCAATGTGACAGTAACCTGGCCAAAACATTTTCAGCCTTCTATTATCTAGATCACTTTAATTAATTTATATCTCAGGAGTTCAGAGAGCATTATTGAGTGAGCAATACAAAAATAAAAATGAGAACCACACAAATTTCTTCTTTTTTTCCAGTTTGCCTTTGGATTGATG
This sequence comes from Anguilla rostrata, assembly GCF_018555375.3. Lineage (NCBI taxonomy): Eukaryota > Metazoa > Chordata > Actinopteri > Anguilliformes > Anguillidae > Anguilla > Anguilla rostrata. The sequence continues at coordinate 20,907,415 of NC_057933.1, read as the reverse complement.
CTGCCATTAACCATTTTGATTTCATCAGAGGAAGGTTGAGCCCTAGCTTTATAATTGTTTTATTTTAAGGGGCTATTTGTGCTGTCTCAAACAGTGAATATATTACCTACCAGCATGAATTATTTTTGGTAGTTCACAAACTGCTTACCCCTTTACAGAAAAGCAGTACTGCGCATAATGTCAGAACACGCTGGAGAACAACCACCTTAAAGGAGAAAATCATACTTTGGGAGGTTGTGTCTCATCCACAGATTTACGGTGTGACCTGTATTTCATGGGTCAAATGCAATCTTTTGTGTATGTCCCCAGAAAACTATTTGAAGAGATTAAATACTTTGACTTTAACTTTTCCTCATTTTTATTTTATTTATCCAAGTGAGTCTCACCAAAATGAAAATAGCTTTTTCGAGGAAGCCTTGGTCTTTAAATGGTCCTATTTTCAAGTAACCATCATAGTGTTTAAGACATAATAAAAGGTGTTGAGGCATGTTTTACTCAGTCTAAACATATTACATTCTTTGCATACAATCCATTGTATATCCAAATAAATACCCAGCTGAAGCAAATAAGGTTAAGTACCTTGCTCAAGGGTACAATGGCAGTGCCATTATCCTGGGGTGCAATGGCATCACTTTACTGTATGTCTGAACAATGTAATTCATCAACCTATACCTAAAGTTTATGTTTTGAACATGGATTTCACCACAAAGGAAATGACCGCATTATAAACTTAACCTTGATTTTCACTTGTTACTTATATAGTTATATTAATGTTAAAGCTTTTTGGAAAAACATAATCAGATGCACATTTTGTAACATGGATATATTTTACTTTCAAAAGCACACACAAGACCAAGCAATGTGTTTGCAGACACTTTAGTATTGTAGAAGCCAAGAAAAAGTGAAGAAGACAGATTACCATGGAAACTGGAAGTGACTAACAATGGGATGACGTCAAACCTGCTAGATAATGAACAATGTTTACATTTACATTTTTCACTCTTTGGCACCTTGTTTAGCTTTGTTTTTGTAGCAGCGATGATTATCACCATGGACACGTTGTTGCACCTGTGCACAGCGAGAAGAAACTCCAAAATTGATATTGTCATCATCCACAAGCTAAGCTTCTGATTATAAATCATCGAAATATTGCTTGTGGGAGGATTAGTGTGAATGTTTGTGTGTTTACAGCTGCCACTGACACCGTAGTCATACTGGTCACAGTCAGCCTGTGGGTTCCGTTAGTTAGATTTTGCAGTATTGCTAGAGAAGGTGAAGATTTTTGGAGCAATTAATGAGCATTTTAAGCTTATGTTAAAGTGTCTACATTTCCACTTAATTGTACATAATATTGTACATAATAATAATTGTACATGATATTGTACATTAAAGGGGGTGACAGTGTGACTATACATTCCTGAAATAGACCCGATTACTATGTTGGATATTTGGAGTACTTTTCCATCCCAGACGTTTTTTTAATGCAGGTCTTTAATGTAAAGCGCAGCCGTCTCGTTTGTTTACTGAGTTTGCGGCTCGTATAGCAGGCAGCCAGTAAATGAGCGGTTACCCGAGCTCACATCGTCAGCCCACCATCCTCGCTGGTAGAGGAGCAGATGTACATCGGCTACGTCTGTGCCCAGGTAGACACAGACAACATCTGTCTGGAGATACATCAGGGCAGCGCATGACAGTTCTTCACTGCTGTGGGCGCTGTAGTGACACAGGAATTTGGTACATTTGGGAGATACGTGGAAATGGTAAAAAAAATATTTTTTTAAAAAACTGTTGCTTTCAGAAGCTTTCCATGGATTTAAAAATATATATATATTTTTTTTAAACTTCTGTTTATTAGGATGTTTTCATTAAAAAGTTGCCTAAACTATTTTAATTAATTTGGTGGCCTTCCTTCCTTTTATTTTTTGTTTTATTTATTTCACACTTGGAGGAGAATGTTTTTATTTTTACGACTGATGCTGTGATTGATGTGTGCGTGTGTGCGTGCGTGCTTGTGTGTGTTTCTGTGTGTTCATACACGCAGCCAGCCAGCAAGTGTCGATCATATGGCAGGCGCTGACAGTAGTGAACTCTTTGAAGTGCCTCGATCGTTCTCTCCATGGATGGGCTGTATATTTTTGGAGCTGCGATGTGGAATACTCTTGAGTCATTAAGCATTGCTTGTTTTGATATTCAAACATTTATCAAATGACATAAAAGGGATTGCAGTTCCACTGTGTGTGTTAATTCTGTGTATCAACACAAGAAATATTTTTAGAAAACTTAACCTGAGGCCAGTTTTTCTCTTTTGAATTAAGAATCTTGTGCTGAGAGGGTGTAGCTGTTGTTTCAAGGGTGAGAGAATTAGCAGTGCTCACTTTGTTTGTGTTCCTCATAATGAGAAGTTTTAAAAATGTACCCAGATTCTCCCTGTCTGTCTGCAATGCTTCGCTATTGAATTAATACAGTCAACTCCAGCATTAAAAAACATTAATTGTACCAGAGATAAACAAAATGCCAGGTAAATAAATAAAAATTGGAATAAGCATGGCAGTTGATGCAATGTCAAATTGTTGAACATGTGAAAGTGAATACATTTAACAGTTTTGAAATTTTGTTTGTTTATTTAAAAAAATTATTGAATTGAAATATTATTTTTCAGTACAGAAAACACCTTGATATGAATATTGGGAAATAATAAACCAATTAATGGAAAAAAGACAAATGTGTTTACCAATGGCAATGTTTCAGAATCAGCCCATTGCAATGAATAGGCTTGCACCAAGAGTGCAAATATAGACGTACCATTAAATCACTGCTCTCCCGTAAAATTTGGAAATTCTGTAGGCTGTCAATCTTGATTATAAATTCACATTTAGCTGAGAAGGATCTGGAAGGCTATTTATGTGGGAAAGGCCCCAGTCTTTTCTTTGATTAAACCCTGTTGTCATCTCAGTTGTACAAATGTTATTTCATTAGATTTTGTTTATCTGGTACCATTAATGAATTTTCATTATGAGTAATCACATTCTGGAACACAAGCAAACTTGTAGAGAGAAAAATGCAGAAGCACTACTCCAATTGAGTTTATTTATTTATTTATTTTTTGTTTTAAAGAAAATAAATAAATAAGCCAGTTGCAGATTGAGCCTCATTTTCATTTTTTTGGGAAACTGTGCTGCAAAGGGCCTCCAGGACTAATTAGTCCAATGACTAAACCCTGGGAGCTATGCGGAGGAAGTAATGTGTGAACACGCTATGTGATTGACAGGCCACTTGGTCTTATCTACACCGGGTGGGCAATTACTTTGCGTCTCCCAGCCCGAATGCAGCCCCCGACAACCAATTTCAATCAGAATCAGTCCGCCTGTCAGCGGAAAGACAGCTTAACAGGCCTCCTCTGAAGGGGAACCTCACACTGAGCGTGTGCAGCGCACAATATTTATTGATCAGAATGTACGCGCAGCCACCTGGTTGATGAGCTTGATATAGATGCACATAGAAAAACAGGCACACGTTTGAAGCTATCAAACACAAGCAGATGGCTTAAGTATCCAAATCAGTATCAACTGTGTGCCCTCACCAAACATAAACTATGTAAGTGCATAGGCTTTACAGCGTGAATTATATTTTCATACATAAATCATTAAATGATACACAAAATTAAAAATTAATTTAATTGAGGTTGTTGACTTATAAGACAAACTGACATTTAACATAAATGATGCAACCACAAGTAAGTTAACTGAAAATGAATGATGTTTGACATGCAGTTATGTTAATTACACTATTAAATTGCAGTCTGCTCCATATAACCCATATTTTCACACATCTCAGTTCAGAAGTTCTTTCCTTTCCATGAAGTAATCTGCATTTCATTAACTTCCCAGTCTGCCAAATAATGATATTCAGTATTGATCAGTCCCATAAATATTTCAGTTTTGTGCAAGTTTTAAGCTTCCTTTTGAACTTTTAAAATGGCACAACATTGACATCATCAGTTCATAGCAATGAGCTTTTGGGTGTTCCCTCTGCTTTGAAATTCAAAATGGCAGTTGGAGGCAAGATCGCTAATTCAGATATTGGCTGCATATTGTATTTTTATGCCCCACCAACAAAATCATCAACACGGACATTGTTTTTCAGGTTCTCTGTTCAACCTTTTGCCCTTCAGTAGTTCCATCACAAAAGAGGCTTTAGGCATGGATTTTAATAAAAGGTCCCAAATGCTGTCTGCACTGTTTCACAGAAACATATTGATGTTTATGTCACAAGGTGAAAGATCAAGGTCATAATGACATAGTCCAGATCTGCTTTCCAATGTTTAACTCCAATGTTTTAGCCTATTAAGCATGGATTTTATTGAAATTTTGCACAAACTTTTTAGTTCCACAAACCCAATTGATCCCCAAGGTAAATGTGAAGGTCACTGGATCATTTTACAGTCACAACTTTCTAATTTGTCAACAAAACTATAGCTGTGCTTTGCAGCCAATTGTCCAATTACTTTTGTTCCCTTAAATGGGGGACAGTGTACAGAAATGGCTGTATTTCCACCATAGATCACTTGATACCTAATTAAATGGCCACTGAGTGTATGAGTGTGGGTGTATGAGAGTGAGAGAGTGTGTGTGTGTGTGTGTGTGTGTGTGTGTGTACTGTACATCAAGTATGCATTTTGAATAAACTTGCCAGATGTGAAAACAGTCTTGTGCAGTTGAAAAATGTTTTGTTTTTGTTGGATGAATTGTCTGCAGTAAATAAATTCCTAACAATAGTAGCACAACAATCAAAGGCTCCAGTAAAATTACCAAGACATGTATTGGGGTCTGAAATCACCTCAGCTGTAGTACAATGATTACCCCAACAAGTTACAAATACCATTATAAAATTCTAATTGGTGAGTGTGCAGAACAAGACTGTAAAATGTCGTTAAATGCACGCAATTTAAAATGAGCACATGCATTTATTGAGGAGATAAAAAAAACTGGGGTGAAAAATGCTTATTTACAGATCTGGAATGGACAACATACTTCCTTACTTAGTATTTTTGAATGAAACAAATGTGGGAAAAGGTTAAGTTGCACTCACTTCTATAAGTGCATTTAGAAATGAAAACATGAAATGAGAGAATGTGCTCTTTGGTAGCTATTCTACATAGAAGCACTAAGTATATTTGAGTATTTTCCAATAAATCTGTGAAATCTTATAACAGTGGCAGACAGCATAGTTTCTGTGCCAAGAGTTTGGGAAAGTAACAGTTTTCCATGTTGTGAGGCACATGCTCATTTAAAGGTAAAATGGCAGGCCTCCTGATTGTCAAATGCACAGCCACGCCCACTAGACCACTAGATCACTAGTTTTGACCAGCCTGCATGCCACTTTGTCATCATAATTATGATACCAAATGTTGGGCCCCCCAAGTGGCATATGCAGTGGAGATATATACTGTACTAATGCACCTCTTTTCACAGTCAGGCAGCTGTGCTGTAATCCTGCGGCTTAGCTGGTGGATTGCAAAGTAGAACAGAGCTCAGTAGACCTATGGGGATGAGGTTGCACATGCTTCCTCCCACGTTTATGAAGGATGCTGCAGTGAAGATCTAGAGCTACAGCACAAGTAGGTATTCAAATAGGCGGAGTGGGATTGGGTGAAATGTTTACATAAATAAATCAGTTGTTTCATACAAGCCTCTTTTGATCATATCAGCCCTAGTCAGATGCTCATTGCAAAAGGGCCCCTTTGATTACCACACTAAAATTTTAGAACAATGTGTAGACACACAATTTTCTCAGGTGTTGTTTTTAGCACCTCCTCCTTATTCAGCAGTTAAATATAAATGCTCTATAATGTTGTGCATGACCAGTAATAGTTTAATATTGGAAAATTATGATGTGTGTCTGCTGGCTGAGCCTTGCCTCAATTTATGTAATTTGTTTTTCCACAAATTAGCATATCCCTTTATGAATGTGTGTTGTGAAATATGATGCGCATGTTAAGCCATTTCAGTTTCAAGCCGTTAACATAAATCTAACCTTGCGTCAACTCTAACACTTACCGTTTTCTAAACCATAAAGCTAAATGAGTAAAAAGTGAAGTGAATTATGATGGACCGGTACCTAGAAGGGCATTGGGGTACTTTAAAGAAAGAAATAAAGAAGAAAAAAAGTAGAGAAAAAAACAAGATGATTTAAGTAAAGGGACCCTTCTCACAAGTTGGTACGAATCTGAGGTCTGATACCTGGAAAAGGACTGAAATAAATGAGTGACAGGGGCATGTAAATTCGAAAACTTCTTTGAAAACGTCAACATACATATGTGCACGTGTACACGTTTGGAAAGCTCCTGATAGCACTTGACAAGTTTTTTCCCTTTTGGGACATTTTCTACTTGACTGAGATACATAGCACATAAACTCCATGCTAATAGTTATCTGGAATATGATGTGCAGTGTCTGGAGATATTCCTGTGATATAGTTCTTTGATATTTGTTTAAAGGAGAGGGTAACAAAACTTTCATTTGTGTTTTTTGTGTGAATGTCCTTCAGAAAAACGCTACACAAAAACTTTGACCTGATCTGCGAGAAATTTTTATTCAACCTGATTGGCCATACACCTGAAACTATTCACCTTATTAAAGCAATTAAGCCTAATACCTAACTACCTAAACCTTACTCTAACTCAAATTCTAACCCAAACCCTAGTTCAAACCTTAACCCTAATTCTAACCCTGACTTGAATTCAAGGCCTAGAATTTATCTTAAACGTGATTTTTATTTCTTTACTAAATTTGAGGAAACACAATCTAAATATAACCAATCCCAAAAAAGGAAAATGTATTTTGTAAATGTATTTTAAGTAATTTAATATGAAGTACTGTGCAAAACTGAGAAAATTGTAAAGTGCTTTGGATAAAAGTGCTATGTAAATGCAGTCCATTTACCATTTACCATCTAAGTCTGTATTTCAATGAGAAAATACATAAGGCTAGTGTTAGGCCCCAATAGTTTACAAATGGTCAGATCAAGGATAAACCTTTATGCTAACCCTTTCCTTTGCTCCTTAACATAAACCTAATCTTTTCACTCAAGTTATTTTTATATCAAATGCAGTCTGGTTTACTATGCTGTGCAATGAACGTGTTTGTTTTATAAAAATTTGCATATCCAAATTACGATAATTTCAGTTTCACATCTTAGTGATTATTTATATATTTATTTTTATGTATCCATATACTTATTTATTTAACTCAATAATAATGTGGATTGTTGCACATGCATGTTTGTTTACATTTCAGATACAACTTAGATTTAGTCTGGTCAAGAAATAATTATTGTTTCACTGAACAAAATTTAATCTGTATTTACTTGCAGTGACAGCGCTTAGTTTTTTTTTATTTTACCATGAGCGTCAGTCTTACTTACCTTGACCTTACTTGTGGTTGCATCATTATTATATATATATATATATATTCCTGGCTCTGATTAAATATGCAAGGCTTTTTTCTTTGAGGGAGCTTGTTTTGACTTTGTGTGCATGTCTGTCATTATGCATTAAATCAAAGTTTCACTTCACTACCAGATGATAAAGAAGATGTAAGATGTAAACCCCAACAGTTCCCAACAATATTTATTTAAAAATGTAGCCACAAAAACAATATCCATATATTTCCATGACAAGTTATCGTGAAACACTGAGAAATTTAAAACACCTTGTTTATTAGAGTAGAATATATTTTATGGAATTAAAGTCATGGCCAGATGAAAAATGTTATTGTAAAATGGCTCATGTATGTGTGAAAGCCATCGATATTGGTGGTACTGTATACAGGGCAGCCCATAAATATTTGGGCAGTGACCTAATTTTTGTTGTTTTGGGTCTGTACTCCAGCACATTGGGTTTGAAATGAAACAATGAATATGAGGATAAAGTGCTGACTGTCAGCTTTAATTTGAGGGTATTTACATCCAGGTGATCTGGGTACGAATTGCCCGACCTGGCTCTCTCAACCTGCCACCTAATCATCCCCTTCTCCCTCTTCACCTGATGTGTGGTGAGCATTCAGGCGCAAAATGGCACCCAGGTGGTGGTACACATTGGCGGTAGTCTGGAAAAGTGCAATGCAATGTTTCATTTATTCATTCATTCATTCATTCATTCATAAATTCATTCATTACTGCCCTTTTTATTCATAGCCCCCCCCCCCCTTTTACAATATAGAGGAGAAAAAGTAATTGTACATGAAAATCTGAATAAATTGATCAGAAACATGGCTAAAACCCCTTTTCAACTGGTGAACAGATCAAGAACACTCTCCAGGTTGTAGGAATCAATATTTCAGAGACTACCGTATTTTAAAGACTAGAAGACTAGACCGGCATAACCTCAGAGGGTTCACCGCAAAATGCTCTCCATAAGCATCAAGAAAAGAACATGGTTAGAGTTAGTTTGACTAACTAGTTAGAGTTAGTCAAGTCTGACTTGAGTTTGAGTTCGAAAAAAAAAAGAATTGGGGGACTATGTATAAAAAGGTCTGTACATCCTACATGGATCACCCAGTATGGATGTAAATGGCCTCAAATTAAAGCTGACAGTCTGCATCTTAACATCATATTGGTTCATTTCAAATACAATGTGCTGGAGTACAGAGTTAAAACAGCAAATAATGTATCACTGTCCAAATACTTATGGACTGTGGATCCATGCACGCATGCCTCTTTATTTGGTTCTACAGAGAAAAAGCTCCATGATAAATCCATATTTTCTTTTTAGAGGGTCTAACTTTAAAACATAATTAGGATTCCTCATTTTATAATCAATAGCACTGCCAGAAATATTCATATAGTTGGGCCTGCATAGAACTAGGCGAGCCAGAGCTACTGTTCCTTGGTAGGCATTCACATTTGGGTGTGGTAGTTCTGTATCACTTATTTATCACTTCTGAATTAAATCAGTGAACACAATTATAATACCCACACAGGAATAGCTTTTCAATGAATGAAGCTTTGCATTCACAAGAGAAAAAAAAAACCATGGTGAAAAAAGATCAATGATGAATGATATGCTTCTGTTCTCTGACAGCTTATTATCAAGCTCCCCAGAGAAAAAATGTCTATTTATAGTGTTGACTTCATTTATAGCTCAAGTGCGCTGTATTCTCCAAACACAAGAGGATACTTTTTGTTGCAGTGGTTGAATTTAATATGATCATAATAGAATTTTTATAACTGTGCTGATTGAATGTCATCTACTCTTACGGTTTGAATCCTAAGGGACATTTATCCCCAAGATGAAATGCATATAATTAGATCAAAATCTGAGATTCAATAAGAATATTTTGCCCCACTGCTGTGGCAACATCTCCACATCTCTCTAGCCGTAGTAAAGGTCCTATCTCTGGCTTTTCCTTGAAGTCTGCGGGTGCTATTGATCTAATATCCTGAGCTGAGTCGATGCTCTTTGTTTTGCAGCATTATATGAAGTAGTCTGACATCAAGGGTCCAGTTTATGAAAAATCCCATAAATTGAATTTATTGACGCGGGGTGGGGTGTCTGTTTGAGGTTTAAACAGGCACTCCTAGGGTTTGACTGGTTTGATGTAAGGAGAATGTTCTGATGCATTATTTTGCAATGTCATATTTGCACAAAAGACTTTAGTTACCCATTTCATAAAGTATTCATTAGCCCTTTGATATGAAAAAAGCCTCTGTTGTGGATATGCAGAGCATATTGTTTGATGAGACAGTACACTCGGCCAAATGTTTCCTAAGAATCAACTTGTGAAGGTTTTTTTTAATAGGTCTACTTTAGTTTCAGTGAAACATTCACTTAGCAGGGTGCTATAGCACAGTGATTACATTAATGTAATGCTTAACACTGAAATTAAGTGTTTTTTGAAAGATGCCAAATAGACAGCATACATCCACTTTCAATTTCAGTTGTTTATCCTGTTTCCCTCACGTCAAAGTGCATTGCTCACTGTTAATAATAAAGGAGCAGAGTGACCTATCTCTCCTTGACTCAGCAGAAAGATAGCATGAAAGAGACACAGAGAGAGAGAGAGAGAGAGAGAGAGAAAGAGAGAGAGATATGTGTGTGTGTGTGTGTGTGTGTGCGCATGGGTGTGTGTGTGTGTGTGTGTGTGTGTGGCATCTACAGCCCATCTCTTAATGGATTAATCTTGGTCACAGTCTCACCAGCCCTCTCTCCCCTCCCCACCCTAGGCATCTCCTTCTGGGCCTTCACAAAACAATCAGCCTGAAAAAGACCTGACATTGTCAAAATACCATTGGCAGACACATTTTCTTCATTCAGTTTATTATGCTAATATGACATTTCATCTTGGTATCTTGGTTGTACACAAATTGGAAACTCTTTTCCCACTCCCACTTCTCTATTAATCTCTCAAATTAAATTTAAAAAAAAAACCAAAAAGGAATAATTCTTAAATTTCTTACAGCTTTACAACTATTAGATAAAATTTTGTATTTCTTCTGAGTGGCAAAAACAAAACAGGGATGGTATTCAGGGTTTGATGTCCTCAAATTTACCCTGCTACCCTTGTTATCTCCTCTCCTTGCTCCATGATTGGGTAATTACTGAAGAGGCATCACCTTGTCTGTGGGCCTACTCCCTGTCCAGGTCACTGACTCCTACCCAGCTCTTGCAACACGGACTTACAAGCCACCTCACCCTGTGAGAGACAGTAGAATGGAGTTCTGCTCTATTTGTCATCTGTCGGCCGCCCCATCCTACTTGCTATTATCAGGACATGTACCCTGCATCGAAAACGAATGGCTTTGATAAGAAAGTAAACAGCAAATTCTCTGGCCGCCCTCAGACATGAGTGCAAAATGTTAGGCATCGTTTAACTTCCCTGACCGTCTTCCCTTGACTCGATTTCACCTGATTCTGATGTTTACTGTCTGTCTGCTACGTGATAGAATCCCATTTCTGTCCTCAACCAGGACTGTCTGTAACACTGGACCTTAAACAAACCTTGCATGCTGTTGTAATTCCTTCTCAGAGGGTTAAGAGAGAATCTTGGCAGAAAGTCCAAAACAAAAAAATAAATAAATAAACAAAATAAATCCCAGTAGCATAAATTAAATCCAAAGCTACAGTGGAACAGCAAATGTGACTGGCTTTGTGATTTATTCTTAAGATTTCCCAATGGTTATTCCCAGAAATGAGCCAGAAAATGAATTCTAATGTTTATATCTCTTCAGAATGTGCAATAATAAATAATGTTTGTGGAACAATATAAGTATGCACACAACAACTAGAATTAAAGGGTGTTGTTGCAAGTGACAAAATGAGGTATTGTCCAGTCATTGTACAAACTGTGCATACAGCTGCAGGGTGGGATTCAAGGGACAACTATGTTATAGCAATTTATTGAGGTTAAGCAAAACAGCAGGAACAATACAGGAGAAAAATAATAAAAGGTAATAAAAGGTATAATAAATAATAAAAACAACATAACAACTATTGTAATTGATATGTCAAAATTATGTTAGCAAATTATGTTGTCCCTTTAAAAAAGCCTCTTGTTTAAATAGGTGTGTGACTCCAAATGCTTCTGTAAGCTGTAGTTTCCTTTCCACAAGTAGCCTCATACTAACAGGCCGAAGGACACAGCCACCTTCACAAATGTCTATGGCAGGAAGGGAACTCTTGCTTTCAGCTAAAACTTAAATAAATAATTTTTAATAAAAAAATGGCTTAACTGTTTCAAGAAGACTTATATGTGACGTGAAGGTTCAAATTAGGACAGAAGATAATCAAATGCAGCAAATAATAGATGAAGTACAACTGGAGGCTTTTAAATGTGAAATGGTACTTATGCATAAGGGCAGTTACTGTGAGCATAATACTCAGTGTTGCCCTTTAACCTTGGTGAACAAATTTAATTGAAAGATTATTTTTCATTACTTACAGAATTCTAAAAAGTTAGGTAGTGGCAGTGATTAATGAGAAAAAAGTTGAATGATTATTTAGTTGGTCACATACTGTGGACTTAATCTAAATTAAGTCCAACAATAATTTGGTATTAAATAGACCTAAAAACTGCAAGACTGTTACAACTTACTTCGTTCTCTCTTTTAAGTAAATGGCGACTGCTTGACTTGTACACCTAAATGGTGGTAAAACTCAGAAATTCCATTCGACATGAATGATATTGCACAATGTGCAGTAATGAAAATGCAGTACTAGTTTCACTCATCACAACAATTTTGACAGTGTTCAGTTTAAAGGAATGAATACATTATTATGTACTGTGTCTGCTCGTCTGTCCCAAGCCGAGAGCTAATTGAAGCCTCTGTGGTTACAAACATGCCAGTGCTCACACATATGGGGTTATTCATCACCATGGAAACAGCAACTATCAATGCATATTTCAGGCAGAAACACACCAGCCTGAATCTTGTGCACTGGTTAACGCAGATGAAATTCTATTAATAGTGATAGGCATCCTCCATCTCGTAGCTATTATCACAGATTAGAATTTCAGATATTTATGTTGATTTAATAAGATTTCACTTATTAAATTGATAATTCAACCTTTTTCTCTTTCAGAGCACATTTAATTCACTAAATATACTGAAGCCTTACCAAGAGCTCTCTAGTTTATTTGACTCTGCTATACCAGCTCTTCTTGTACTCCAGACTTAACACTTTCCAGCAAATAGTATATATGATCTGATATCGTGCCGTGAAAAAGTATTTGTCCCCTTCCTAATTTCCTGCGTTATTTGTCACTCTAAATGGTTGCAGATCCTTAGACAAAATGTAATATTAAACAAAGGGAAACTGAGTAAACACATTGTTTAAATTATTATTTTATTTAATGAAAAAAGTTATCAAACACCAATCTGGAATCATTCCAGATAAACAAATCTGGAATCAACTGTACCATAAATGTCAGTTACATCTTTGAACTAGCCGATTTAATTACCATGGCTGTCCCTGGAATGAAAGAGAATAGTTGAATGGGTGAGGGAAGGGATAAAGCATTTGAGAAAGAATGCAATTGCTCTCATCTGCCCTTGAATATTTGTCACCAAGAAGTAAACAGCATGATGGCAGCAGATTATTGGATTACAGTAACTATGGAGACAACATTAAGATGCTCATAAATCGCCATTAGGTTCATAGTTGGTTACAAAGCTTGTTCGCACAGTGAGCTCAGAAGGCACTGACAATATTAAACACATAGATAATGAAATATGAACAGTTTGTGAATTTTAATACATTAAAAATGAATGTGTTGGTTAGAATACAACCATGCTTAATACATTAATTTTTTTTAAAGTTAGTGACAGTTGCATGTTGGCACAATAAACAAATGGATTTCAAGCATTTTAGAAAGCAATTCAACATTTCAGAAAATCCAATTCTACTTATCACAGGATTGTTAGGCCAAATCAATGTCATAATGGATTTGCAGGCTACATGTATTGACCTCAACACACCTGCTAAATCATCAATAAACTGTCTGCATTATTTAGCCATTACTTAAATTCAAAGAAAAGGGAAAAAATGGGAACAATAATAACCATAGGATGTCCAAACATGTTGTGGGATTGCCTGTCTTATAATATTCCCACCTGGAATATGCATGGAAGCATGTACAAGGACATTCCCAATGTGAGAATCTCAGAGAAAATTAGATAGCTTGGACATAAATATCCACCTTTGGATATTATCAAAATTGTCTTTATGACCATTTAATTTGTTGTTATTATTATTTTTAAATGCTTTATCTGCTTTATCCCCAATTTAGAATGCCCACTTCTGTATATTTCAGCAGTCATCCCTGCAACCTTGAACATTGATCCAGGAGAGCACAGACCTGCACAAGCCTACCACTAGGTGCCATGGATACTTTAATGCATCAGAAACCTTGGTTCAACATTGCATTGGAAAGACTTTCCAACACCTCACCCTAGCTGGCCATCTAACACCTACAATATCCCCCCCCCAAAAGTCTCCAATCCAAATGCTTCCCAGTTACAGAGTGACTATGGATTGTTGGGCTATAATGTTTTTGTAGATATATACCTACACGATGTGAAGTGTAATATACTTTCCTGCTGAACTGGCAGCATGTAAACCATAAGCATACTGATAGCCAGCTCTGCCTCAGGATGATAGTAACAGTGCTTTCAGCTTTCCCTTTCCCACCACGTGATCATAGATCAAAGACAAAATGCATTGATTGCTTAATTCAGGCCTCCATCTATTGCCGAAAGTGCTGCTTTCTCACTCCCACAGTGGAATGCTATTGACTGAGCTTTGAAAAAGTATCGACCGCTCAAAAGAAGTTCATTTTCCTTTCAAAGAACAGGTTCCCGGGGATGCTTTCTAACAAAAAACAGAGGTGTCTTTAACGTTATTCCTGATCCATTTTTTTGGATAAGAAAAAATGGAAAGAAAGAATCACATTCGTATTAACCTTTAACCAAACCACGCAATCCCAATGCATTCCCTTTGATTCTGACACTGCTCTTTTCCACACCCCGCGGGTCTTCACTGACGCAGATGGTGTCAAAAAATCTCATGCAGGGAGGCTGTTTGCTTTAGGAAAAACATCACTGAGATATTGGCAGAATTTATTTGAAAAGAGAATTCCGCTAATCTCCTGTCAGCAATAATGAGATGATGTTTTTAATTAGCACAGACTGTGACAAGGCTTTGGCCGTTAAAATTGCTCATTTGAACAATGAGCAATTTTTTTATCATTCGGCTTTATTTTTCACTATGTTTCACATTCCTCATCCTGAAGTCATGGTATGCCACATATCATTTCCATTGGAGATTTGATTTAATTTAAGTTGGATTAGTTCATCTTTTTGTGAGTTTTAATAACGCATATTGATATAGCATAACTCAGGGCTGTCCAACCCTGTTCCTGGAGATCTACCCTCCTGTAGGGTTTCATTTAAACCCTAATCTGGCACACCTGACTCTACTAATTAGCTGCTTAACGAGATCTCTAGCTGTTGAATGAGGTGAGCTTTGTTAGGGTTGGAGTGAAAACCAACAGGACGGTAGATCTTCAGGAACAGGACTGGCAGCCCTGGCATAACTCAACATGTAGTCAGAAGTATGTTTGTGCTTGTAGAAGTATTGAAAGTAAGACATTTATTTTTTATTTATATACTTCATTAAATATAGGGCTGTAGCCTTTGTTGGAGTTCAATTAACAACCACATTTAATTTGATAATAACAGTATATATACTAATATTTCATGAACATAGAAAGCATTCTGTTTATTCTATCTATTCCTAATCTAAGAGCCAAATCAAGTGTTCAGAAATATCAGTAGCTTCATGTTTTAAGCAAGATGAGGATATCTGCAATATGCAATTCTTCCCAAATAATGTACAGCAGTTGTTAAGAGATGACAGCCAAGTAACAGCTCCGTTATCCCGAATTCAGTCCAGCTGAAGCATGCAGCATATGCATTGTTATCACCAAGAATAGGATTAATGAAGAAAGGAGAACAAAGCAGGGCTAAAGGAGACTCCTAGACTGCCAGAGTTGTGTCCTGCTGGTGGTGTTCCATAATGGTTATGGAACTAAATATGTTTCCAGATTGCAGATTCAAACCTTGTGTGTATTCTCCCAAGTGGGTCAATCGATAAAGGCACTCGCCATTAGGAAAGACTGCAGCCTGCACCTTGTACATTGTAGTTTTCGTCTCAGGCTATATCAGTATATATGACCAGGATCACACTGCAGTGAGACAACTGGATTTGTGTCCCCCAGCTGGCCTGTAGTGTGAAACATCTTACAGATCAGTGCATCAGAAGAGGGTTTGGCTCTTTCCAGATGATCACTGGATGCATTCTTTGCACTGGCGTGGGTATCACAGTTGTGATTTGAGAGGCACATTTACAGATTCCAAATGATGGGGGGAAAGGGGGAATACTCTGTGGGAATAGAGATATTGCCTTAAAGGCATACTATGCATTATTTGTTTCCTTGCTTTGCTCCTGTGTTTACAAACAATAATGTCTCCATGTATTGCAGTGTATAATGTATTTCAGACTCCTGGAATCACACTGCTCTGTAAAATATTGGACCCATACCAAATTCTCCGGTCATCGTGGCCAGCTAGCTAACATTTCCAAACATAACTGAATTTAGTTAGCTACCTAACCTAACTAAATGCAGACAAGCCACTTTGTGTTTGTTCAGCCAGAACAGCCATCAAGGCAATTTCTCCAGCACTAACCCAGCTAAAAATGCATCATCCTGCACACGTTTCCACTTAAACTCATATTGGCCACATGCTTTTCAGAAACAGCCCCGAATAAAGGGTATTACCCAGAAACATCCCAAACACTTTTTAGAATAATAACAGCCAAGCAAGGACTGGGCGGAAGTGAACACAGTGATTGTCAGTGCATCATAGTAAAAATCAAAAATCTCTAATCCTCAAGTGGGTTGTAACTGTTTTATCACATAGACATACATTTCTGAGATCTTGAATTAAATCAATTATTTTGTTGTTCCTAAGTCCAGAGGACATTAATATGGCAAAATAATATATAAGCCCCCAATATGCCACCAATAGTATCTACAACAAAGATCGTGTTGCGATCCTTTTTTGCCTTAACTTGTCCCTGATGTCCAAATTTTGACACATAGCCATACATCATCTTAGACTGGAGACTTGCTGTTTTCCCATCTGAGTAGACACAAGGGGGTTATTGCTGCAATTTCCGACTGAATTTGGGAGGATATAATTGCTGTCTGCAAACTGCCATGGACCAGTAGACAGGATTGGGTTCTCCACAGGTTATGGCTCTTTCCAGATTTATCGATGTCTAGCAAACGGGTCTCAGAGGAGATCCTTGCCTAAACTGGGACTAGCTCCTGAAAATTACACTCCAGTGGTTTTAAGGGTTATTTTTCAGATAATGATTGTGTTCTATTACCATTACTAAATTTGTTTACTGACTTTTATAGTTTTCCCTTCTAAACATGGCCTTGCATCTTCACAATAGAATTCATGGCATGAATGTCAGTGCCTCCCCTGAGAAGATTTGTAAAGAGTTCTGGGGTACAGTAGCAGGTTGATTTTGTTTGCTAATGAATGGGTTTCTGAGGCCAAAATGTCAATGTAAACTGAATCCTCACATTTGAACTGTGGGTGCACATTTTTTAATGTAATGACCCTGTGAAATGGTGTGAACTGCAGGGAGTGTAATGAAGAGCCTTCCTCAGCCATCTGGAAGCACTGAGGCCTGATTACACCATTTCTTCACATGAATAAGAAAGACCAGAGAAATCTGTGTTCTTTTAATGAAACCGAAGCACATTTCATTGAGTGTCTCTTCATTCTGCAGTTTAGTTTGTTAGAATAATTAGCTATTTTTCTTCTTGTTGTTACAGTGCTGTGGTTGAATTCAAACATTCTCTGGTAGTGTATGTTTGTATCTATTACCACGAGTACTCCATTATCCTGTCATTCTCAGCCAGATACAGTTTATTACAATGCAAATTCGTAATTGTAATTTTTGATAATGCAGAAATCACACATACGGACATATATACAATTTAGTCTGTAATTACATTGGCTTCAGTTTGAGTCCACAAATATTAATCAGCACTTAATGAGTCATTGTCTTGCATTATCTCCAACGGAGATGAGCCAAACCAGCATGAAAAACAGTGAGTCATTTCAGTATAAATAAAGAAACAAGCCAATCTGTTGTATGTGCTTGTGAGGGTGCTTGTTTTTTGTTTTAATGACTTTGTTTTGACAGCTTTCTCCTCTGGAAGAATCGACAGCTTAGGCAGATGTGTGGATAAACAAAAAATTGATTAAAAAAGTAACTTTGGGGAACTGGTTTGCAGCTTTTATAGAAACTAATGTGTAAAAAATTCCACTAATGTACTATAGTTCTTCAGATTAACCAGAGGGGGCCCCATTGCTCTTGTTTTGTCGTATTATGGTTGTTGAGCAGCAAATGAAGAAAAAAAAGCACCACAGAAAGATGTCATGCGCAATACAAATGCATTACATTGAAATTAATGGCTGTTCTGCTTTTCATACTTTGTTCAATTTAAAAGTATATGAAAGTTATTCATTTTTTTAACAGGTACGATTTTGGTGGATTGATTGACAACCTGTTCCAGGGTCATGACTGATTCATGATCACATATACAGTATGACATGGCTTCAGATACAGTGGATCAGGGAAATGTTATTCATAAATAATTACAGCTGTTTCTATTATTATCATTGTCCATATGAGTGTGAACATAGCCATTTTCTCGCTTTAGCAGTGATGGCATACCAGTATTTACACCGAAAATAAATAGAAAAAAACACCTCCTAACAAATACTATTCCATAGTATTGCATTTTAAGGGAGCTTCAGGTAAAACACCTATTTCCTTTAAATTAAACATTACATCTGTAAAATATGTATGCTCAATGATTGTTTGCTTATTCCTTTGTTTTGAAACAAGATGCTCTAGTGAGTGCATTCTCGTCCTCTCTGTGCAGTGGTGTCACAGTGGTTTCCTCTGTCTCCCGTCCAATATCAGCCTGACAGTTAAAGTGTCCCCTCTGTACCTTGGAACAGGCCATCCTCAAATAACCGCAAATGAAATCCTATCGCCAGCCATTTCCCTTTTCTTTCACAACATGAGGCACTCAAGCAAAATGGGGCCAAGTCCAAACAGTAGCCTATGTCTTCTCCACTGACTGCAATACGTCAATATCATTCCCCAGTCACTTTAACCCAGCCAGACTTCACCCTTTGACTAATTTAGCAATCTTCATTCCACCAGTCTCCCCTTCCTGTCCATTTGAGTCCATATCTGGGCTTCTTGCTATTAATAGCCCAGCAGGTGACGTTTTCTTGTACGAACATTGAGATATATCCAGGTTGCTATCACTCTGTAATGGGATTTAATTTAGGGACACCAAGCAGGCAAGGACAGATTGTATCTACTGTAGCACGTTATAGTCTTAGAAAATTGCCATTCCAATGTTGAAGATTTACATCTATTTATATTTTAATTGCTCAAATACCTTGCACACAGTCTACTTGCACAAGGCCTACTCACTGGACCTTTCATGAAGAACAAAATGGACCAGATTTGCTAAGCCCTTTGTGATTAGTTTCAGGCACAGATACAGTATGACGCAGTCTGCCCCAGAAACATGAGTCTTAGGTATCAAGCAGGCGCATTGGGCAGGAAGCGCAGTACGCGTGTCCTCGCCATGAGTTATCGCAAGATGCGCTTCTTTGCTTAATGTATAAGCATTTAAGGGAGGATCACACAAATAATACGTGGAGTTATAAGTGAGGCTGATTACGTATTCCGTTGAATTTACTAAAGGCCACACAATTAACAAGGGTCGAAATTTCTCCGCCTCCAAAGATTAGGCATAAATCAAGGTGCAAGCAAGACGGAGACATGGGTATAGGCTGTGAAGATGCACTGAGAGAATCTTTGCAACAGGAATCGCACACAGTAAATTCCCAGTGTTAAAACAACTTTTACAGTGTACATATGGTCCTGCTCTGGTCCAGAGTAGCTCCCCAAGCAATAAATCACCAAAAGGTAATCTACAGATTAAGCAGTCATGCCATAATTAAGGCTGGGTGAGTGAGCAGTCACTGGCAAAGTTGTTAAAATGGCATAAAACTTAAAAAGAGGCAGAAATAATGAATTTATTAAATTAACCACATATCTCATGCACAGCAGTGGGAAATGATTGAAATAACATGAGCAACTGTAGCAAAAATAATAAGTGCTTGAAAAAAAATGAGTGAACAGTTGCTGATAGTAATAAATATGAGGAATCAAAAACAGAAATCTAAATGCATTGATAGGCTGGTGGATGTAATATGCTTTTCTAACAGAACATGCTAACAGAACATTGTTAGAATCAGAGCATGCTCAAACTGCATTACTAAAAAAAAAAAAAAAAAAAAAATAGGGGTTGCTGTTTGTTTTTCTTTTTGAAATTTAGATTTGGTACATGCTATAGCCTACATTGTGAGGCTCAAGTCTTTGATGGAGAGCCTGTTGCCTATGACTATGTTACACTGTAGCTACAGGGGGAGGAGTAAGCAGCATGGAGATTGCTGATAGGGGCTGTCAAGCATTTTATCACAACAACTGAATGCAGGCTGCGTTACAGTTACCATACAAAACTGCTCAAAAATCACAGAAAGCAAATAACAGGAATGGGGAACTGCCAAAAAAGACAAAAATCAGGGAATCAGTGACCTCTTCGACTTCTGTGACAAACACCCAGCCATAGAAATAATTACTCTTCCAAGAGAAATAAAAGATGACCTAGAACCTCCCACACAACATTTCTATTCCATCCCAGCAATAGTCACAGTCCTTGCAGCATTATGCTATCTCGCGTCTGGATTAATTCAATTGACAATTGCCAGCTCAGCTGGAATATCACAGTTTACGTTTTGTCCTGAGCCGTCCGTACGGCTGGATACTCTCTTACGTCACACCAGAAGACACATCAATTTCCCCACATCCAATGAAGATAATCAAGGCACTAAACAGGATTCTTTTCACTTTTGTTCTGTGAAAATAAAATAACATTACATAATTTTCATGATGTACACTATACATATTTATAAAGGCCTATACATATTCTTTAATCTCTAAGCTACTTATAGCTGTAATTGAAAAGGGAAGCGCATGCCAGTAAAAAATTAAATGTAGTACTTTTCTTACTGAACTAATTCTGCAATATATATGTAAAATATTTTGACTGTGTTGACATGATATGTTTCACCTAAAAAGATGACATGGTGTTTACTGGTAGAGCTCCTTTCAATGAATCGGTGATGCAGATAGTGTAGATGGTGTGGTGTGGGCCTCAAAGTACAACTGACCACGAGATGGCACTCTTGCGTACACAAATGAAACTTAAGGTAAGGCATAATATATCTGAAATTCATGCTTACGCCACAAATTCCTGGAGTGGTCAAGCCTGGCTCACACAGCACTGGGTGCCTGATGGACGCACCTCTCTCCACAGAAGGAGGGGAGAGACGGGCAGAGAAAAACATTACAGTTTGCATCATCAACCCCAGAGTTATCCACAACCTTTTGATCTTGCTTAAGGGCTGTGTACGCTGGAAACTATTTGTAAACAGAACCGCATCCCTCCGTTAAATAATTGTTTTAAATCCCCCGCTTGAACACATCTCAGTAAAATTCCACCCCTGCTTCAGCGACAGTTCCCCTTAGGGAATCCTTGGACAATTCAAGGAGGTTTATAAACATGAGAAATATGTATAGTCTGCTCATGCAGCCTTTAGAGAGCTGCCAAAAGGCAGGCCTCCAGGCCGTCGTTCTGCATTTCTGTCGGCAGGCTCTCTCTCTCTCTCTCTCTCTCTCTCTCTCTCTCAGCCAGATCGCCGGGCATGTCCTCCTGTTGCCATGGAGATGTCAATGCCTTCACTGGGGAATAGTGGAGCCACCATTTGAGAGATAATTAAAAACTGAGGAGGAAAATTAAAATAAACGGCCTGTCATCCAGCAAGGAGGATTGATGACCATGAACTAGGGAAATGAGCGACAGTCGATGATTTGTGTGGGCTACGTGGAAGAGGCCTCCGGCCTCCTCATTCCCACATGGTGAGGCACTTTGCACTGTTAGTGGGACTGTAACACGTCTCAAGAAATATGGGGACACTCGTGCTTTATAAAAGCAAATTCAACAGGAATCCAGCCATCGCAGCATGTTTGGATTGAGTCTCGATCTGTGTATGACAATCCACACACAATCCCACAGAACGTGAATGTCTCCCTGCTGATCCCATACGTGGATTGCAGATTTCCCAAAGCATTTCCTGTAGGTCAGTGAAGGAATTGTGATGCTGTACCATGTGCCACGCCATCAAATGATGCCACTACAAAGCCATCGAATCTGTGCTTATTAACCTTGTGGCTCTTGTGGGGTTTCGTTTTTCCTTGTTGCTTTTCAGTGAATAAGCTTTCACTGTGAGATTATGAAAATCTCTGTGTCCTCGAGTATCAAAGCTAGGCGTCTCCTGACACACAGACATGGCTCAGTTCAGATCTTTACTCCTGCTATGGCATAACAGCTATTTTACATCAGAAGAATCTGCATACTGTATCTCAAAGGGAGGAAAATATGATATTTTTTGTTGTAGATGTTGTACATCTCGGTTCATATTTTGTTGGAATGGCAATCAGCGTTAGACCTTAAAAGTAAATTGGTTTTGGAGAACCAATCATTTTGTGTTGTGCAGGATAGGACAATGAAATAAAAGGCTCAACATTTTAGCTATAAAATGTGGTTTTTCAACAATAATCCCTAATCCTTTGGGAATATATTTATTTAACTGTCAATATTTGTACGCATCAGTGCTATTTATTCTTTGTTTATGATGAAGAGTTATAGTTAGCAAATACTCCACTACTGTAAACAGAATTTGAATAAAGTAACTTCCTGGGGAGATCCTGATTTGATTTGCATTACATGCAATCAGTTAATTATAATCAAATTACTCAGTCCCATGCTCAAAACTATACAACTGGTGAGTAAGTAATCTGTTGTGTGATGATTGATGAATGATGCATTTTTAAATTCCAGTAACTTCCCTGTGTGTTTGTGTTTGTGTGTGTATGTGTGTGTGTGTGAGAGAGAGAGAGAGAGAGAGAGAGAGAGATGTGTTGGGGGTGTCACTGCTCACAGGAGGGAAAACCTTTGACCTCCTTGTGTCTGAGCTGAATGTAATAATCGGCGAGGCATGGACAGTGCTCAAGGAGCAACATCAAAGCCAAGGCGCTCACAGGAAGCAGCCGGAGGCGGCTTGTTGTTTATCAGGGCACCACACAAATAGAACGCTAGACATTTATTAATGGGACCTGTCCACTGTCATTTTCCCACAGATGACCACCAGACACACAGGCCGCAACATTGGTGAGGAAGTGTTTGCGAAGACTCACTGTGATAAGGGCCGAGGCTAATGGTGATACCGGGGTTAGAAAATACAATGTGATGAGAAAAAATCTACAAAGACAATTCTGTTCATCAGGGTACACTTGAAATTTATCTGGTTTTCATTTTGTTCCTTAATCAGGACTTTAATCAGCCCCGACTGAGGTCCTGATTTGGATGGCAGGTTATCTTATCTATGAATCTCAATCTGCTTATGCTATGGAAATATCTAGCCCCAAACTTAAATTGAGTCAAATGGGTCAGATTTGTGATGTGAATCAGCATGGCACACACTCACTTCAGCTTGAAACTATTCTATAATGTCCACAAATGAGTTAGCAGTGTAGTTGGGACAGTCTGTAGCCCATGGCTTCACGTTTGCTATTTAGTAATTTAGTATACTTTTGTTCTGCCAAACTAGCTAGCTAGTAAGCTAGCATTAGTGAGCTAACAAGAGTGTATGTCTTATTGACATTTCTTTGTTCATTCCCATTGTTTGTGTAACCACTTAAAAACTGTCCATTATGATCATTACGTGAAACTGTTTTTTTTTTAAATTTTGACTTGAATGACTGCTTAGCCACAGATTGGTAATTGAAATAGAACTGTAAAGAAGCATAATTATTATACTACGGAAATTAACCAATATGATTGTGAGATTTTCCCTACCCATTTTATAATATGAAATAAGTATCAATCCCACAAGAATCCTACAAGCAGAACACAGAGCTGACCTTGTGCCTCCTCTGTATTTGTGTGCTTCAAAAGAAAGACCGGAATAGATAATGTAATCCCAAATAATTTTTTTCTTCTCAGAGAAATATGGACTACATCTAATTCAATTTCCATGAAAGAGGCAGTTCATGCAAGATTAATATGGTCATTTATGCCTTATTCATTTGATTGATCACAAACCAGGTGATCTTTAGCCCCATTCACATTTCAATAGCTTCCAGAAAAGATTGTACTTTCCCCAATCTATGTGGCTCAACACTTTGATTTGAACTGGTGCTGAAACAAATGCTACTAATATGAGAATGAAAATTGTATGTGCGATCTAGCTGAGTTGGAAGAGTAGGTACATTTGAACTGTTACTGTCCATTAATGATAAGTCCCATGCTAAATTGAACACAAAAACATTTGAAAATAACCCAGTATTTACTGGAAAGACAATAAAGTAGGAAACATGGAATTCTGTGCAAGGAAGGAGTTCATTCTCCCCTTTCATTTATGTCTCGAAAACAAGGAAAAAACAATCTGCACACAGATATTCTTTCACTTATCAGATGGTGTGCATGTCATTTATTTTCTCAGGAGTGTTTCTACAAAAAAACAGACCTGATAGCTAACCCAGGATATGTTGTAGTTTAAGTTAAAAGTACCTGTAAAACATTAAAATTTTCATTTTAAAGATGCAAGAGACTTTGAGTAATATAGACTCAATGGGTATCAGATTTCTAGAAATGTAACCAATAAAAAATTGGAGAAAAGCGATAAGTGGAAGCCCAGAACAATACCAATATCAGAATGGTATTCTATTATATCCCTGTGCATGCATCGGTTTGGATAAAAGCATCTGCCAAATAAATGTAATGTAATATATCCTGGTAGCTTGAACCACGGTCAAACAAATCAAGCTGAAGTGAATGCTTGGATCCTGTGTTATCATTGTGACACCGGCATAGTTACAACCCTGCTCATTTTACAAGCTGTGGCATACCACAGCAATTACTGTATTTGTTTGACTATTTATTGATCTGCATGCATTAACTTTGGTGGACAAAAACATTTGGTCTTTGAAGAAGCACAGTGTAAAGGATATGCATGTTCATTGATTCAAGATTATTTGGAAAGAGATGTGCATAATTTATGATTTGGTCAAAATATCAAGAGAGATGAGGATAATTTCATGTATTAGACAAAAAAAAAATATTCAAGAGATTTTTGAAAGGTAAAGGACACCACAAAGTTGAAATAACCTCTTTTTAAAAAATACAAGCAGGGTTGGCAAGGCCAAACCAATGTTTCAGGCTTAGCTGAATTTGAGGTACTGGTAAACAAAGCAGTGCTTATGCAGTTTAGGTGAGTCAATGGTAATCTGTCTTATGTTTTTGGTTATGTGTGTGTGTTTACATTTATGTGTGTGTGGCTGTGAATGTCTGTGCACA
This sequence comes from Anguilla rostrata, assembly GCF_018555375.3. NCBI lineage: Eukaryota > Metazoa > Chordata > Actinopteri > Anguilliformes > Anguillidae > Anguilla > Anguilla rostrata. The sequence continues at coordinate 20,882,270 of NC_057933.1, read as the reverse complement.
TAGACTGAACATTTAGTGTACATTAGGGTGAAATTCTTTATTGTGTACTTTTATGTTTTTTTCAAGTTTGATCTTTGACTATAGGTAAGGAAGTACACTTGTATACACATCTCCAATAATGGGCTCAGTATCACTGATATACACCATCCTTTTAAAATTACCAGATGGGCAAATATCTTTAAATATCTTTAAATGGATTCAAGTATGCTTAAAGTAGGTATAACTCTCACTTCAGCATGAAACTCTGAAATACATATGTCAATTATTACAAATTCAGTGGATGCTGAGACAATATATGAGCATGTTTTCGAAACAAGACGTCTGTTATTGACAAAAGGCCAGGTATATTGTGCTGACCAAATAAATTATTGTTGTAAGTAGGTCTTGCTCAATCTTTTCTCTTTACATTGTAGAGACATGAGACAGTTAATCATTTTCAGGATAAAAAATGCAGTTTCATAGCAAAAATTCATAGCAAATGACAGGATAGAGTGGGCTTAAAATGTAATGAGGTGACACATTTTATTTTCTTTAGCTCACAAGTGAGAGGAATATGGAGGCTACAGCTGCATTTCTTGTGTGAGGTACAAGGGGCATGATTGCGAGTTAGGAAGCACAATTTACAATCTAAACCGGTGAGAAGTAATTGTTTTAAAACATTTTAATGGCTAAATAAAATGCAAATTTTCAAATTATTTGTAAATCTCTGTTTCGTGTCTGGTCCGAGTAATTGATGGGAGAAATTTACTGATAGTTTCTGATAAATTTGTGTGTCAGTGACTCGGTGGGGTACTTGCGGGTGAGCGGGTGGGGTTGAAGGTGGAGGAGGAGACTTCTTTGATTGTAAACACAAGGCTTTAAAAAATCCTGCATAGTCTGCCTTTAAGTGAAAAGCCACAAATCACATGTTTAAAAATGATGTTTCAAATTAGAATCAAATATTAATGTAACACTGATACACAATTCCAAATACAATTGCAATTTCTGGGAATATTCATTGAATTTTAAGCTGTTTTCACAGTTAGGCCAATCTGTATTATGACACTCTTTTCTGACATTTCCTTTGAAAGCTTTAAGCTGCAAATTTCTTAATGCTAGAAAGAATGTTACGAACTGCCGTGAACCAATTAAATTAACCTATGCAACATTGACTTTCAGTGCCTCGCTGAGGTATTAAAACACCCATGTGAATGCCTCACTACAGCCTTCTGTGTCAGCAAGCATAGCACATAAACCAACTGCTAGTATCACAACACAAAAACAAAGAGATCTTTATTGGATTAGCAGAGGTTTTTTCTGTCATGAAGGATATGTGCATAACCTCCCATGCATTCAACTCAAATAAAACATTTATTTTGTACTCATAAAAAGAATGAGACACATTCCTCACACCTTTAAATGTTTTAAACTTCATACAAACTTCATGTTTTCCATTTGGTAATGCTTGCAGAAGCCCACTGAAAACAACAGAGGAGAGATAAATATTATTGTTTATTTTCTAGTAGAGAAGTAAACAATATGTTTGCATTTAGGAGAAAATGTAGCATAAATAATTAAAATATGTTGAGTGTAAAAGCTAAGGCATTATTTCTTTTTTAATTAATCGCATGAGTTAAAGCATTAATACCAACAGCCTTATTGCAGCAATAGTGTAGGGGCTTCTGAATCAGGTTTGATGGTACGTATAAATTAATCCGTCAAAAACCCTTTGCTTGGGTTAAACTGATTGTTTACTGCATATTAACAACTGAAATATTAATTCTGGAAAGGATTCATAAAGGGAAGTTAAAATGAAACTAAACAAAGTGATGTAGCCCGTTAAAAACAAATCTATTTGAAAACATGTTATTCAAATAAGAACAAATAACAGGTTTTTCATTCCTTCTGTATAGCGGCAGTATTAGCAGGTAATTACATTCAGAATGTCTCTGCTGACGGCTTGGGGGCATTGCTGAGGTGCAAAAGTTATGTGTGCAGTAGTCCATCGGCAGATGTCTTATGAATAAGTGCCTCATTCAAGGTCAGTCATCATACGGAATTAAAAGCAATAACATCTAGCCCAGCCTTTTCTTATTCATAAATTAGGCAATGCTAATTGACATTCTGCTCACACACCTTTCAGCGGCTCTTAGAGTGAGACATGGCCCTGATATTAAATGTCATTCATCCAACGGAAGACATTGAATCTGATTAATCCATTTGCAAATCCCCACGTTGGGGGAGCAGAGAGCTTTTCACACAGACGCGCCCTCTCAGAGTTGACTGAGCGAAGTACACGTGAAAGGCCCATTCAGGATAGTTTCTTAGCACGCTTTAACAGGGAGACCCCGGGCGATCTGAAGTGAAAACTCTTACACACTGTGCAGCAAATCTTGCGCCTGCACATGGCACTGAATGCGGAACATAAATGGGAAGAAGCGCTATCTGGTTGATTAAACGTGTGTGACGGATGAGGGAGCGTGATGAATTGGGCTTTCATAATCCGCCAACACTCACACCAATGAGCGTATCACAAAGAGATTAGAAAGCAATTTCAACAGGCAGGTTTCTGTGGATTTCTATCCTTTTTATGTATTGCTAATGTTCACATGCATGACCACCATTATGGCTTCTGAGATGAGCAGTAAGGCTGAGCAGTAAATGACTATAGTTGTTTGGAAGCGACGACCCGTACTGTGGATAATAAACAGCAGGCCTTCATTTATTGCGCAAATGTATGTAACGATGAAGGCCAGATCAGAGAAAACCTGCAGCATTTATGTGCACGGACATGCCTGTGAGAAATGTGAGTGAACTGCTGAATACTGAACAGAACACAAACCAGAAGGAGCCCAACACATCAGACAACAAATGAATCAAATTACATGTTGAACACATCTGTTCTCATATTAACAATTATGCTGAGGCTTTGATAAAACTAGCATCAACACTGTCACACACAATCTTACGCTTTAGTGGTAGCTAAAACATATTTAAATTAAATATAAATATCATTGGTAGAAACACAAACTCAAAATGAGCCCTATACTGGCTGGAGATACATACACTTCACTCAAATTTAAGGCATAAGTTAAGTGCTTTTTTCCTATGTGCATCCAGGCTTAAGTGCATATATGATAGATGGACACTTGGGGTGCAGTGCCACTGAAAATAAGGCATGTTCCATTAAATTCTGATATGTGAATCTTGGTTGAAATGGGCTTTTTAAAATTTTACATAGGTTTATCTATGAATAAATAGGGTAAACCTATTGGCCAGCATATGGAATGGTTTTACATGCAGTAATGATTAAGCTGATTCAGACATTTTACAGCTATTTACAATGTAATTATGTTCAAATTTATAATATGAAGTTAATTTCAGTCATATTTAGATTAAATATATTAATGAATACGCTATGTAATTATTTTGATCTGGTAATGAATGGATCTGCTTTAGGTACTTCTGTTCATGCACCAGCCACCACCTATTGAACAGGAGGCACAGTATATTTCCCCTACTAAACAGGAGGAATACAAAAAACTGCACAGTACCTATAAACAGAACCAAACAACAGGTGGAAGCTGGGGTTGTGGAGGGTGAATGAAATTATTTGAGCTGCAGTTAGCATAGCATGCAATGGACACACTGGAGAGGTCTGACTGTCAATTTAAAATGCTCCATTAGTGATTTGTGCATGTAGTAGGTTGAGTATGAGAACATGTAGAGGTGTGTGTATATGATTGGTTGAGTATTAGAACATGTGGTTGCGGAGGCCAACCAATGGCCAGCTGCTACAGGAAAAGTTTCCTGGACAACTCACATATTTAGATTAAAGGTGTACTATGCATACCTCCCCTGACTTCAACCCCGCCTACTCACCCGGAGTACCCCATCTAGCTGGATAACTAGAGGTAATGTTAGTACCATGAAATGCGTGACTGTGAACGACTAACATGTGATAGTGATAGAAAACTATGTGTAAAGTAGAGCACCTCCAGTTTCCTGAAAGGTCGGTGACCTTGTTGATATCCCTCCAGCATGGAGACGAAACACTGACTGTGATACTGGATCACACATTGGCCATACTAGTATTATATGAGAGAGATAGTAGACTATGTGTAGAGCACTTGCTGTTTCCTGAAGATAAGGAGGTCCAAATCGATATCCCAGTTGACTGGAGAAGCAACCTGGTGACACTGGGATCTGAAAAGGACATACTACTTTTAAATGGTATCAGTGCCCAGTGACCAGAAGAAAATGTTTTTTTTTTACCTATGTAATAATAATAATAATGATTATTATTATTATTATTATTATTACTATTATTATAATAAAGCAGCAGCAAATAGTCATTTTATTAGCACACAGAAGTAAATTTAGATACTTAACTTTATAGCTTAATTGATGTGCTTGGTATTAAACCTACTATAGTATTCAAAAGAGGCAGATGATTATTGCCATGATTTTGAGGGTGGCCATGAGAATTTTATAAGGTTATGAGGCAGCCCGCAGCATTGCAGCAAAGATGAAATTTACCACAGAATCAGGGGCTGAACAGGGTGTTGCTGACATCAAACATAAATAGAGGCGCATGAACTGCATAGTGAAGATGAAATTGAATGCCTGCAATAATGCATTTGATAGAGGGACCTGAATTTTACAAGACTGAAAGTACATACTATGGGAATGTTACCTGGGAGAGGTGAAACAGAAAAGCCAGATAAGAAATTGAAGGACCATGCAGGGTCCAGGGACATTAATGTAGAGCTGGGTGATATGACAATAAAGATGTTTATCATAGTATATATTTTTTCTCCTAATTTCAACAGAACATGCTTTAAACATGCTTTAAAATGAATACAAGACTCAGGAATACAAGACTTTTGGCTAGGAACTGTTCCCTGGAGTTAAGGTTAAGGTTATTCTAAATTGAGTGTTATTTTTTTCATGTAAAATGGAAGCATACACCCACATGTTTTTATTGGCCTATCAGTCATGTTGCCAAAAATAACAGCCCCAAGGGTTAGCAAGCAGTGATGCAATCATTGTGAATGATCTTTTCCAGGGCTCAACATTTTTTAAGAAAATTATAAAGACTATTTTCATTCAATTGTGTCAATAATACTGTAATACTGTTTTTTTTTAAATGTAGTCCTTTATTAAATATAAATGCCAATGACTTCTCCTTCGCCCAGGAATTCTGAATTTCAAGGCAAGGCACTTGCAATTTAATTGAGGATAAAACAATACAGCAGAAATAATATAGTCAGCTAATATCTAGTTAGTTCATTCTCTTAATCGCTTTTAGCTTGCTTGCAATAAATAAAGTACAAGAGTTGGCTAGACAGCTACCATTCTCGTTTCAATGTAACTTCAGTAATTATCCATTTTAACTTATGAGTAAATATCTCAAACCGATTGAGACATTAGATGGTACAAATATTAATAAATGACCAAGCTTAGGTTAGTTAGGCTTCAGTAGAGAAAGGACACACTGGTTGCACTATCCGATGGAATGATGCGTGTTTGGACCGTAGGAGAAAGCCTATGGTTTATGTTTTTATATCTCATGCTGTGCAAGCTTGTTAGAGCATTCAAATTAAGCACTTTCTCTTTGAATCTTGCAATGCTACCGACAACTGTGCATTATAATCAATAAACAACACAAATGTCAGAGCCAAAGACGATTGGCTCAAATAAACAGGAGTAATAGTTTTATTTTGGTTCAAGCAGGGTCATCGACCTTGGTAAAAAAAAAATGAAAAAAAATTTTAAGACCTCAAAATATCTGTGTTAATAGAACACAGATTTTTTTCCTGTGTACTATGTAAAAGCAGAATCCTGCATTTACAGGACCACTGAAGACAGCTGTTAGTTATTTATAAGAAAGTGATACCAATCTTGATAATCAATCAGCATTGTTTGTTCTTGATAAACAAGCATCAGTATAGAAATGATAAGGTTGTAGCATAGTTTCCTGGATGGTAATAAGATGCTTTTTCTTCAACCCAGATAAGACGTACTTAGTGACAAATCAATCACCTCACTCAAACCAATCTTACAGTAGCCCTGGGCCAGTGGCCACTCCTTATTGTTCTTTTGTTTTCTGACCAAATTTTCTGCACTGACGCTCTAATGTAACCATCAAAATCCATTCTCTAACAGTATGGACAATATAGCCAAATTCTTCTGTCACATATTTATACTATATACCAGTTATGTCATTATACTGCCCACCCCTACTTTAATGTTGACTTCACTATCCCTGTCCTCATGCAATTAGCTGCAGCAAACAAATAAGTTTACAGAGAATGGTTTAATATAGAAGGCTGGTCAATTCAGGCCAGGGCTCAGACCATCAAACTCCAGAAAATGTATATATTTTATTTAACCTTTGTTTCCACAAGGTAGGTCAATTGAGCATGCATGCTCCCCAACTGCTAACACCCTGTTGTCTTGGCTGTGGGAGTTAACCGGAGTACCCAGAGGATACCCAATCTCCACTCAGAAAGGTCCTACCAGGTATCCAACCCTTGGACCTTCTTTCTGTGAGGTGACAGTACTATCCACTGAACTACCATGCCACCCAATGTGAAAAACTGAAAACAAAATGAACAATAAGGAAAATTAAAACATGATAAAGCATCAGCCGTATTATTGAAAAGACCTGGTATGTAAGCAACCTTCTTCCTACTAAATGTACCTTAGCGGTAAAGTGGGTGTTACAGAAGTTATTAAATCATATATTTCATAAATTTAATAATATGTAACATTTAATAATAATGTAACTGATCATGTCAGTATTTTCATTAAATATCCTTAAGAGACATTCAATTTTTTTTGAGAACGTCATTAAGCAAAAAGTGTGAAGTAGCTTTGTTAATGACATTTAATGCTGTAAACAATCTGCTGGTAAACGGTTCCTCTTGATTGTACTTCACAAAACTTTGGTTTTAAAAATCATCATGCTTTTAGGCTTTAAGAAAATACACTTCAGAACATTCATTACATTACATTACAGGCATTTAGCAGACGCTCTTATCCAGAGCGACTTACACAACTTTTTACATAGCATTTTACATTGTATCCATTTATACAGCTGGATATATACTGAAGCAATTCAGCTAATACTTTTTCAGGTCATTTTGAGAACTGCTAAGCTTCTGACTGAGTACAGTCATTCAGTATGACTGAATATTTTTTCAGGTTTTTGAGTGCTAATTTGGCTGTAGTAAGTTTTATGCTCTCCAATTTACCAACCGGATGGCGTGGCAGTTCGTTAGTACTTTTAGACCAGAGTTTTTAACTTGATTGTACAGTTCTATGCCAAAGTTTCCTCAATTAGCTTTCTTTTTTGACTGATAACAGAAGAGGCCTATTGAAAGTGGCAATCAAAGGCTGGGGTCTGCCTCCAGATTCAGAACTGGTTTGTTCCCATTGTGTTTTAAATCTGTCTGTCAATTTATCTAGCCAATAGTCAAGACTACAATCTTTAAAAAAGAAAACACCATATTATAGCATGGAGCATTAGCCTAGAATAACTTACCTAACCACTCCAGTTAGCGTAGCATAATTACTTTGGTACCAGTTGCAGTTTTTTTTTTAATTTATAGCCTATTATACGAAGTCAAGGAATGCTATAAATGCATTGATAGGACTGTTATAATCAGCAGCAATGTGTGAACCCTATGGTTTGAGTGAACTATGCAGTTATACATAAAACGAATTTCTCTGAACAAAATTAATATAACGACCAGACAGTAGCAAGTCAGCAAAGTATCTTTCCGGTGCCAACTGAAGGATCCTAAGTTACTGTACAAGTTCCTCTCCATATTGGCTTCAGTTTTACTCAAGGTGAGTCCTGAGCTCACATAACAGTGTTGCTATATGAAAATGCATGATTCTTTTGCTGTCATATACCAAAAAATGTTTTATGATGAAAAGGCTTGTGGGGGTGTTTGCAGTCAGATTTTCCTGTTTCCTGCTCGAACTTGCTCTATGCATTTCATGTGCATCACTCATATGGTATACATGGTTAAACACATTTGGTTGGACTAATATTGTGTGCTTAAATCACTAAAACAGAATCCAATAAGCACATTCCCAAGCTAGGTCGCAAGAGAGTCCAGTGCTGTTTAGTTACTGTAAGCACCAACACTTATTTAATGTTAGCATTTGACACACATCTCACTCTTTGTCACCATGCCTTAGCTACTGCAGAATCAACCATCTACTTTTTTTATATAGACTTAGAAACTGAGTAAGAGTGGGGTATATTGCTGAACTGTACTAGCAGAGAATTTGAGTTCTCAAAATGCTACGTTTCATTTAATTTTCCATCTGTGCTGAGACAAGCTGATTGAATTATATTCAGTACAATTTAACACAGCACAGATCATCAATTTCGGAGTGAAGCAACTGTATACCGCAGGTGATGATGCTTGTATCTCAGAAACAAGAAAGTCCTGCTTAAGTAGGAGTGCATAAAAAAGCATTAAGGTCCTCAAGTCAGGATCTGATCCAGTGTGCATTTCAGAGTGCTAAAAGAACATTGCTGAACCCAAATAGCGAAGCACCATATGTTAATCAATGGAAATACAGTAACAGTGAAAAGCAGTGTTTTGAATTAAGCAGCTGCATGAGAAGAAAGAAGGCAGTTAGGAAAGCAATCTAATTACACAATCAACACATGTTAAGGCATGCGAGAATTCAGACAGTGAAGAGAACATGGAGATCAATGGAAGACCAAAGTCTACTGTAATACCAGCAGGGAGTAGCTTTGATCTGGATCTTAATAGAACTCTGTGATTTCAGGGTACTGGCATTTAATGGCATACCATCTGACGAGGAGCTACAGTCGTATGAGGCCCAAGTATGACTTTGAACAAAGAAGTTCAAGTAATCTTACCTCTACTTTTTCAAAATTCATAGAACAGCCTTTCAGATTCATTAGCTTTTTTCCACCATTATCTGTTCATCATACAATACAGTTTTCTTTTCTCAGGAGGTTTAAATAGGCAGTCTTTTCTGTCCTTCTGCTGTACAGGGTAATTCAGTGAATATTCCAGTATAGAAGACTTTAAGATCTAAAATCGGTGAAAAGCAGCAATGCAACATAATTGCGAAACAGTTGTAAATATCCTCAGGATACCTACACTGCCATTAAGGAGATGAGACAAGGTCAAGTTATGGATTAACGAGTATGTGTCAGGCAGCTGGAGTACCGCTGTGTCCAGCACCGGAGCATGTGGTCGCACCCCATGGAACCTATCGGAGACACTGGCACAGTGGCAGCTCAAAGACCAGGCAACACAGTGACCCACACATACAGCACTAATGACTACCTCTGAGACTGCAAGGAGAAGCTTGTCTCACCTAGAGAGATGATTGGCGTGCCCTATCAGCTCTTAAATCGGTGAGTTTAGAAGACCCACATCCAGTAATGTGGGCGGTTTGGCGTGACGAGCTTATGCAGTGATATGAACACTCCCCATATCCTTAGAGACACTACTGCGAGCAGTTATTCAGGATTACGCTTTTAGAGTGGTTGTTCCATGTTAATAAAATATCAGGGAAGAACAATCTGCCACAAGCGAACCTTGCGACAAAATGTTATGTAATTTTTTGAAACTTTTATTTTCTAACCTGTGTACAGGTACTGTAAATACTGGCTTTAATATATGATATCATTACTATATTTATCATAGCAGAGGTGCAAATATTCCATGCAACATACATGAATACCACATATCACCCACTTCTCAAGCTACTCTCATGAACTTGGACAGTATTATTGATGTGTGCTGCTGACTATTCACTTATGACATAGTGACATTTTAATGCCCCTTTCTTGTGAGTAAAGCTTTATTAACTGCGCGGGTACTTATGCCAGTAACGCTAACAAAGTCGTCAAAGGCTCCACTTTCAAAGCTTTCTGTCATAAATACTGGGACTGCACTACAATTTATAATCATTCTGTAAAAAGGACCTGCCTCTGATGGATGCTGTCCATTTGAGAATACCATTGACTCAAAGCTCAGATGAAAGAATGTGGTCAAATCACTCGTGCATGCCTTTCTGGGAAACTCCCACAGGGGCCTGTTATTCTTATTTCTGAAATAATTGGCTGTGACAACTGAGCAGCTTGCAGCATAATTTAATATTTTTCTGGGCATTTCCTGAAGGTTTAAAAAAGGGTATCAAGCTTAAATGACTTGTATGTTGTTCAGTGTATAATTGGAAATGCCATGTGCTATAGGGGAAGGCATTAAGGAGCATGAGCTTTACACACCAAAGATTAACTTTTTGAGATAGGTAGATGTTTACAAGAGGTTTACACAGGGAACTGTTACATTATGTAGGGGAATTTTCAAACTGAGCCAAAAAAACTATCTATAAACATATGATCTACGATGCTGCCTCCCTGGTGTACATTCTATGTTCTCTTTGCTTCATGAGAATTGTGCCCGCACTTTCATTTCTATTCAGTATTGGTGTCAATTAGTGCCCATAAAACTGTAATCAGTAATGGATACACTTCATTGCAATGCAGAAATTATAGCTGCGATCCCTTTTCATTATATCAGTGCTTTGCTGAGCGAGCACATAGAAATATGGATTATGTGGCATTTTTATTAATCTTCAGCAAATCTCGTATGGAAAAGCATGATTGATATGTTCTGACCCAGCAGTCAAGATTACATTTTTGATGAGAATGCACACCCTTAGCCTGCCATGGACCAGCAATAGACATTCCTATTCCCATTCTGGCTAATTATTCCAGACCCAATAACCACTCCATCTGGCAAAATCATTAGTATCATTATTTTGTTGGTTAAATCTACCCATACAATCTCAATGTACTAAACAAGCCCTGAACTATCACAATATGCAGGATATAGTGAGGATTAAAAAGACAAGTGTATTTTATTTATTCAACATTTATTCAACATGCATTAAATCCAACCATTTCAGTCAGTAGACCCCCATTTTAATGCAGGGTCAGCTCATTTCAGTCTGGACAGCCCTCACATTTTATGCTCTGGTGTTGGCTATTGCCCTCCTGAATTATTTACCTCAGCGGTGGTTCAAGAGTTTCCTCCAGTAGCGTGGCCCCATTTACTTAAGTAGCATTAACAGTCTATATTAAGTTAGGGCGGAACCACAAATACTTTTAGTTTGTTTTAATAGAGCCCACTTGGAATGGAGGGACAACACAATTTGTACCCTAATACATAAACAATTTACCAAAGATTTATTAGAAAAATATCATAGCAAAATGTTTGTTTTGTCCGTTCCTACTGTTAATTACATATTCATTCGCTTGTGTGAAATTACATTAAAGTAGGGCTCTCTTGGAAATAATGACAAGCTAAGTTTCTAAAAAAAAAAAAATAGCACTTTTAAAAATCAAAATTTTAGCTGAAGGGTGAGATGACTATCAGCTAGTACCTGTACTTGTCCCCTCACAAGTATCATCATCTGTCAGTGGTGACTGATTAAAAGCAGGGAGGAGATCACCAATGATGGTAGACTTTTTCGGCAGCCTTCTGCCTTAAGGTGACTCCATGCCTCAAGTTGACTCCATGAATCATTATGTACAGTATTTATTCAAATTAGAAGTGACTAGGCCCACTCTAATAATAAAGACAATATATACTTTAATATGTGTTTTAATCTACTGCACTATTTAGTGTCGTATGTTGTAATTTAAAAAGAGAACTGGAGAGTGCAGGCATTAAGAACATAATACCAGGCTATTTGTTTGTTTATATATGGTCTGTGGAATGAGAAAAACCTTTAGGAATTTAGAAATCCTGTCAGGACATATATTTTCAGTTTCAAAAATAAGAAATGTCCAGAAAAAATAGGATGTCTGGCCAGTCTAGTATGTATTTTAAAGAAGCCATGAGGTCTTCTTCTGAGGTCTTTTAACTTTTTTGCCAATTGAATTTAAAGTGTTGACATGTAAAATATCTTGGATTTGTGCTCCTTTATGTATTGAATAGTTAGCTGCCCTTCTTTCTAATATGCCATTTGAGCAAATGCATACATGCACATATACTTTGCCAAAGCCATTGACACACACACACACACACACACACACACAAATACACACACAGTGCATTTTGGTCTTTTCAGTGCATTCTGTTTTTACAGGTTTCCAATGTGCAGAAGTACAACTATTGGTATTGCATCTCAAAGAGCATTATTTATTGCAAAATTACAGATTGCTGTAACGTTTATTTGTGATTCTGTATTTCTGACTGCAAATTGTGAAGAAAATTATTTTACATTCTGCAAAGGGTCCCATAAATCATAACATGTTTGACAAGTTCTGAAAATGACAGCGGTGTTATCCTATTTGCTCATGATAAATGGGTGAGACTTGGGGGAAACCTCTCCCCAAAATCATTCTCCTGCATTAGCATATCCTATACTTGGCCCAGCTCCAACAGGCTGTATGGGTTTCTGGTTTCCATGGTAACACTTCAAGGCCATGGTGGTGCTCTTAACAATTGAACTACTTGGCTAAGCGAAACAGAGAAACAGAGAAGGACACAGAATTTTCTCCTACACATCTGTTGCATTGGGGTTCTACTGCCACTGAAATGCACGGTATCTGGCATCTGTGTTCCATATCAATTCCATGTGTTTGCAGTCAACTACTGCGTGTGAGTCAAAAATATTATATACAATTACTGCAGGTGGCTTGACCAGTAAAAACACTAACTGTGTACGATGTGCCTATGGTCTGGTGTCAAGTCCTCACAGGGCCTGTGCCAACTGTGGCTGGTAGTCCCATGGGACAGGACATACAGTAATTGACCATAGCATCATTCAGAGATTTTTTACTTTAGGTCGGTCTGTCAAGGGAGTTGTGTATAATGAAAGGTCTGCTAGCACAGAATTAAATAAATATTGGCTACCTAATAGTGAGAAGATCTCTTTACTTAAGCTAGTTGTGCAATGAATTCTGTTCATTATGTTATACATGATTTTAAAAAGTTATTACCTTTCTAATCTAGCTGAAAAGTGCAATATAAAGACGGTTCATACCTTGCAAGATTCGATGGTTTTGTCTTCCTCTGAACAGGGAATCAGTAATTATACTCTGCGGGGTAGTGTGTGTTTGTGGTGGTCAGCTCTCCCATGTAAAACGTGTCACGGTGTTGTCATGGTATTGAATGCGGGCTTATAAGCACAGTATGTTTGGGAGGGATATCTCTCCCACCTATGGTGCTATACTCAATGTACATACGTACAGTATATGAATGCATATATTTTTCAGTATAAGTAGTCCCCAGTTCAAACCCACTTGTACCTTTACATTGTTTGAGCAATGCTCTCCCAACTGAGCCGTGGGACTAGCATTGTGATGATGTAATGATTTAGTAACTATGTGACCTGGAGTTGAAAATGATATTGATATCCTTAAGATCATAAGATCTACACTCTATAATATATACTCTAATGCAGGATCTATCAATTAATCACACTAGTTTAAAAACTGTATGCCATGCACCGACACAGGTAAGCTCTGCTGAAAGGTGATACAAGATATGTGGTCCCAACCATGTTAGAAATTAAGCATGCTTTATAAAAGTGCAAAATCTGTAAGTATATTGCTCTGGCTTTAATATCCAAAATTGACAATATACTGTACAGAGCATTACTCAAAGAGTATGAATTAGGCTCAGGTTCCCTTTGCCTAATATTACATTTTGTATAAAGAAGTGAATATATTCAGTGTGAAAAATATGCAATAATACAGGAAATCAGGAAAAAATGTACGTTTATTATACGTTTCATTACAAAGCTGAGCTGTGTCTTTTTAATGGGGAATGTAAATAGACTAAACAAAGGCATGTGTTATGCTTTATAATAAAAATATAGGATGTGAAATAAGATTTCAGAATTTGTGGAACTTCCTGTAGAGTGTTTTTCTTTAATTTTTCTTTCATTTCCACAATGAGCACTAGCTCATTGTGGAAGCATGAGCTTTTTATTAGTATTAACATATAGCTGCAGTTCCATGCAAGGAGGATCAGTTTATGGTATTTGTAAACAAATAGCCTTGTTGGATGACACTGAGAAGTAACGTATTAGTAGCCTTTTTTCCTTTTTTACTATGTATTTACCTAATTTATTTTACAGGGCCCCCATTATTTAGGATTGGCTTTGTAGATGGAACTGTGGGGATCCAATGTGATCCTATTGTTGCATTTCAGTTTTCATCAATTAAGCAAAACTGATAAAAAAATCTTTTTTGCTGAGTTGTAAGGCAGCAGAATTTGGAATTAAATGAAAACATCCACTTGTTTTTCACATGGGAGGCCCGGTTTGGATGGTGGCTGTTTTGATTATGCTTCCCTGAGGGCCTGTCTGCATCAACATTGTAATGCAGTCCACAGATTGAGAGGTAGGTCAAAGATTGATTTAATCACTGTGCCGCCAGGAAATTAAGCTAGTACACTGTGAGCCAAGTACAATTATATCTTCTGTCAGTACATCTCCCTCAACAATGCACAAGATATTAATTCATATCTTAAGTGCCATTTTAACCCATCTGAAGAGGGAAAAGAGCAAGGGGACAAGTCCCAATAGGCTGTCATACAAAGCAAGACATTCAGGACATGCCACTAAAACGCAACGCGCCATTGTTAACCATTGATTTATGACACTCCCATTCTGCCCCAGCACCCATGTTCCACAGATGGCTTGTGGCCTTTTGTAATCAATGTCGTGGACCAAGAAATCACTGACCTGGAAAGCTTGCCTTGCTGCACTATTACACCATATTGATACACTGAAGAATTTGTAGAAAAGCACACACAGTGTACTTGTGGATCACTAATGGATTTTGTAGTGGGAATAGATTGTTTGAAGTATTAGTGAATCCATATCGTTAAAAAGTAGGTCTTCCTCTTTGTAGTCCTTGGAGCTCAATCTGGCCATCTGTGTTTCTAGACAACAGAGAGGTTAAAACTGCAGAGGGGACTGCTCATCTGCTGGGTTGGGAACCAACATCCAGGGCAAGTGTGGATGGGATGGGAGAGGAAAGACATTATAAATCTGTCACGCCTATTGAACCATGGTTCAGTTGACAGTTGGAACGATTGCCGACCGCACACCACCTCCCAGTCCCAAAATGCCAAATGGATCAGCGAGGGCAGGCAGCGTGGTGACAGCTAATGGCACCTCAACACTTCCTCGGCAGCTACAACCCAAAACAGCGAACAGCCGGCAAGAACGTGGGTCCTGCTCCTCCACTTCATCCTGCCCTGTATTCTCTGAGGGCCAGAGCGACCCAGAGGAAGAGCCTCTGCCTTGCTACCCCTCCAGCCTCTCCTCTCCTAGCCTGCAGAGTTCCCTTCCCAACCTCCAAAGCTCTGTCCCCAGCCTCCGGAGCTCCAGCAGCACCCTCCGAAGCTCCAGTCCCAGCCCCCACAGTGCCAGCTCCAGCGAAGATGACAGCAGCTGGGATACTAACAGCTGGAGCTCGGGGGCCACCTGCTTGTTGCGCAGCTCCATAAAGAAGCATAGCGAAGAGGTCTTCCAGGCTCGTCTGGGCTCCGGCAGCAGGGGGGAGATCGTTACTGGCTCTGAGGGCAGCTATTTGAATGGTGATGGCATCGAGGGGAGCTGCACTCGACCTGAGTGCCAGGAGGGGGCAGAATGGGCACTGGGGAGGAGGGATTCCTTGCAGAGCCTCTCCTCCAGCCAGGGTATAGGTGCAGCATCAGGTAATTTAGACCAAAAGATTGAAGACAAGCTCAAGTTCTCCCAGTTCCTGGATGAGGTGACCTGCAGAGTGCTGGCCCCGGGCAGCCTCGAGGCCTTCGGCGTCCTCCGGCAGAAGGACCCTGCCTCCTTCTGGGAAGAAAGTCCCAGCACCTACATCAGGGAGCCCAGGAGGAGCAGCGTGGTTGACTCCGTATACCAGTGGACTAAGACCCTCCCGAGCTGCAAGATTCTCGATGCCAACGACATCATGAGGAACTCGCTGGAGGAGCGAGGTTCCCAGGAGACAGCAGGAAGAGCTTACCTGGAGACAGACATCGACAGCGTGAGGTTGGAGGACGAACTGGAATCAAACTCCTTCCGGGAGACAAGGAAAGAGAGCCTCAAAGAGAGGGAGAGGGGGATGGAGAGGCGAGCCAAGCGGATCACCCCAGAAAGGACGAGATCACCAACCCCTCTCTTGAACTGGAGCAAAGACTTGCCCAAATATTCCTACAGGTCCACGTCTCTGCCCCGCAGCATGAACAGCTTGGTGAGTACCATGTTACAATATATCAAGTAGCACAAATTATAAGAGGTCAGAGCTAGCCGAGAGGCTCCGGGCCTTTTTCTAGCCTCCAGCCTTTTCAATTCCCATGGCTTCATTTCTCTCAGTGGCTTTCCTGTAAAATGTCATATCCGGAGTTGTCAAAAGTTCAGGAATCTCTCTGCAGCACTTGTGCTATTGAAAACCTGTGAATATGCAATTCATGTTATTGGTCCAGGTTTTTATATACTGCTAAAAACCTGCGAAAATTTTGAAGTTAAAAATTAAAGCAGTGTGCATGATTTTTAACCATATTGTATTGTAAAATTTCAGAAACTTTGACTCAGGTTTAAACATAATCTATATCATAATTGTTTAGAGGGGTTTTCCTAATTTTCCAAAATGATTTAATTCCTGCTCCTTTGCCTATTTAAAGGGCATGCTCGATATATTTATTTCCACTGATAACCCTGAACAATAGTTCAAACTATAACTATTCTTTTTATTGTTGTTCTGTTGCCCTTAGTTCAACAAGCAGCACTGCCCATGTGGCATATACATGTGCCACAAAATGTGTCAATGCAGTTCAATAGAAATAACAAGCATGGGTGCTTCTAAATGTGGCAGTATTGATCTGAGTTCATATTGTTTTTGAACCATGCATTTTTCTTAGCCATGTAAATGTTGCTGGAAGGCATTTTTGGCTGTTGCCCATCTCATTAGTTTGTATATTTGCACTTCAGATAACAGTTTGGCCCAAGCAGAGTCCTTGAGTCTATAACCTTAGGGCCTACTATTATAATCAGAATATGCTCTCCAGAAAATAGTCATGCTAAAATTCCTCTTCCATCCAAACAATTAACCTAATTTCAATGTTAATCAGATCTAACCTAAGGGATTGTTCACAGAACTGAAAATAATACATGGAATATAAAATAAATAGGAAAAACTTTTTGATTAAAAAATGTTAGCATCTTCTTGCATGGTGGCAACAATTATAACAATTCTTTCCTGTTTAGTCCCTCTGTCCTCTCTATAATAACCCTCTGTCCTCTCTATAGTGCAGTGATCCTCCCCATTTCATGGTGCATGAACCATGGTCGAACTTCACATGTATAATATACTCTGTATGTTATATTTACACAGTCAGAAACACAGAAATCTATTTAAATTTCCTTATGGGTGACTCAGTGGAAAATGGTCCTCACCATATGAATATTGTAGCTTGAGAAAAACTTTGTAGCACCAGCAGTTTGGTGTTGTTCCACCAGGGGTCGGGAGGGTTCAAGGTGGGTTCCTTGGGTTATCATTGCATTATGGCCCCCCAATGACTCTCTAGACCCACAGGCTAGTGGTATTAATCAGTTAAGAGAAATGTCACTTCTCTAATTTGTGCTACTTCTCTTCTTGCCTAGTGTAGCCTGTAGTGTGGAAAATAGTTTTTGGTTTTCAGATGAAGGAGACTGAACAGCTGCAGAGCTTGTTGCATGGGGTGCACAGTGGCATCTTAGGAGCCACAAATCTGAATCCAAAATTAGGGAGAATGGGGGGACTTTGTTCAAAAATAGATAAATATATGAATAACATGCGGCTCAACAATCTGGTTCCCTGTAAATATGAGAACAATATAGAGGTTTCATTAATGACATGCATGATGTTATCCTTGTGACTGTTCTATTTGCCTCATATGGTACTGGATGGCATTGAAGGTGTACCACTGAATATGAAAAGATTGAGGCAATAACCACACTCCGTATTGGACAATCTGGTAGATAGTAGTTCATTAAAATTCTTGGCAAATGAGTTAAGACTAGTTTGATCAAATATAAAGCTGTAGGCAGAAATATTATCTGTATTAATTATTTTTGCTTCTACTAGCCTACATCTTGTGATTTTAAGATAAAACATAAAAAGTATCAATGTGTCTTATCGAAATATCTTTCAGTTGGATTATTTAATGGAATTTGTGACACCAATTTATCTTGAGTATAATTTTTTAATTAAATTGTGAGTTCATCTGGTATTATTGGAACATCTTTGCTGTGAGGAATAGACCACCTTTCACCTGCCTATTGCATCCAGGTTCACAATGATAACAGTGGCATGGAAAGTATACATCACACATTAAAATGTTAAACCAGTGGTCCACCCCCCATCCTACACTGGGTCTGTTTAATCAGGATGAAATTTCTATCTCAGTTGTTTAGTGTAATTTCTGCATAGAAAGAACAACTGAATTGCCACTCAAAATGTGCTATTGCATCAGCAAAATTTGGCCCATGGTATTCTTTTTTACAAGTGCTATATGAGAAATGATGAAGCTATTTTGACAACAAATGATGCAGAAAATATTGTCAGCGGTTATTTCAGCACCATATAACAGATATATTAAACAGAGGGCATATATTTGCACATATTCCATAATTCAGCTGGGGCTTTGTGATTCAATCTGGATACCTTGTTCAATGCAACAGTATATTCATTTATATTTACCTTGGATTGGTTATGGCAAAATTATACAGTCCACAGAAGGTTAAATATTACATACCTCCATCCAACAAATTGACATTACTCAATAACATTTTTAAAATGTACCAAGTGAAGTGCAAGTAATGTGCCCTTTAAATCTTCAAATCTCAAATATGCAATATTCTACATTTGTACGTGATAATAATATATGGTACTGTAGTTCACCGGTTTAAAGCACTCCATACGGCAGCAGGATAACCCCAGGGCACAAAGCGCTGTGTATGTGTATATGTACAGGAAGAACAAAAGCATTCTGGAAAGCATTGCAGAAGCTTTCTTCAGAGGGAAAATCAACCATTTTTTTGTCAAACCGCCTCCACGCTCTGCAAACAACAGATGTCATTGTGATAAGAAGACAGTTTAAATTTAGCTGGAATAGAGGTCACTTTAAATATACATTTTTAAATGAAACTAACTGTATGTATATTTTTGTATTTGAGCATCTCCTAATACATAATTGGATTGGATGAATAGTTTCTATTAGCTTACTTTCATTTTTATATTGTAAAGACTGAAAGCAATGCTTTCACCTTTCCAGTAGAGTTATAAGTTCTGCTTGTCAATCTGTCGAGCCACAACAGTTGAAAATTACATTTATAATAATATGCACAGTCTCTGTTAAATAAAGTTAAAGTTGGAATACAAAATAAAAAATACTTCATATGAAATCCTGGATGGTCCTTGCATTCCATCCCCTGCTTCCTTATTGGCTCATAGGTTAAAAGTCAAGATTCTAAAGCCGCGTTTCCACCAAAAGTACCCGGAACTTTAGTCCCAGGAACTACTTTTCAAGGAACTAAAAGGTTCCTTCAGCCCATTGTTGTCTGCGTTTCCACCGCGGTCTAAAGTCCCGCGAAGATTAGGCAAATTAGCCCACTGACGTATGAAAAAGCGACGTTGTCGTCGGTCCATCTGTCCTATGATTTCTTCTGTAACCCCATACTACCACCGAAGTAGCCTACATTATTTTCTAATAACCGGGACAGCCCGGAGGGGTTTATTCCACTTATATACAACGGGTTACCAACAACGACTATATATGGTTACTTTTGTATTTATTGATTTTTATCGATTTAATCACCTGGAATTGAAATATTCTTCTGCAGCCGTTTGGGCATATTTTACCGTTGTCAAGCAAAACTATCATTGGTAGTTGAACTTGGACCGTTGTTATGCAACAAATAGGATATAACAGGCCAATAGTCAGATTGTAACTGTTTTATATATCCTCTCAAACACATTCATTATGTTTTTCTGTGAACATTCACTTTCAATGTCTGCAACATCACAGACATGACAGTAAATGCATTCACTTTTCTCAATTAATAGGCAACAACGCAGAAAAACGAACCGACTTGTAAAATTTAAATTAGCAGTGGTACAGCCACCGTTTGCTTTCCTTCAAAGTTACTGCTAGCCGAGCAGCGAAGTGTGCCCTCCAGATGCGAACCATGCACCATAAATTAGTCCATAGTCTTCCTGGTCTTTTTATGGAATTGAAGAATGGCAGAGTAAAATTACGGCAGTCTGAAAAAGCTAAAGGGACGATTAATTAACCTGTTATTTTACCCTGACAAAAAGTGCGGAAGGTGATTTCCAGTTTGCTTTTACTGTATCACCAATGTGAATTACGCAGAACTACCGCATACCTCACATAACTGTATCAAACAATTGACCAACATCAATTACAACGGGCTAACAAAGAAAATCCGGAAGAAAATATTCAGCAACCGAATTAATCCGTTTGAATGTTTTGGTACGTAATATGCTGTCCCAGCACGAATGCTTAGCATTTTATAAAACGAATACTAAAGCAAGAAAAGAACAGAAGAGCACACGTTATAATTCCAAGACGTTGGCAGGCTATAACCAAAACTAGGCTACTGCGCCGCATAACATACAAGTTTGATTTGAAGTTATTATGAAAATAAATCGGCTGCGGCTGCAGATTTTTAAACATGGCGGTTGAAATAAAACAAATAACACTGCAAGTAGTCGACCAATCATACATTTTCAGCGCTTGCGCCCCACCCCAAAGGTTCCGGTACTTTTGGAAAGTACTACCCCCAGAACAGGGACTTTTTTGGGGGTAAAATAAAGTCCCCGGAACTTAATTTAGACCCTAGTTCCTGCGGTCGAAATGCACTGAGTTCCTCAAAAGGTTCCTAGTTCCGGGGTAAAGTTCCTGCGGTGGAAACGCGGCTTTAGTCCATCACAAACTGTCATGAAAGACAGGATATATTTTCTAATTTGACTGTTTGGCCATATTGTTGGTTACGAGCAAGTAAAGTTAACACTAGTCTTTACAGCCTCCTTTCATTTTACAAAAAAAAAATGCTAAACTGAAAAATCTGTGATATAGAAAACAGATTTTCAGATGGTTAGAAAATAATACATAGACATCACCAGTCTCACTCACCAACTGGATTTACTGCAGGTCTAGGCACCACAATGTGGTGCAAACGGAGTTCAGAATAAGTGCACATAAAGCTGAAGGGTCAGAAACAGTTTAACAACAAAGACTTGATCTCTCTAGTCTCCAGTAAGAAAAAAACACCTAAATCTTGTGTCCCTGCTTAGTGGCACTCTATTTGTCCTAACAAAGAAAATTAAAATGAGAGAGACTTACATATGTTGGTGAATGTGCCCTTTACTAATGTTCATTGGACAGTCCTTTTTTGTCTTTGGCTGCAAACTGCAATTGTGGATTCCCTAATGCCACACACTAATATTTACTTCTGAAGGAGTCGTGATAGCAGTGAAATTCCCAAATCAGGTGAAGATGTTAAATAATGAAAGGCAGAAATCACAGACTCTTGTTGTTCTGCTATGCGATCAGCCTGTTCCATCACCTTAGCAACTGTGTAGGGGGTTCGGGATTTGGAGTGGGGAGGTGTCAGGGTTGTATGGGAGATTGTGCTGTACCTCCACCAATTTAAGTAGAATGGTAAACATGTGCCTTCTGTCAGGACACACAGGCAGTTTACATTAGTGTTGAGGGAACAGAGGCATCCCACATGTATAATTTAACAGAGTGAATGCAGCCATCACTGGTTGCTTTATGTATGTGGACCCACGCTGGAAGACATGTGTGGGCGGGGTGTAGGCAGACAGATGAGTGAGTATTGTGCATGTGCGTGTGTGTGTCCTTGTATTGTGCATGTGTGTGTGTGTGTAATCAATTGAGATTGTGTATAATATAAACTGAATCTCTCTTCAGCCTATCAAAGAAAAGTGAGGCAGTAAAAGCAACCTACACACAGAGGTTTTTTCAGTTGATGAAGCGATGAGAAGCTAATTTGTTCATTTATGATTAAGTTTGTAGATGTACATGCATATATACATAAGGAGTGTGCTGGCTAGTTAGAATATATGACTATTCTTTTGACTATTACGAAAAATAGCAATTATAGTATAAATTTCTGTTACTGAATTTTGATTATTTTTGTAGAAGGCTATTGTCAGAAAAATAGCTTTTCAAAGAAAAAAAATGTTATTGTGTCAGCTACAAAACTATTGGATAATATATCAATTCATAGTACTGTATGTTCATAGGCAAGAGACAAATGAAAAACTGAAAAAAGTTTTGCTTAATACGTCATGACATTGCAGCTAGAAACGAATGTTTTTTGTGTATGTTAGTTTGTCATGGCTACGACTATCACACAAATAATGGATAAGACAGGACTATGACTGTAGGGAGGCCAGAACACAGCTAAAACGCATAATTCTGTAGAAACACAGGTATTACTGAAGTTGCTTTTGAACTATGTTAAAATATTTATTAATAGATTCATAAAGCAGCACCCTCCCCTGCTTTTAAAAGATTGGTTCACTGACCCGATTTGAAATAAAGGCAGTCCCACATGCTAGGAGACCTGTGTAGCTGCCTTAGGTTAGATGCTTCACTTAGGTCCAATTACATGACCTACATGTTCCCATGATTCCCCGCACCGCAGGGTGGTCTGACAGCCCTTCGTGAGGCCAAAGCGCGGGCAGACAGAGAGAAGTCATTATGTCTGCTGTCTCCTACAGCATTCAAGGCCCAGATTATCATACTGCTTTATCAAGCTAAATCTTTATGGAATCGCACAACAATTCCAAAAGTGGACATCGGCTGGTTTCAGCTAGACAGCACTGATATTTGCAGTAATATGACAGGCATTCAACCAAGCGCCCTGCATTAGTGATGGAGAGTGCAGTGCAGTCACTGCTCTATTGAGTGCTGAACTCTGAGTACCTGTAAGGAGCCTGAGGAAGATTCAGGGGAAAGCCCAGCTCCCCCGGCAATCTCCTTCA
This sequence comes from Anguilla rostrata, assembly GCF_018555375.3. Lineage (NCBI taxonomy): Eukaryota > Metazoa > Chordata > Actinopteri > Anguilliformes > Anguillidae > Anguilla > Anguilla rostrata. The sequence goes on along the minus strand of NC_057933.1, from coordinate 20,859,190 downwards.
GTGGCCAAATGTATTCTGCCACTGTAGATTGATTACTATGGCCAAAGCACAGTGAGCTGCACCTGCCTGGGGTGAGTCATCCAAGCCTGCCCTGCAAGGGTGGTTTCCTTGGACTGGCAGCACTGGGGGGATAAGAACAGCAGCAGCATTTAATCACCACTCTGTCTGCGAGGGGGGAGGGGCCAAGGGAGGAGTCAGCTGAGGGTCTGTAGCATCTGACGGTAGACTCTGCAGCTTAGAGGGGGATTACTTCCATCACAACAGTGAGTCATCCACCCGTAGCAGAGAGCGCTCGTCACAGCCAGGACTGCAGACCTGTGTGTTTTCTCATTTTAGGCTGCGCATGGAGGTTGCCGGTATTTGCAATATCGCAGGTAGTCAAGTGAGGGACTCCAAGCTGAAATATACTGCATAGCACTGCCTCTGCATCATCCCACTGACACATTTACAAAGGAACCTGGTTGTTGTTGTACAGATTAACGCTTGTCCCAGGGCAAAATTTGTGATATGTAGTGGCTTGTGACATATTTTTTAAAAGTACAGTAAGTCACTTGACCATGGCAAGAACCTTTGTAATACAATATCCCCCGTCCACCTCCCATAAAGCAACACTGAGAATATGACCTGTCACTGCAGCTATGAAGGAAGACAGCTTGAGGGCAGGTCCTGGTCAGTAACCTCTATTCATTCATGTGGGTGATAAAGTAAAAGGTCATCATCAGAGAAAGCGGGAATGCCTGCAGTGATAGGAAACACCATCCACCAATATATAAATAAACAAAAGAACTACATTTTCATTATTGCATATGGGGTTGGCCCATTCCTGGGAAATGTTTTAGCCCATGCTAATAAAATGTCCTTTGTCATGGACGTATCAATTGAATAATTAATTAAATGTATTAAACATAATTAGAGCAAACTATATGACTGCAGATTCACCTGTAAGGTTGTATATAAGACATTTGGGGGAGTGGGAAGGGTGGGGGGGGGAGCTTAGAATATGCCATATTTTGATCAAGTGCTCTTTCCTTGCAATAATCCTGCAAGACTGCCCAAAGGTTGAGCTGCGTATTCATTTTCATTGAGGTATTCATGAAAGCAATGATTATAATAATTATTGTTTGCAATATTCATATTATAGTGTTAATAATCATCACCACCATCCTTGGCACAATTAAAGTTACCACAAAGAAGGGAAAACAGCAGTCATCAAAGAATCAATGCGATCCATTCACTAAGTAGCTCTGTGCCGCAATCTCAATATGTTTGAAAATGTGAATTCCTCCTGCGTAATCCCAGCCTTTCGCTTAGTGCACGAGGACAAAAAACATGCTCCTGTACCCATCCTCACGTGTACCCCCAGCTCTGTGCTCCAAAGAGAGTGAAGGGAAAAGGCATACGTAGTCTGTGAAAACTGCAATCTCCCCCAATGTGTGAAAATCAACAGATACCATTACCTGTTACTTTCCAACACACACACCCCCCTCCCCCTTCCTTGCTCTCCTCTACTGTGTACGGCTTCTGAGTCAGTCGCTGCCCCCGGCCCTGGGGTATACTGTGCTTCTGCTGCCTGCTGCAATTTTTCCTCCCTGTTAATCTGTCAATTTTTCCCCTGCTCTCCGCTAATGCAGATGTAGATTTGTTTATGGCTGCTGCGTGAGGCACTTGTCCGAGAGCACTTGTTTAAGACCAGCCGAGATGCTTCGGTGCCTCCTGCTTTATTCATCTAATCTCTCCCGATTCCTTCCAGGCCTGCGATGGTGAAATGCATAACATAAGGTAAGACACTCTCTCTTTCACTTTTCGCCGTGCTGATCCCCACGCTCTCCCTCCCTGTCCCTCTCCTCCTCTCTCTCTCTCTGTCTCTAGCTCTCTCCATCTCTCTCTCCCTCTCTTACTCTCTCTCTCTCACCCTCTCTGTCTCCTGCCTCCTTCACTAGTGAGATGCTCACTGCCTATTAAAGCCATTTAATCTAGCTGGGATCCAAGGAAACCTTTTTTTTTTCAATGCATGCTGAGAGGGACACGCACTGGAATTTTGTGACCTGATCAACTGAAAATGAAATGTAAAGCTAGTAAACGGTAAGGAGGGGAGAAAGAAAGCTTGTGTGCATGTGTGCATGTTTATTTATTTGCGCGTGTAATATATATATATCTCTGCATCTGTCTTCTTACAATAAGTGGGAATGCTTTGCTAAAATAGTGTTTGTGCCTTACCAGAGTTTCATGTTTTGACAGTGGAACCCCCTACACACAGACACTTCTAATAGCAATGTGGGTGCTAAACTGACAGTTATTCAATTAGACCTGCATTTGTTTCTGTGCTAAAGTTATAGAATGTGTGTGTGTGTGTGTGTGTGTGTGTGCGTGTGTGTATGCATTAGTGCACCTGTGAAATAATGTCTGCATGCTACTGTCACAGATTAATTGTTACTGAGGACTAAGAGTGGTTGAGAATATGTAAGGAAGAGAGTGGGTTTTTAAGACACAGCTGGTTAATCCAGAGCTCACTATATGCAGCTCTTTGTTTGCACATCAGCACAGTAGTTAGATTTTACTCAAAAGCAGCGCTGGACGCAATAAGAACTTCAATCAAGCAAGCTGTTCTGCACAATGACACAGGAGTGGTCACTCTGCAGATCCCATGTGTTGCAGTTTCAAAGAAGTAGATAGCTACACAGTTCAGTGGAGGCTGTAAATTATTGGCAGGTTCTCTTTAGAATGGATATGAGGGAGGCTGCCAGACTGAAATTTAAAATCTGCAATACCCTTGGTTATCATGAATGGGCCAGATTTCCCTGCTATAATGTTGTACATTTAAATATGTAGTTAGCATGATTGTAATTGCTGTTAATAACAGTCATAATCAAGGCAGGGGTGCCATCTGCATACGTTTGCATACCTCTTGCTGATGTTGCTGTTATTTTAATTGTCATCATTACATGAGCACAAATTAATTTCATTAACCCCCCTTATGGCTTTCAACTCCAACAGGGAAATAATCCCTACAGACTGTTACTAAATTAGGAGTAATGTTCTGAAGTTCCCCCTGGGAAAAATAAAGTTATTCTATTCTATTCTATTCTATTCTATTCTAATGTTGTTTGTGACATCACTGATGGTTTGAGCAAAATCTTTGCATATTTGAAGTAGAGGTCAAAGAGTCTGAAGAGTTATAGTCAATATGTCCCCATCATACAATCAGGCCTTTGTGTGTGTGTGTGGGGGGGGGACCTTACACCTTAGATAGCTCTGAGATACAAGTGATAATAGAAAATGTAATGAGTTGCTTGGTGTGACAAACCACTTGAGTACTGCGAAGCAGTAGGGTTTTTAGATCGACACACTAGGGGATATCTAGTAGAGAAGTAGGATAGGATGCGGTGGAGTGTGTGTGACAGGGGGGTCACCCCCTGAACATACAGTCTAAACTCAGAAAAAGGGTGCTGTCCACTGGCCTCCTGCTCAACCTTCAATTATACACAGATTACGTCCCATCTGCTTTTATGGTTGTGCATTAATTCACACTTAGAGAATTTGCGCACCAGAGCTCCGAGAGCACGGCCAGCCATCAAGGCCATACAGTACCACTGCGCTAACGTCCTGCGTGGAAATGATGATGCATGGAAAGTCACTTATGGATTTCTTCAGAAAGTCTCTCGGGCCTGCTTGTTTTTCTGCTAGGATGGCATTTCAGGTTTTGAGAGTTTAATGTCCATTATCGGTGGTGCCAAAAGGACCTGGGGCCAAAGTTTTCAGGCAGTGCATGGACATGGAGATGGCAATCTTAGAGGGATTTCTGATCCAAGTTAAGGCTCTTAACCTGATATCCTGTTTTGGTTGTCAAATGTAATTGAAAGCATTTTGGAGTGTTTCTGATGTGAATGTAATTAAACATTTTAGATGGCATGGTAGGAATAGTTCATATTTTGACAGTCCATTTGGACTAATGTAAAATGGATCGCCATGGAATTCTGACTGACAGAATCTTGACATCTAGAAGGGTGGAAATCTAGATTGAGAGACATTTTGAGTTGTACAGACTAAGTAAACCCCAATATAGCTCAGATTTTACTCAGATATAGCCTGGCTACATCGTAGTCAGCTAGAAAACTTTCACTTTTCTACAAAATGTATCACATAAATTTTCACCTGAATGCCTAGATGGTGTTTCACCTACTTTCCACCAACTTTTAACCACAAATTTGTTCACTGGGATAGAGCACTGGTAGAAATTGTCTGTTTTTCACAGCATCCCCTGAGTTCCTTGGATGTAAAAGGCACATGGCAATGGATGTGTATCTCCAGTGCTTTTCTGCAGACATGAACTAATAGCCAGCAGCCTCCATTTTATCACCCTTCCCAGGGCCACCAAGTTATTGTACAGAATATATATCTCCCAAAATGAATGAATAAAAAATAATGACAGCAACAATAATAATACAAATCAGTGTTTCCCACAGGATTTGGGGAAACTGTGGTGGGGGGACCCCAAAGCCTCCAGGGGGGGTCCAAGGGGGATGCGCCCCTGGGAGAAAATCTTGCCAATTTTTATCTTTTTAAATTTTGTGCACTTTGAGAGGAAAATTAAGAGGCTAGATCCTTGAAGAATTTTGTGCTTTTCTAAACAATCCAGTCATAAACCCCATATAGTTCTATCAACTTGTAAGATGCTTGAGCCTACATTTGAGCCATCAAATAAGTTAAGCAAACGTTGTCATGATAGTTGCTTCATTTATTAGATGAAAATTGATATATCAGGGAAAGCATTTCTATGACAACTAGCTAAAATGTTTAATCAACAGGTTTCAAACAGATATTGTTTAGAAGGGAGATATTCCAAATACATGAATATCTGGTGTCAACATTCAGCTTAAAACAGTAGCCTACTTAAACAACACTTAATTTATATAATCAACACAACATTGCTTTTCACATTTGGGATATAGATTTGCCAACTTAATGCTGGAAATAATATAGCCTACTAGTACAGTGCAAGTGTCTAGCTAACGTTAGTCGTTTTAGCTTCAAAAATCATTGTAACCACTTGGTTCATATTGATTTAAATGTAACAAGAATTACCTCAGGCCTCAGAGAATAAGCTATTGTATAAAACTTGGCCAGATGCTAATAATTCATATCATAGTGTCAGTATATCCACAGTATCACTCCCTCACATAATTCACATAACATTAGGCTTCACAGTCGGGATACACATGGCTTTACTAACTTGATGCTGGAAAAACTGTTTTAAACTATTGTAACCACATTCGCGTTGGTGTGGCTCGTGAATAGATAATTAACTCAAACGATGTTGTCAGCTCAAAATGAGTTCTGGATCGACAGCTTGCAGAAGTTCAGATGCAGAACTCAAAAGAGACTACAGTCAGTGCCGAAGGCTCACTCCCATCTCGTGCGCACATTGCCTACACCAAGGGGAGCGGAGGAGGGAGCTGACTGTCGAGTGAGACAAAGTTTGCTGAGGCAAAGGTGCAAAGCACATAGAGATGTTTTATGTTTTTTATGAGAGTAAATAAATATTTTGGCTTCATTCTGAAACTGCGACAGTACAAATTAAACTGTGGCAGGTTGCCACAGTTTAGTTCATTATTGGGAAATACTGCAAATGTAAAAATAATTTTATACAAACAAAGGGGCACTTGGGGCAAAGAGGCAGGTGCTTGGGCATCCAGAGCCACACCTTCTTCACGTGCCTGACTCCTCCCCATATCAGTCCCCTCCAATGGAAAAATCCTACACCCATGAAAAAAATCCCTTGTCTTGCTGTCTGGTCCCAGGGGCTATCAGGTGGAAAGAAACCGTGTCTCTAACTGGTGGATACAACATTGCACTTATTAATTATGACACAGTTAGATATTTACTGATTTCCCATTTGTGCCATTTAAAATCAGATTGGAGTAAAATATGTAAAACACTTGATTGGTGAAAATATTACATTACATTACATTACAGGCATTTAGCAGACGCTCTTATCCAGAGCGACGTACAACAAGTGCATAGGTTTCAAGATGTAGAGGCGCAAAAGAAACACTAGAGTGAAGTAAGGATCGTAGTGCCAGAAGTGACCACATCGATCAGGACTCCAACCCTGTAGAGTAAGCTTGTTCAGCAGCAAGAATCCTACCAAGTACAAAGTACAAACTAGCACTGGAATCACACCTAATCATACAAAAACAATCCTACCAGATACACTAACATAATCAAATTATCCTAGCTAGGTACAATGAGCTGAACTATAGGCTAGGGAGGGGTGGGGAGAGGTGCAGCCTGAAGAGATGAGTCTTCAGTCTGCGTTTGAAAGTGGTGAGATTCTCTGCTGTTCTGATCATCACGGGGAGGTCATTCCACCAGCGAGGGGCCAGGACAGACAGCAGACGGGAGCGGGAAGTGCAGACGCGAAGAGGGGGAGGTGCCAAGCGTCCAGAGGTGGCAGAACGGAGAGGTCTGGCTGGTGTGTAGGGTCTGATGATCCTCTGAATGTACCCTGGTGCTGACCCCTTAGCTGCCTGGTATGCAAGCACCAAGGACTTAAATTTGATGCGAGCCATAACAGGCAGCCAGTGGAGGTCAGTGAGCAGGGGGTGACATGGGAATGTCTGGGGAGGTTGTAGACCAGACGCGCTGCAGCATTCTGGATGAGCTGCAGGGGTCTGATGGCGGATGCTGGCAGACCAGCCAGTAGCGAGTTGCAGTAGTCCAAGCGGGACAGGACCATCGCTTGAACCAGGAGCTGGGTTGCGTAGGTGGTGAGGAAGGGGCGGATTCTCCGGATGTTGTACAGGAAGAACCTGCACGTTCGACTCACCGCCGTGATGTTCTGGGAGAGGGACAGTCTGTTGTCCATCACCACTCCAAGGTTTTTTGCGGTGGGTGATGATGACACCACAGTGTCCCCCAGGGAAATAGAAAAGTCAAGAAGGTTAGAGGATGGAGCAGGGATGAAGATCATCTCTGTCTTGCCTGGGTTCAGCTTAAGATGGTGGTTATCCATCCAGCTCTGGATGTCCCTCAGACAGGCAGAGATGCGAGCAGAGACCTGAGTGTCAGAGGGCGGGAAGGAGAGAAAGAGTTGGGTGTCATCGGCATAGCAATGATAGGACAACCCATGGGCAGAGATTACAGGACCAAGAGATTGGGTGTACAGGGAGAATAGGAGGGGACCAAGGACAGAGCCCTGGGGAACTCCTGTGGCAAGGGGGCGAGGTGCTGATACTGCACCAGCCCAGGCGACTTGGAAGGAGCGACCGGAGAGGTAGGACTCAATCCAGTCAAGTGCTGTGCCACAGATCCCCATAGCTGCCAGGGAGGACAGGAGGATGGGATGGTTGACGGTGTCAAAGGCGGCAGAAAGGTCTAGGAGGATCAGGACAGATGAATGGGAGGCTGCTTGTGCGGCGTGAAGCGACTCATTGACCGAGAGGAGTGCGGTCTCTGTCGAGTGGCCAGGTCTGAAGCCAGACTGGTAGGGGTCTAGGAGGTTGTTCAGGGAGAGAAAAGAGGAGAGTTGATTAGAAGCAGCTCGTTCAATTGTTTTGGATAGGAAAGGGAGAAGGGAGACAGGACGGTAGTTCTGGATGACAGAGGGGTCCAGAGTGGGCTTTTTCAGCAGTGGGGTGACGTGGGCCAGCTTGAAAGAGGAGGGGAAACGTCCAGAAGACAAGGAGGAGTTCACGAGGGAGGTGACATATGGGAGGATGTCAGGTGTGATGGTCTGGAGGAGAGAGGAAGGGATGGGGTCAAGAGCACAGGTGGTGGGGCGGTGGGAGAGTAGGAGCTGGGAAACATCAGAGTCAGTGAGGGGAGAGAAAGTGGAGAAACAAGGGGAGGGAACAGAGCTGGGGGAGTGGGGAAGGGTGGTGGTGGACGTGAAGGAGCTGCGGATGTCTGCAATTTTCTCATCGAAGAAAACTGCAAAGTCATCTGCAGCGAGGGAGGACTGAGGTGGGGAGACCCAATAAGGGTCAGAAGAATTTCTGTCAGACTTCTGGGACCTGGACCACTTAAAGGAATATCTTGAGTCATCTGGGTCACAGTCGTTGATTAGTAATAGAATCTATTTTCTGATTAAATTCTCTATTTTTAATTTTTATTTTTTACTTAACTTTTCATCAGTACATAGAGTATGTTTTTACTCTATGTACCGTTAATATGTAACCAATTTATCTTATATCAGTAGTTCTACTATTAGTAGAAACTATAGTAAATAGAAAAATACAGAAGACTGTTGCAGGTGCAAATAATATATTTGCATTTATTTTCAATATGAAAAATGTGAACAATATAAGGGAAGCGCATGCTGAAAATTGGCTGGAATCATTCAGAGATATAGTATATATATATTCATAAAAATGTTTGACATTTTTATGTGACTAGGTTTGATAGCTCACAGTCTCTTCAGATGGTATGATTATGAACCACAGGGCTTTACAAGCAAATTGTGCAGGAAAGATTGAGTTGTATTACTTACAGGAATTTGACCCTTGTTCAGTTTTCTTGTTTAGGCCCAAATTGTTTATTGTAACATCATTTAACTGTCAATTGCCATTCCAAGTGGTTTTGTTGGTGTTTATTTAGACATAAAGAATTTACTTGTGCTTGTGTGCAACTTATCACTTTTGCTTATTTAAATTCTAATTCTTGTTGTGCCATGTGAATGATAGCATCTGAGTATAAAAATAAGGGTCCTGAAAGCTTATTTTCTTTTTGTTATTATGTGAGAACAGACCTTTTGGCTTTTTAGAAAAGAGGCCATATCCCAATATTTGCTACCAGGCCCTGCTGTGTTTTTCACAGGAGACCCAATGTCCCCAGCAAAGGGTTTGATTGTACTGGCAGTTTTTCAGCAACAAGCCCTGTACCTCTTTTTCGATTGCAGTTGTTGTATTTTCTAATTACTACCTGTCTGTTTGAGTAATAGCTTGCAACAGTGCGCCACAGGGGCCTGGCGATTGCGTGATCTGCTTATTGTTTCTGTTGGCTTGGCTTGTCTGGCCTGAGTATTTTTTGAGCACTTTATATAATATTGATATTTGTGAGGCTGGCGGGGACTTTTTGTCGTATGAGGCTATAAGAGCAGGAAGCAGTTTGTCAACAGAACGTGGAGTCATGGGAAGGGATGAGGGCAAAGTCACAGTGGAGTGTGTTTCTCGAAGGCCCAGGCATTAGCATTAACAGGCTGTCATTGAGTAATTTGGTCTACAGCTGTGGTGCCCCAACTGCTATGATAGTAAAAATCCTGTAGAAGCAGTCATATGGTTGTTTTGTATTCATACACGATATATATCTTTACAGCAGGTAAAGATACTGCAGTGCAGGGCCATTTTTACAGGCCGCAATCCCTTCAACTGTTTTAAATCGAGCACTGGTGTTCTAGAATTATGAAACTAACTGTAACCTCTTACTGCATGTTTTAACTTTCATTGCTTGGTTGCTCATGTAACAATACCCCATCACAACATAAGCCATTTAGGTACAAATAAAGACTCAACATCTAGCCTTCAAGTTAACATTAGTTAATGTAACAAAACAAACAAGGATTTGGGCATAACCATTAAACAATTGCCTCTCTTCCAACAAATAGTTGGAAATGAACAACCATGGCCTGTGTTTTGTACACTCGCTGTGTCTTAAGTTATGTGCTTAAATATAATATGTGATGAAGATAAGATATAGCCACACCCTCAGTGATGGACATCTGGAACTCTATAGGAGGGATGGGACTGTATAGGAGGGACAGACTGAACAGTATGGGAGTTGGCTGAGAAGGAGTAATTCAGGGGACCTTGATAAACAGGAACTTTTCAGGTACTGAAGCTGTTCAGGCACTGTTACATCCCCTGAGTTACAGTAATATACGAAATCTAACACGGGAGCACAATACACACAACAAAAAACATGGGGACAGAACAGGCATAGAAGACTATACTGGACACAGCATGCTACTGTACGATCTGTATCAGATATTCCGAAAAGGGTGCTTACCTACTCAGATGACTGACCATGATCTTCCGCATGTAAGTTTCCATGCATTTTTGAGCTATGCTAGTATTCACTTTGCCCCTAAACAAAAATAAGAAAACCGAAAATAAATGACAAGTAAATTATAAATGCCAGTGAAGATGAACAAAAATTAAAAAGAAAAACAAAAAAAGTCAAGTTTTGATTTTACTATAGAAATCTCTGTGCGATTTTCTCTCTTGCTCCTGTATGGGAAACCTATGCTTTTCTAAATATTAGCTGATCCTTGTTGGATTCAATCAGGAGGGTAGATGAGCACCTGTCCTTGGCTCCACCCACATTTCACGACAACAGCATATAACAAAACTGCAGGGATGTAACAGGTACCATCGACAAACATTTTTATATAATGCCCTCTCCCGATCTGCATTGTTTTTATTAACCCTTGACCCTTAAGCCCCCGCACTACATTGTTCAGTGCTCACATAGAATATTGAATTCCCTCTGGATTCCCCCATTAATGGATTCCATCTGCAATGTGGTGTGTCTCATTTGAGGAGCGGCCTTGATTCCTTTTTGAGCTCTAATCTTGTCCTTTGTTAATTTGAATGTTATCGCTTTAAAGGCACAAAGGACTATCAATTACTCTGGCGAATGGTCAGGGAAGGGGGTGAAAGCTCTCATTCAGGAGCTATAGAATCTAATCTCACAGCGTGCGAGAGAAAGGGACAAATCTGAAATATTCAAACTACGGAAGGAGACAACACGGGCTGCGTCTAAATGTGCGTATTGAATTCGACACCACTGAAGAGAAATACAAGGTTCAGGCCTGATCTACACACTCTGAATAAAGGACCTCAGCAGTTTCATCCATAGCGTCACATGAGTATTTTCAGAGGGCATGTCTCATTCTGCAGGTCTCTTGTCCGACAGGAATCTCTGAAGTCATCGCACAGCAATCAGAATGATTTGCCAGTGTGCGAGGAATGAGCAGGTTGATATTTGAAAAAGTGGCAGAAGACTTTTGAGAAATCAATGAGATGCCGGCAGGGGGTTCGGTTATTTCTGTTCAGTTCATGGGTGGTTACATAAGGGCTTTTTAAGAGACCTCCTTTAAAGTGACCCTATTGACCGTGAACTACCACTGACATGTGCAATATAGAAATAATCTCGTCTGCAAAGCTTCACTCTCACAATCGCAAACTCACAGTACAGACACACACACAGACTCACACACACACACATGCAACACAAAACGGTAGGACAAGTCTTGTTTTTATTGTGCGTGTCAATTCATTAAAAATCAACGAGAACATACTTAATGTATAAGAGTTTTTCATAAATATGATATAAGCCTGTGTATTGAAAGTTAATGGGTAGCAACAGCTCAAATGGGTTACTCTTTTATCACTAGTCTTAGGGAGAAATCCTGTGTGTTTTACCATGAAGAAACAGGCACACACAGAATCACAGCTCCCTTTACCTCTGCATATAGAGACTCTCAGTATTGCTCAGGTTTTTTTCCCATGCTGTTGGACCAGTGCTCAGAGCATAGCCAGCGCAAAAGATTAATGTGAGCTTCAGGGGTCCAGCTTAAGTATGCATCTTCCCTCACATTACAACACTTAGTGTTAACAAGCTGAGCAATCGATCTCCATGGACGCATGAAGAATTTTGGTCATCAGCTCATTTATTATGATGAAAATCACCACCCCGTGTTTGTGCTCATGATAGTAATGTCAGGGCATTCATGCTTGGCAAATGCAATGGCCATTCGGTCCCTGGGGTCCTGTTACATATGTCAGAAATAGCAGAACGCAAAGTTTTGTTGGGTTGGGTACCTGGCCTGTTGTGCACTGTCGTATGGAAATGGATAGAGGGTTTGAGTTCCATCCACCCAAAGCTTTATTAATACTCACTGTGGCAGGCAGTAGTTTTGCAACAGAGGCCCTGACATTGGATATGGAAACAAGGGTCCTCATTAAGTAGGTATTACTCCTTACTGCATGGTTTATTCATTTCCCAGATTGTGGAGACACCCCCAAACAACAGGAAGGAGGACATAGAGACTGACCGGGTCACTGGAAAATACTGGTCTGAAGTGGGTGCCCAGAACACTGACATTGAGTCCAGTTTTTAATGGGGACAAAGCAAGTATAGCACACAGCAGATTATTTCTGTGAATTTGTATTAATCAGGAGCTGCCTCACCCCTTAATATAATCATTTCCAGTGCTATCCTGCGCTGTGGTAGAAGCCGGTGAAGGTACATGTCATTTGGAAGCATCGTCTCTGTTTATTGTGTGAAATCAGAGATGCTTTTGTGCTTTTTGTTAATCTCAGTGTGTGCATTTTGCCCAGGCGTTCCTTCGCTTCCTTATTCTTTTTTATCATGCCTGAAAAACTCGCCAAGCTGTGCTTTCTTGAAATGCACTGTGAATTCCACTGTCCACAGATTCTACCCTTCTCTTCTAATAGATGGGAAGAAGCTAATGGTCTGACTGGCTCTAGTCCAGGTAGTTCTCTCTTTCTCGGGGCTTCAGCTCTGACTCTTTCCCATACCACTGAAATCAAGTTTCTCCTCCATTACGGTTGAGACTCTGTGGACTAGACTCTACTTTCCGTGCCGGATATACATGTATTTATGAGGACTCTTTGCTCTTTCCCTTGTTCTTAATACACAATGTTAAAAAAAGCACAAGCCCCAGTGACAGGGCTGAAAGGCCAAGCGGGCCCCACATCCCTGTGTGGGAGTCTGGCTAGACAGACTGTGGCCCAGCCTTGGGTCCAAGCTCCACTCCTTCCTAGGCTACACCCAAATGCAGTCTTCATCTAAGCTGCCATGTGAAAAACATCATGCCCAAGGAAGGGTGGCTACATGGCTTTAGCTGGAGACTGAAGCCAGGGAGGGAAACATCCTGGGCATGGAGTAACCAATGAGGTCTCACCGCCCAGAATATAACTCATTATGGGACTGGTATTGTGGGCTGTTGCAGCAAAGCCCTTTTCCAATTGTGGTATTTATTACTATCAGTGTTTATTATCATACGAAAAACATGTGTTTGGTGTTTGATGGTTTTCTGATAATATTTCAAATTTATGTACTTAATTTTCTACAAAACCACATACTAAACTTTGACATGGAACTTGTGACCTGGATTTCATGGTTGCCTTTGCTCAACCCGTCTAGCAAGACTGAGTATATAATTTTAAAAAGTTTGTGTTGCCAGTTTTATGCTGACATCTGTGCACCTTAAAGTTAAGACCCTACAAGGTGTTGATTATAAATTACTTTTAAAATGCACAATGCATGCTGAACTGGAGGGTTTAAGCTCAACTAGCTGCTTTGGCAGGGCTAAGTCTGTGAGAGAGTGAATCTGAGAGATACAGTAAGCTGTTGAGCCTCTATTAAAACCTAGAAATTTCCAACAACCCCCCCCCCCCGCCAACTCAGTCCAAAGTCTGCCTCTCACTGGTGTCTGCACTAGAGCGTATGGAAGAGGCCCTGCCAGGAGAGATACGAAGTATGTCACGACAGGGCGTCCGGGCGTCTCTAAATCCTCTGAACACACCGAAGCTTCAGGGCAGACCACCTCTGGTCCCTGAGCATAGAAATGTGCTGAGAGACACGTTTCCCTTCTCCTTCACAAATTTAAAACTTTCCCCTCAGTCCACACAACAAGGGATACAAGTGACCCCCTGATCTGTTGCAGGAGGCAGCAGGATGTCATCACTCCAGGAAGCCGGTGCTGTGGTGGGTCCATTACTGATAAACACAACAGCCCATTAGCGAGTGTGCAGATGTTGCTGCAGTGGGTGGAAGTGGGCTCCCCTGGGCACCGCTGGGCTCGCTCCAGGCAGACTCTCCATTAGCCCTCAGGGGTACCGAGATTTCTGTGAGATTTTAGACTCCTGTAAAAGGTGTGGTCGAATTTGTTCTGTTTTTCTCCACTGTCATAGCCCTTTCCACTCACTCTGCCAGACATGTTCCTTCACTGTCATGGACACACGAGGGATACAGTATGTCCCTCATTCCCTCCCATGGTGTCTTTCTCTGTTTTATTGTGAATGTCATATGAATTTTTCTGTGATCGTAGAGTACGCAAAAAATAATTCATTTTTACTTCCAGAATTGTATTCTAATAAATGCATTCCCAAACCACCATGCAAAATGCGACTCAAAAAACAAGAATGAAATGATTACGGCTACTATAAAATGTTGTCTTCAATTTAAAGAAAAATAAACTAGTCTCCAAAACAAGGTTAACGTGATAATGTTCATCTATATACAGTACTGTGCAAAACTCTGAGACCAATGGCGAGTTATTTATTTTTCAGTGTCAGAAAATAATGCAGCAAAAATATTTAGCACAAAATTACACAAAAAACTTGTACAATATCACATTTTTCAGTATTTAGTGTGTCCTCCCTTTGCCTTTATTAAAGCTTCCATTCTTTTTGGGAAATTTGCTCTGAGTTTTTCAGAGAAATCTGCAGGGATATTTTTTACATGGTTCTTGTAAATACCTCCAAAGTTCAGTCTTAAAAATTGGTTGCATTTTCTGCTTCTCTTGGTTCAAGTAATCCAAATAACATTCAATGATGTTGAGGTCTGGGCCAGTCCATTGTTCAGAGAACACAAGCAGCTTGATTTTCTTCATAGTGTGCTTGGGGTCATCTTGCTAAAGAATGAATTTGCTTTCAACATTGTCTATAGGGCAGTGCATGAAATGCTAAGATTTGATTGTATTTTTTAGCATTCATGATGCCTTCAATCAAAACCAAATCACCAGATTTAATTCAGATGTTCTTATACAACCCCAAACTTGCACTGATCCTCCACCATGCTGATGGTTATAGACATGGTTCTGAGAGTCTTTTATTGCATTGGCGGTGGGGCTGCCTTCTTCACTTCACTTCACAGTCACTTTTGAAGGCTAACTGTTCTAACGTAACCTCACTGACACTGGTTGTAACAACTTTTGTTGGGAGGATACATTTGGAACTTGTTTGTTGATTGGAAGGATGGAAGACTTAAAGTGGTAGTAGGGTGCACAAAAGAAAGGTGGACAAATACCGATATATTTGATATTACATGTAGTGGTGGAGGCTTTTCTGTAATTTTGTATTAAATATACAGTATGTTTGTCAGATAATAAACATGCCCTGAAACACACACTAGTTGATTTGACTGGAACTTGAGCAGAGGAACGGGTGGTTGCTGACTTTTGCACAGTGTCGTGAGTAGAACGGTTTGTGGAAGAAACTCCCACAGTGTTGTGTTATTTGGGAGAAGGCTTTGCTTCTGTCTCTAACAGGCTACATTATGAATCACCTTCTCCATCTGTCTGGAATTCCTGGACCAAGCAGCCCTGCAGCGCCACTGAATACACATATCAAACTCAGCCAATCAGAGCTGGCTTGCTCCCGCCTGCATTGTGAATCTGTGCCAAAAATTGTATATTAACAAGATGTTACACTTCCTTCTGCCGTATGGGCTGGATTATCATTGCCATTATTTTCGCTGGATACCCAGAGGGAGTGCAAGCGCAAGCATTCATTCCAGAAAATTAGGAAAAACACCTATTTTCCTATTTGTATCACCACAATCTTAAATTGCAGAATATATTATCGCAATTTGTTTTGATCCCTAAAACAAATAGCCTAATGAGCCATTTGATGCGTTTTAGAACACAATTTAAATTCTCGTTTTGTCAGCTTAGTACATTATTTTATCACCACATAGACACTTGATAGCAAAACAAATATTTCAGGAAAATCACCACTGAGCATATTAACAGTACCTTTGTCTGCACGCAGTCTCACATTTGCTCCAATACACAGCACACGTGCCGTACATGCATGCAGTAATTGGCGATGCAGGGCCCATACTGTTGCGGTTTGATAAGTTTCCCGTATTCATGATAAGCAAATTACATACCGCTGCTGAGATGCAAAATTGTTTTATATTGCCAGTTCTGCATCAACTTTTAATAAAGGGATTATGTTCTAATGAAGAGCAGAGTCCCTGCTGGGTTGTTTGGCTCAGTGAGGCAAAGTGGAGCTACTTTTGTTCTCGCCTCTTGGCCAGGGCTCGCTGTGGCTGCAATCCCCTTTTGAACAATGTCTTCTCGGAGAAGAGACTTGGCATCATCTGTTTTCTCCTGTTACTTAATGCCTCCCAGGTTTCATATCCTGTTTATTACGATCCTCTCTGAGCCTTATCTGCCGTGCACAAAAATCTATTACACCGGTAATTGCTTTTGGTTGCTTGTAATGAGTTTTGGAGAGGACAGGCTTCACTGGATTACTTGACTGGCCAATGGGCAACTAAATACCTTCACCCATATGCGTCCAGTGCTCTGGCTGTGTTTCTTCGTCTTATCAAAGAGCATGTTACATCAGCACCTGAGAAAATATCAGAAGCGTCCTAGTGAAGTGCATAAATAGTCTCGAGATTTAAAACCTTACTCAGCAAACAGCATTCGTGGGTGAGGCCTTGTCTACAGCACACAGAGGTGTGAACACTGTTGTGAAGTACCAATTTGTCGATCGTGGGCAGCATTCTCGTGCCCCCTTGACAGGAGTTGCTGGGCAAGTTATTGATGCACAGTAAAGAATGACAGCCTCGTGGTTGTTAAAACTTCAGAAAGGCTCATTATGTCACTCACGGCTGCAACCTCGAGAGAAGTTTGGGGTCGTTATATCTCGGGCCGCCATTATTGATGGGCTCCGCGTTGCTTTCACGTTCGTCCGCATCCTCCTCCTCTGACTGATTCAGAGAGGGAAGATAATAAATCCTTGTGACCTTTCACCACATGTTTAGTAGAAATAAAGGATGCTTAGCCGTAATTAAACTGAGAACCACGGTAATTACCGGGGTGTGAAAGAGATGCGCGCGGAAAAAGGTGAGACTCTCCATTTATAATTCAGCAGCCTGTGATTCATGTCTTGATAAGGACCCTGTAAGAGTGGCTATTCCAAATGCCACTGATATTTTATGTTTAATAAATGTGTTTATCCAGACACACCGTACAGTATTAACCATGGAGGTAGGCAATGGCTTTTAACAGAAACAGTGGCATAAATCTATATGGCAACATAGCGTAGGGGGAATATTTTACTAAAGACCTCGGACAACGAACGGGAATGTACATTTTTTTTGTTCTGGAATGAGTCATGGCTCTTTTATCATTTCTTAAAGCACACTCCGCTCCTTTAAATGTCAGAGATGAATGAGTAGTCTGTGCACGTGTGCCCGTTCCTGGATACACTCCACAAAGAGCCAGGGCAAGTGGATTCGTCCCTTCAGATAAAGGGAAACGAGACTCACGAGGGAGAATTTTCTTTTACCCTCAGTTGAATACCGCATCACGGCTCAGTCCACCGAGCCACCGGAGGGGTGGGGGTAGGTGGGGGGGGGGGTGGGGGGGATACGTTGCCAAGGCGCACCAAAGGGTGGTCCCCTACCTTGAGCCCCCATCCTAGCAGCACCCACCGACTCTTCCCTCTGTTCCTGGCAGATAAGATTCCACCGGCACACACTCTCAGCTTGTTTCTTCTCTCTGCTATCTGCCTTTTGTTTTCTGCAGTGCAGTGTTGAAAGGAGATTAAAAAATAATAGGTGTTTGTGTCTGCGGAACAGAAGCAGGCAACAAACATGCCATGGTTTGTCATCACTTCACTATTAAACAGTAGCTTTGCCTCTCTGCAGAACTCGATAAGGAGGATAGAGGCATTTTATGGAAATTCTGGCTGAGGCTTTGGGGCTTTGAGTGCAGTGGGAATACTTTTCCAGGTTGCTAAGGACTGTTTTATCATATAATTTGTGTCATGTAGGTGTGTCACCAACAATAAAGTAGGTCTGTTTGAGGAAAAATGGAAGCTGTAACTCCATAATGAGAATGCAGATAACATATTTCTTGATAGGACTTCTGGTGACAGCAAATGCAATTGTGTTATATACTAATATTAAACAGGAAATGGTTTCTCTTTTAACATAGTATACTGGTCAAACTCCATTACCTGCAGTGCCAAGATGCGCACCATAGAGTGCAATCCTGTTGATAAAACCATAGATTTACATAGTTATGTGGTACTGCATTGTTTGTGCCCCGTGTATGCATCCAAATGGTAGCCTGAAGCTTCAAAGTAAACTTATCCATTTCATGCTGGTGATGCTCTGCAAGGTCTGTACTGCAGGGATCTTTTGCTCCTGCTTGTTTTGGGGGCTAGTTGCCATAAGTTTTTTCTTCTGCATTTGAAACACACATTCAATTGGATTCAGATCAGGTGAATGACTTGGCCAGTGAATAATTTTCCAGTTTTGGGCTTTGAAAAACTACTTTGTTGCATCAGAATGTTTGGGATTGTTGTCTTGCTGCAGGATGAAGCGCCGTCCAAGTTTGGACACATTTGTTTGGACTTGAGCAGATAACATGCTTGATAATTCTGCTGTTGCTATCAGCAGTTCCATCATCAATGAAGACAAGTGAGCCACTACCTGTATCAGCCATACATGCTCAAACCATAACATTCCCACCACGTTTCACAGGTGAAGGGGGTGCTTTGGATATTGGCCAGTTCCTTTGGACCTCCAAACTTTGCTCTGGCCATCATGCTGATACATGTGAATCTTGATCCTGTCTGTCCACAAGGCCTTTTTCCAGAACTCTGCTGGCTCTTTTATGTACTTCTTAGCTGTAACCTGGCCTGTTTTTGTGGCTAACGAGTGGTTTGCATCTTGCAGTGTAGCTCACATGTACCCTGAGTTTTGTAAATTAACAAATGTGGAGACCCCGATGGAGTTACAGAACAGAGCTTCTGAGACACTAGTAATATTCCCTACGGTCTGTGACATGATGAGATATTGCCATCCATGAGTGACTAATTTCAATGGGAAAGAGAATTTTTTGAAGGAGCATCTGTTCTATGTGCGTGTGTGAGTAGGTGGATGTACAACTATGTGTCACTTACCAGCTGCATTAATCACAGGTGAATACTATATTAACACACCATCGTGTGTGCGTGTGTGTGTGTGTGTGCGTGCATGAACTTGGATACTAGGTAATGCTGAATGCAGTGTTCTCTCAGGCTTGCCCTGGCCCCAGGCCATTGTTTCCTCCTGGTAGAAGCACTGCTGCTCCCTTATCCTTCCTCAGCAATTTCTTTTCCCTTTCTATGTGCCAGCTGCCTGGCCTTTTACGCCAAGATCTCATCAAACTGGTGTAGCCTACATTTTAATTTATGTCAGCCTTGTTCTAGTTCAGGCTACTATTTTTATATGGCATTAAAACTAATTTTAGCTACCAATATCAGCTGTAATGATGTCTTGATGAAGCTTATGCAACACCCCCCCCCCCCCCCACCACCACCACAATATTGCTGAAAGTTTGGTACTCCTTCATTTCCTCGAAACCAGTGTGACGCAAATGAAACAAATGTGCCATGCCCAATGCTGCCTTAGACATGACCAGATTCAAGGATGACTTCAGGGGGTAGTTCCCCATTCCTGAACTGCAAGATTTTTGCTCTGATTATATTATGGAAATAATCTTATATATGGAGCATTGGGTGAAAAACGTGATGTGCATATTGCCATGATGCTTTGCAGGATTTAAATGTTTTCTTTGATGGTTAGCTTCTCCCCTCCACGCAGGGATGGACAGATGCAGAGAGACTTGATCAAGCTGCATAATGAAGGTCGGGAAGATTCAGCCATACTTCAAAAGTGGAGACCAGTCTCTCCAACTGCTGCACAGAATATATGCATATCAATAGGTCATATTATAGCTCCGAGCCATGTCATTTGCAACACGTATTAATCAGGACAGTATGTGTGGGTACCGTGCAATGTGCATGAATCTGGCCATGGAACATTAATGTCACACAACGTGGAGCTTGGCTCGAGGTGTCCCCTTCCACGTGTTCTCCAAAGTACACTCTAAACAATGCACTCAGCATTCTCTCTCCAGCCACCCTTCGGTGACGTATAACTCAATCGAATGCTATGCAGCGGATCTTATTACATGCCATCGGATTTTTACAGGTGCAAATCAGAAGGGGCTGATAACCAGGTTAACTTGTGATATTAAAAGGAGGAGAATCTGTGAGCAGAGGGGAAAATGAACTCAGCCCAGCTTTACAAGCATGTTATTAAAAAGCTGAAAAGCTGGCCTAAAGTAAGCAGTCAAACATTTATATAGTAATGTGAACGCAACTGGGGAGGCCAGAAATAATTTTTCAGCCATAGCACTTGTCATCCATGTGGCACACCAAGAGATATGATTCACTCACTGAACCAAAGACCCAGGTTCCCAGCCAAGAGGTCCAAACACATGCATCATTCTCACCTCAGACTTCCCATCTTGAAGTCTATGTTTGGAACATTGTCCCTTTAATATTCTTCCCTGCTCTTTTTACTAAGTTTATGAACCGACATCACATTAGAATAAAGATTCCTTTTTACAGTATATTCCCTCTTTGTTTTGAAAAACAAGCTATATGATATTGAAAATGAACTGTTCCATCATTGCATTTGAAAGTCTTTTTGATAGTTCTTGTTCTGAAGCATATATGTTAATGCTGTCTTCTGGGCCAGGACCTTATCTTCTTTATTAGTTTGCCTGCTCACTCATGCTATTCAGCTCACTACATGTGCACTGTCCTAAGAAAATGCACCATATGTGCATGTCTAAACTTATGTTTTAAAATATGTTTGTTTCATTAGAGCTAAAAGAAACAATATTTAAAAAGTAATTTTTTGTATTTCACTATTTTCCAGTTGCATGGCTTTGACAAATTGCATTTGTCATTGGTGCTTGAACGTATTTCAATGAGTGCTGGTTTATGCATGGCTGTTTCCATGTGATGTTAAAATAGTGCCATTGACATGGGATGCTGCTGGGTGTAGCAACTATTTTTAAATTGGGGGTTTTTGGTTTTAAACAGGAGGATGGTATTTTTCATCCGCATTGTTCAAACCACAAGAATTCTTTTTCAAGTAAATCTCAAGGTCATATTTGTCGTCAGTTTCTGGTGAATTTCCAGCAGGACCTGAATCAGAGTTTTCAGAATGTAAGGCCATTGCGTGGGCCTGGGCTTAGGAATCAATGAAAATAAATGCAATGCTAAAGTAAGAGCCTAGGGATGTGTTAGTCTCTGCATGCTAATCTGTGTTGATATGTTAGCGTGGTTCATAAGGGGATTTGATGAGATGCTTAGTTTCAACGGAATACTGAGGAGTACTATGATTTAATTTGATATGCTATGGTTTGATATGCTCTGTATGCCTTTTAAACACCTTTTCGAAGTGGTAAGTAAAGGTAATGGTGAATGTTACAACAGAGGTGATGAAGGAGTATGATTGCTGTGTGACCACAACCCTGTTTCTCTGCTCTATTGGCAGGATCAACACAGATAGAGAGGTACTCTCTGGCTCCACAGGGAAAACATAATCTCCTCAGAAAGAGGGCACTAAGGGGCAGTGCATCAACTTCCTGTCCAGAGAGTAGTCACACATGAATATCAATGCAAAGAGAAAAGATGAAAAAGATATATATTGGGAAAACATCACTAAAAAACCCCAGAAATGGTTGTAAGCATCAGAAGAAAAGGTAAGAGCAATGGCACACATCTGTCATAAAGCCATCCGCCTCTGATGTCATAAAGCCATCTACCACCGATGTCACCAAAACCATTGCTCAATGGTAGGATTAATGTGGCTGATGCAGTAAACTGCTGAACAGCCAAAACATTGTGCACTTTAACCGTTTATTCTCATCCAGTCCAAGCCTAGCACAGGAAAAACTGTTTTTTAGCCATCACTGTAAATAGTGTACCCTGAAGTTTATTTGCTTTAAAACTGGTGTTTCTTGCCATAATCTATGCTGCCAAACTGTCACATCCTCACTTTATTACTGTATTACATTTTGAGTCCTGGAGCCAATGTGCATATAGTTTTTGCAGAACATGTTTCCTCGGAGCCCAATGCTTCGGAGCCCTGGACACACTCTCTAATATGTCCACATACTTAAGTATCGCACAAGCTAGCAACACTCACTAATACCAGCAAATCCTCCATTCATTGCAGTGTCTGAACAGAATTAGTTCTGATTATCCTGTGATGGGATACAAGTGAAGCAAGCTTGAAGGCTTGCAGCGGGAAGTGGTCAATGTCACATTGTGAGCTGCTGTCTTTCCCTTCTCCCAGTTGAAAAGGTGAACAGTTGCAAGTGTACTCCGGTGTTGCTCTGTCTTTCTCCTCTCCCGGAGGGAAGTCATTACCATTCCGCCCCCGCACGTCAATAGAGGCCCGCAAGCTCGCCTTGGCAGAGCTCCTCCATCGGAACTAAATCGAGCTTCATCTCTGTCTCGCACCTTACTCCATTTTAACTGGGTGTGTGTCTTTGCTGCTGAGCTCTGCAGAGCACCTTGTGTTTGCAAACATATTTTAGCGCGGTGACCTTCAGCTCTGCTTGTGTGCGTCACATTTTTAGGGCCTTCAGATAAAAGTATTGGTCTGGCATTTTTCTTATTTGTGTCCGTGTGCTTTCAGATGAAAGAAGGCTTTTCACCAGTTTAATATATTCCGGATAAAAATAGACATACTGTATCTTTTCCAGTTCATGGGATGTGGTCATTTCGGGTTTTGCGTTACCAACAAGAGAATCTAGAGAATAGGCAAAGTTTAACAGGTAGAGTTTAACAGCAATGAATTGTGATTGGTCCCAATTATGAAATAATCACATTATTTAAAATCAGTTATCGCATGAGATACAACATAAGAAAGCTTCTCTATATCTGTAAATGTGACTGATGATGCCATTTCAGGCTAAGAAACAATCACACTTAAGCCAATCATTTCTGATGTGAAATGTGAAATAATGCCTGCGGTTTTTCTGCCACTTTGAGAGCTACTGTGGCAGGCTGCTCTTGCTACACTGTTATTACCTTGATATGATAGAATAGTTTAATCAAGTGAAAAAGTCACTCAGCACAGAGAGACCGAAACATTTGACTTTGCATGGAACATGCAACAATCACAATTCATTAGGATCTGTATGATCTGCTGATATGGTTCCCTGTTCACCTTTGAATAACACTGCTGAAAGTTGTCTGACAATAAGGGTTTTGACTACCTGCCAGTTTTATGAAGCACTTATAATGATATTAACTGATATTGCAATATTAGAGCTTTTTCTACCATTTTAAAAACAAAATGTTTTAAATGTTTGACAAAATCTCTCAATAGCATAATTCACAAGATTTGAATTGTGCCGGACGGGGCAGGGCGGGGGCGAGGATCCCACCAACTGTTAAAAGGGAAATAGCTAACATAGTGAAAATAAATGGAGAATGCAGTACTACCTACATTCATCGGTAGTTGCCTGTTGGCCACCATGTTTTCACGTAAAGAGCTAAGGGTAACCATATACCTGTGCACCTTGCCTCATAGTAGCAGTCTCATTCCCAGACAAAACAGCACTTTAGAAGTGCATGCTATGCAGCATTTTTTAATATAGAAAAGGTAGGCGTTGATTATTGACCATTTGATTTTGGCCGAAGAGTCTCTGTTGGATAATTGTTTTGTTTTTTTAATAAAAACATTTTTACGATAAAAAAAAAATTCCCAAAAGGTCTCTTAAAAAAGGGGGAAATGAGGCAGGGGCTCCAGCCCCACTGAATCCCCTCACCACCACCGCTGCCTACCACCCATCCAATTACAGAGCCGTATAGCTAAACACAAAAACAAAGGAAGCTGATGGTGCATGTGAGGACCTGTGCTTTTCAAAGAAGTCACTCCAGCGCTGCAGTCACAGAGTCACTGTCTTTAAGTGGGCACTGCTCTGTGGTCTCACACTGAGTGTAATTGGGGGGAGTTGGACAAGGCTAATTTGCCCTGAGCTGAGCGTGGGCCGAAGGCAACTAGATCATTTGAGAGGAACCTGCTCTGGGAACCAATATTATCATTAAGGTGCTTTTCCCCTGCACTAGCACAATGCCCTGTGGAAATAACACTTATCGGGAGGCAGGGGATGGTGTTTTGTGAAATTTTGTTGTTGGGGAAATAATTACTTGGCTGTTGCTAGGGGTTGGAATGAAATGTTTGGCAGCAGTGTTTACACAGCACTGCGTGGGTACTAATGCTCTGAAAGTAGAGAGGATTCCCAGCACTACCACCTCACCAGTGCTGTACCACTTGTGCCGTGCCACGATTTACCCAATTCAGAGAGCAGAACAAAGATGACAGTTGTTTTTTTGGTTTTTTTGTTGCTTTTGGCATATCATTTGCTTACAAAGTAGTAGATGTACTAACAAATTTAGTGGTAATGTTAATTATACAGTAATAATGCATACCGCTTGTTGAAGTGTAAAGATTAAGGTTGTACTGTAGTTGATTAGTTGATGATTGTGTATGTTGATGGGTACGTATACAATAGTATAGCTCACTGAAGCAGCAACCTGCAACCTTTCAAATAATGCATGTGAGTCTATGTATGGGCATGTATGCATGCCCGGACCTTTTGAAGTGTGTTCTGTATGAATGGGTTCAAAGACCAAATATTACTTTTTTCTTTTATTAATATGTATATTCTATACAGTGATACACTGCATGGTATGTATCCAACACAGACATTTGAGTCCACTCTCTGCTCTCTTCACCCAATCTCTGTATGCCAGTGGAAAATGAATGAGTTCATTGTGAGCAGATTAGATTTTATTGAGGAGAAACTGCATACCGAGCAAGCTAGCCGGTTTCTTGTTTTCTATTATAGTTGTCGCTCGTAAAATCCACCTGAAACCACAATTTATTCTATTTTTTTACTTTCTACTATCAATCACCCAGATTACCTTGTCAGGAAAAGCTGTGCCTTTAATTACAGTCGTGGGCCTGAACATGGTCCACTTCATACTTTATTTTAGCCTCATCGTCCACAGAGCCCCCCTTGGTGATTCAATTAAGGAGCTCAGAAATATCCAGTAAAGGCTAAATCCATGGCTGCCGTTTTCCCCTTTGTGTCTTGAACCAGACCAGCTTCCTGGTCTTTGGGGATCCCTTATGTAATTGAAATTAAAAACCTTTTATGAGGACAACCTGTAATCTCTATGTAATTTTGGAACAATCCACTGCATAATAACATGCAGGGCCTCCAGTGTGTTATTATCGAGATCAAATGGCCATTTGTGGAGTTAAAATTTGCAGTGTGCTGCAGTTCTATATTTAATGGTCTTCACTGAAAGTAGGCAAAGGGGTTAACTCATATGCATTTCCCTTGAGCTTCCAGTTCTTCTGCTATTGCCTTTCTGTGTGCTAGGCCTGCGTGGATTAGGGATCCAGAACTAAGATACTGCTGCAAACTCTAATTTTCCCTCTCTGTTTTTGGCAGTGATTACATACTGTAGGTTTGCTTCTTAGATACTCTGTCACACATTCATTCCAATTTCATTATGCTAATACTGTAGCTAGTATGTCACTGTTAGAATAGCATCCCCCATATGTTTGCAGCAGTTCATTAATGAGGCCGTACACTTCAGTGGAGTGGCACAGCTCTGCTGTAAATCCACCTTGCATTCATTACGCTTCACTTCACACATAAAACATTTAATCTCATAGTTGGTAGGGACAGGAAGAGAAGCCGGATGGAAGTCTTTTTCATTTGGGTGACCATCTAAACTTCCTTTTTGTGCTGTGCTCAGCTCTCTACAGGAGCAGAAGGACGATCTGCGCAAAAGACTGTCCTACACCACCCACAAGCTGGAGCTGCTGGAGACGGAGTTCGACTCGACGCGGCAGTACCTGGAGACGGAGCTGCGTCGGGCGCAGGAGGAGCTGGAGAAGTTCACCGACAAACTGCGCAGGTGAGGGCTCCTCCACCCTCACTGGCCGTTCCCATTTGCAGGCATGGGTGACCCTCAGACTAGATTAAAAAAAACAATGTCCATCATTCACTTAAAGACCCCTTCCAGTCAAAAGGATGACGCCGATGCGGATGATGTTAGTGCGTTCTCTTAATGGTATTTCTGTTGTACACTTGTTCAATAGAAAAATGCATTGTCAAATCGGAGTATGAACGCTTTAATTTTGAAAATATTGAGCCTTCAAGACAGCTGTTGACAGAGCTTCTGTTACTTTGTTTCAGAAATATTTTGAGTAATTTGGAAAACAAACACCCAAGGGGTAATCATTTTATTTTGGGTATGTAATTTTCAGGCTTGTGTTAAACAGGGGGGTCCTACAGAAGGGGTTGAACCAACTATGACAACGTGAACCCACCATTTTCTCCTCCCATTATTAAAACGTGGAAATGACGTAATGGTAGTGAACATTTTTGCCAAATTCGTGACTCAGTCTCTAGACCAGTGGTTCCCAAACCTTGAAATCAAGCCCTTGATTAGTTGCATCAGGTGTGCTTGAGGTGGAACACATCAAATACCTGGATGCGACTGGGGGTCCCCAAGGAGAGATTTGGAAACCACTGCTCTAGACCAAACACTTCATTACCCCTAGCAACTGTTTTTTCCTAAAAGCAGCAGCAGCAGCGAACATTTGAAAACAATGGTAGTGAAGTAGCTAAGGTATTATTATTGCTATAACAGTGCCATGCAATTCAGTTCCATCTGGGAGATATGTGTGGCCCTGTGCAAAGTTGGCAGTGCAAGGCCTTTCTCATGAATGCACTGCATACAGGCATGACACCCATGCACACCTTTTGCACACAAAGGGTCTCCTTTCAAAGGCAAAAAAATCCCTGCCTGGCACGAGACCCACACAGGTGCAAGGCCCTGTGTGACCGCTCCATTCGACCTCCCACAGCAGTGGGCCTGGTGTCATTGTCTACAGTGCCACAGAAAAGTTGTGCACTGTAGATAAGTGGGTGCAGGGCATTGATAAAGAGAGAGATGTGCCAAAGCAGCTCTCTGATAAGACTGATTTGCAGTGCCCATTTTCCAGAAGGCTACTTCAAAAGCCTGATTCAAGAATCTTATTTAACAGACTGACAGGGTAACCATTGATTTATCCAATGGATACAATAAACATGAGTCAGCAGGTCAGAGTTAATTTGCTATACATCTATCTAAAACAATCCAAAGCTATTTTGCAGTCAGCTCTAACCACTCTGGAGATATCTGTAATTCGCTTGACACTCCAAACTTCACACTAGATGTACATTAGTAATTATAAAAAGAATGTATTGACACTGCTTGCTACAAATCAATACACAAATTCCCAGGGGAATGACATAATTGAATTAATTAAACCCTGGAAGTAAAACAAGTTAACTAGTCATTCATTTGACAAGTGGGCTCCATGTTGATGTCTTAAGGATCAGAGTCTGCTTCAGGTCAGTATTTACACATGACTGAATCATGTCAAGTGTTAATTCCTCCCCATGCCATAATGCAGTGGTACTCAAATCTGGTCCTTGGGTCCATTCAGGCATGGCTTCACCCTTTCCGCCGCCCTACGTGAGGTTGGGAACTGAGGGGTGGGGTTGGATGACCTGGATTCAGTATCAGGGACACTGGCACACATATATTTGACGAATACAAATGACAAAATCGTACAGTCACTTAGTCAGCTTCAAAATAAATTACAAGCTTAACCAATGAAAATTCTGAAATACATTTAGTAAACTATAGGTCACAATGAAACTGTAACAATGTTTCAGTTTATGTATTTGTTTACTATGAGATTTAAAGACTTAAGTAATAATGCTATAGTACATAAATCACTGCATCCAGGATGGAGCCCATTTCTTCTCTGGCTCTCCAAACATTCCCATTTTTCGTGTCCTTTCATAAATGAAGGATGCCAAAAACTGGATCAAGAACCAGCATATTAAGTGTCTAAAAGTTCCTGTTATTTCTGGGTCACATTCTCTAGGCAGGTTGAAATACAGATAAATATAACTTGAACCAGCTATAGTTTCTCAAAGTCTTAGCTTCTGCCAAACAGCAAACCACTGAGACAAGCCAAGAGCATAACCAAAGGGACTGTTTAATTTACATACTGAATTTTTTCTTTGCTTTCATAGTACTCCAACCTCAACACTTTACTATCAAGGCATAAAGAACCAGCATGCAGACATAATTAAAGAGAAATATTTTATTCTGAAGGAATGTTAGAGAGCCAACTGTTTTAACTGAGATTCTGGTACAGAGAACTGGAGTGATTCACATTTAAAATCATAACATGATGCATAATAAAAGCAATTATGATCAGTTAAGCAAGCAGATAATCTCACCATGGTACAATAATATTAAATATGTCAAAAGTCACATTGTTCTACATGAGGGGCTGCACACATGCCAAATTAACCCTCTATTGTCTGTGACACTGTATGTTTGTCCAGAAGGTTAAAATACTGGAAAAAAAAACTATACCCCTCTACACAACTGCCGTTTTTGAATTTTTGATTGTGTAGGTTTTATAGACAGTTTGTGGGGGGGGGGAAACCAGTGGGAAAAAACTAAACAATAAAATCTGAACAAAAACAATCAAATGCCTACACACATTTGGTTCTTTGCCCTCTAATAATGATAATAATAATGACAACCAAGTCATAGAGTATGCCTATCACTTTGTGATAAGATTGATGCACACATACTACGCAAACTGTAAAATGAGACATAAATGGTTAAGTTTACCCATTTCCATTCATTTATATTCAAATAATTGTATTAAGAGTTTTGTTTTCTCCCACTGTGTGTAAAGGTGCAAACACAGCTCATTGCATTCATTATACTAATGTGCTGGAATGTCATCAGAAAGAGCGGCAGTCTTGTGCTGAAATTAGTCCCAGTGGGCCACTGAAGCTGAATATGTTGAAGTATAGCCAGTATTAATCATGAATCGCTCCTAATGGTAAGATTTAATCTGAGGCATGCGTTACAACCATTCCTATCGTTTGATGTCCTAAGGGTGTTTTTTTCATTATGCTATGCATTACTATGCTTATATTGCAAATCGCAAGTTTTTTTGCAGGGAATTCTTAAACAACACTTTACTTCAGAGCCTATAATAACTCTCCAACAAAGGCCACAAGCCAGAAAGGTTTTTCAAGTTTATTTTATTGGTAGTATTTTTGCAAATGACGTGTAAATAACTTATTAGGGTATTTTCTTTGCTGCATTTTATGCATTTTTCCTGCTTCTGGGATTTTACATTAAAGTCAAATGGGACTGCATATGATCCATGAAAACCGTTGATTGCCTTTTGAATAGATTATTAAACATGCGCACATTGTATGGTAAAGCCCCTAAATTAGCAATCTGCTCGATGATGACCTGGGCCATATGCCTTAGACGTGGTCTGGGCAGGCCAGTGGTGAATGGCACAAATAACAGACTGGACTGACCTGAAAATTTTGACGAGCTGCTAAAATTGCACAGCACCACATTGAGTGACACACCCCCAGCAGTGGCTTCCCTCCCACTTCGGCACACGGCGAGTCACAAAATGATCAAGTCACACAGGCACGTCAAAATATATGGTGAAAATACCATTTCGCCAGTGGGCCAGCTGGAAACTAGAGCCCAGAGTCTGAGAAGGATGACCCCTGGTAGTTAGGCCCTGTATTTACAAATGGTTTGCAACTGTGCTTATACATGTTCTCTCTTTTCCCATGGCTCAGGATACAGAACAGTTATGCAGCTCTGCAGAGGATCAATCAGGACCTGGAAGATAAAATCCACAGGGCGGTAAGTGGCTCAGTTAAACTGTAAAAACTGAGCACTCTGGTCCAGACCACAGCCAATCAGCGCCCAGCCACGTATTGTGATGTCGCACATGAGGGGGTCAGTGGAAATGGAAAACTGGCTGACTGCTCTATTTACAGCAGTGCAACTTCAATGCTACAAGCTGCTGCTTGTCTGCACAGCTGGGTGTCCAATAAGTCACAGTTTGCCTGCTGCTATATTCCCACGGCTAATGTGCAATGTGACAGTAAATCAGGACGGGCTGAATTCTGAATTGGCTACACCCCTGGAATCATCCCTTGGGAGGATCACTCTTGAGACCCAGAAGTAAAATTGCCTAAGTCTTAAATGGCAGTCCAATCAATGAGAGGTGGATGAAATACATACCGATTAGCTCCTCCCCCTTGATTTTTCACAAGGGAAAGAGCTTGCAACACAGTTGACTTTTGAGCTCAGTTAACCTGCTGTTAGTGGAAAATTGCTGGTCACTAGTTGCTACTTATGTGGAGTGACAAATAATAGAGTCATAGAGTCATGATGAACAGAAAATATACTGTGAAAGTTTTAGTGCTGTAGGCAGGTAATTCTTTTCCATTTAAATGAACTTTGTACAAATGTAGAACGATCAAACAGAATTGTTTTCATTTTTTTTACTATGAAAAACCAATAGAAAATTATTTTAGTGATGGCAGCTAACCAGCCAGCAATATACATTTATTAGGGTTTCCTTTTGGTTCTTGGGTACTATAAATGTGTGTTTAAAGTTCCTGGTGTACAAATACATACAAGAAATGTGGTAAGCTTAACCAACATCAAGGAGGAGATGCAGATGAGCGTATTTCATTTTCAAATGGCTTTACTCATTCCACGCTTTAATGAGCATTCATTCGTGGGAAGTTGATATTACTTGACTCCATTTGGATTGCACAAGGGTCAGGCCATTTCACAGCCAATGGGGCATACAGTACATCCCAGAGAACCAACTGTTCCCTAATTTTATTAACTTTCCAGGCCCTGGAGGGTCAGGGCATTGAGGTTAATTTGGCCCGAAACATCCCAAAAGATAGTACATCATTGTAAGAATCATCCCTATCAGCAATGTGCTGAAGCCATACTGCTTTATACACCAGTCACACTTTTGTGGCATTGGACTATTTAGATTCTCAGCAGATGTCGTTATAAAACTTCTCACATTTTTCTGTTTTTTCTTTTTCTGCTCTGGTATATTTCCACTGTCACAGATGACATTGAATGCTCTTCCCAAGGGGATAACACCCTAGAATCCCATTTCACACGAACCACGCCTCTGCGGTCCCAAGTCCCCAATTTCACATGCTTAAGCTGTCAGCCAATCCACACGAGTGCTTGGGTCCGTTGGGGAGAGTGGCTTTCACTAATTTAGCTGCATTAACCATGACCTTGTGGAGTCAGGCACCCAGAAGGCAGTGGACACTGGGACCTATTTGTTCGTCTCAATTCTTGAAGCGCACTTAGCTGAAGGCAAGGCACAGAGTTAATATTTCATTGTTCCAGCTGGGCGGATCAGATGTGGCCCGGTTGCCAGAGATGGGTTTGGCAGATTAAGGGAGCATGAGAAAGAGCTGCTTCAGTAAACGCTTTGGCTTCCTGTGTCGATTTCCAATGCTGCCTGACAGCACTAGGAAAAGAGGTGAACTGCAATGTTCACTACGAATTGAGCCCTGGTCTCAGACTTTGGAATTAGATAGTAGAAGGAAGGATTAAGGCAGAGATTTGTAAAGAGCACAAGTTTTCTGAAGTGGAGTTGAGTGTTATAAGGAAGCCTGTGAGAGACTGCCACAGGCAGTGATATTTGCCAGTTACATTAGTCATTTATAGGCTGTAGAAGAAAGGCTTTGCACAGTTGGCCACACAATAGTTAATTAAAAAAGGGGTAACCATTCTGTGATAAGGAAATCCATGTCTTGATAGCATTTCCCATTGACAGCTTTAAAAAAACAACAGTCATTGGCATTATCAACCAAAGATTACCCTCTCAGAAAAAAGCCACAAACAGAACGGGGTATGCAATATCACTTAATTGCCAAAAGTTGTTCTTTAAAATGTCATACACATTTAAAAGCATTGCAGTATCATGAAAGGTAATGCAGTGAAATATTAATAATTATATTTTAGAGGAGGCTGTTGTCTACAGAAACCTATTATGGCCTAAAGGTCAGTGGATTTCTTTTTGTAAATTAATGTACACTGTGAGTTCTCCTTTGTTCTGTTATGTCTGTTAGTGTAGTGCCTCTGTAATCTGTAGCTGTCACAGCCCCAAAGTCATGCTCATCGGTGTAAGAGATGTTCGCCTTCAGTTGACCGGAATTTGTTCGGCACGGTTCAGGGACTTTTAAAAACAGACAGGTGACTTAGCGCTCATCGCCTCTGACATTTCCTCCTCATAAATGTTGAATGAGGCAGACATAGCTTTGTGTGTCATCATTCTCTCCACCCGCTGTCTATGGCATTCACACCGGCCAATCAAAACCTGACACCAGATCTTCTTCCCTTGAGCGCCACTGAAAACATTACAGCAATATTTTGATGACAGAGAGTTCTCCAGATGTCAGTCAGCCATGGAATATTTTACAAGTAAACTTCCTCTTATATTAGATAAACAAAGCGAGAAGTGGACTTGATATTTATGGGCCTTTCTGCCCCAGGGAAGGCATTGGTGACATTTACAAACAGACCTATTGTATTCCTGGAGGCACTTCAGAAAAAGAAAAAGCAATCAAATATTAATGTTGTTTTCTGAGGCAGCAGTAGCGGTGGTGAATTAGTGCTAAGCCACAGAGAGGGGTGGAGCACAACCACCAGAGGGAAAATCTAGCCCTGTCTCAGCAAAACCTCGCAGAACTGTGAAAATGGCAGCGAATGAGCTCACTGCAGACGAGCGTGGACGATGAAATCAGAACCGGACAAATGTCACTGAGGACCGCGGGGGAACACAAAACTGTTCTCCTCCTGCCAGAGCATTTCTCCATGCTGAGCCATGACTGGCGCACGCAAGTGTTTAATAGCTGCCATTTTTAGTGCTGTGCTCCTTTACGGCTTACAAAAACATTATGAGTCATTGACAAGACCACACTGAGATTTAACCTGGCTTTTCTTAGATGGGAGTCGGCCATGAAAGTGGTTTGTCACATTGTGTAATCTTCCCTCTAATTGTTTTGCATATGGTCTATGATCAACATCGTTCAGCTCAGAAAGTTTGTTTATCCCCCTGTAAATGATTAATATTCCAAAGCTCCATCAGATGCCAAGTAGTTTTATTGGATCAGTCAGTTCTGCCATATAGTGAAGTTTGCAGACGCAAGCCGATACTGCAGAATTTGACATTACCTCGGAAGAATCAATACGCATATGAATAGTTCCCCTGTTTGGAGACCTTTGGTCTTTGGCATAGCAAGCTTTCTCCTGCTGGGCAGTGAGGCTGGTGAGGACTATGATTTGGCTCCCACAAACCACGCCCCTTTGGGGGCTGCCTGCTGGCTACAAGTGGTAGCCTAGTGTGTTAAAACTGTTTTCTGCAAGCATCAGGTGGATACCCAAAAATTACAACATTTACAGCCAGCCCTTTTTGCTGCTTTTTTTTTGTTTCGTGAACTGCTTCTCCTGCTTCTGGTCGCCTTATTGATGTAAGAAGCCTTGTATCCAGGTGAGCATAGCCTATGTAACGAAAAGTTCTGCTTCGTTCTTCTAGCAAGTGAGTTTATTAGGCTACAACCAAAAAATGGCAAACAAAATAAATATGTGGCTTTTTTTGTATTTTTATCACCAGCTGTTTCTTTTTTTATTGCCGTATTGATGTGGGATGTTGTCTTTGAATCGTTTGTCTGTCTACTAAATTTTCATTCATGCTTGCAAATTTCCATTCATATGATTGCAAAGCCCCATTTTCAGAAGCCATTACTCCAGTGTATTGACAACACACTGTTACTTCATCCTAGTATTTATGCTAATGTGTTACTCCAAAGTTTACTAGAAAACATCACTTCTGAAACTGGAAAACAAGAAGAAAATGTTAAAATGAGCAAAACAACATAAAGATTGACCGGTAGATGATTGGAATAGAGTATTGTGGATGGCATCCCAGAGCTGTCTCTTCACTGTTGCACATGAAACGAATGTTTGGCAAGTGCTTCAATGCTGCTGCCAGCTGAGGACCTGTGAGGTGTCTGTTTCTCAAACTAGACTCTGATGTACTTGTCCTATTGCACAGTTGTGCATCTGGGCCTTCCACTTTTCTTTCTAGCCTGGTTAGATGCATTTTTCTCTCTTCCTCTTTCTCTTTTCTCACAGTAGTGCACACCTTTGTATGAAATCTTCAGCTTCTTTGTCATCTCACGCATGGAATAGCCTTCATCTCTAAAAAGAACAATTTTCTCACAAGTTTCTAGAGAAAGCTGTTTCTCTTTGCCATTTTTTTAAACCACAAATTGAACTTTAGAAATGCCAGTGTACTAGATACTGTAGCAACTGAAATATATATTTTTTATAAATATTTTAATTATTAATAAAACAGCCCAATTCTTTTCAATTGTGTCCCACTGAAGATACCTGGAAGAAATTTTCTGGCACTGATCAAAAAAAAAGAATCATCTTCATGAATTTTGGCATTTCATTATGTCTAGTGCCCATTAGGCTGGTGGTAACTGTAATGAGTCAAGGTGTGCAACAGGTGTGCACTGGTATGTTATTCACATATATACATTTGTATGTGTGATTATGGCCTAAGACGCATCATCCATAAACCTGACACGACAAAACCAGGGAGTGTGCACACTTCCCAGGATTCTGAAAATAGACATCACTTGCTATACTCTATTTAATTAATATACTTTTCACATGATATTTCATTTTGACATTTAGCATAAGATGTTATTCAGAGAAAGCTACAGCAACTACATTTTCATATACAGGCCAACCAATGTTATAGTATTTTTCTGAACAGCAGCACCACAGCTGGGAATTGAACCCACAACCTACTGGTTACAAAACCAATTCCCTAAACCATTATACTGCACCACCACCTATTTTTGTTATGGAAGGATTCATGTACATAGAATCAATATTTCAGAATTTTTGAAAACAATATGAGAGGCATGGATGCCAGTTACACCTCACAAATCATCCCTTAATGTAAGCACAAGCTTTCTGTGTGGCCAAGCGCAGCATGAAATGACATCTGACAGGAATGACAGCCTCTAGGGACAAGCCTATTAGTGACTCCAAGGTCTGCTGGAATGAGTCTGGTGAAGAACAAAAGGAGGGCTGTCACCCTTATAGACAGAGATAAGAAAGAGGGACTGATCAAGTGTGTGGTATTGCAGGTTCACTTAAACTGGGATTTGCAGTGCCCTCCATAATGTCTGGGACAAAGACATACGTTTTCTTGATTTGGCTCTGTACTTCACCATTTTTGATTTGTAATCAAACAATTCACATGTGATTAAAGCAAAGATTCTGAGTTTTTATTAAAGGGTATTATTATACATTTTGGTTTCACCATGCAGAAATTACAGAACTTTTGGCCCCCCATAGCCCCCCATTTCAGGGCACCATAATGTTTGGGAAGGATTAAGGTCATATAAATGAAAGTAGTCATGTTTAGTACCTTGCATGAAATGAAGTCCGTGACCCATAGACATCACCAGGTGTTAAGTATCTGGTGATGCCCTTCCAGGCTTGTACTGCAGCCATCTTCAGCTCCTGCTTGTTTTTGGGGCTAATTGCCTTAAGGTTTCTCTTCATCATAAGAAAGACATGCTCAATTGAGTTCTGATTGGGTTATTGACTTTGCCAGTCAAGAATTTTCCAGTTTTTTTGCTTAGAAAATTTTGTTTTAGCAGTTTAGCAATGTTTGGGCTCATTGTTTTGTTGTTGGATGAACTACTGTCCAATGAGTTTGAATGCCTTTGCTTGAACTTGAGGAGATAAGAAGCTTCTGTATACTAAATAATTGATTCTGCTGTTGCTATCAGCAGTTCCATCAGCAATGAAGACAAGTGAGCCAGTACCTGTGGCAGCCATCCATGCTCAAACCATAACACCCACGCCACCATATTTCACAAATGAGCTTCTATGCTTTGGATCTTGGGCAATTCCTTTTGGCCTCCACACTTTGTTTTTTTTTTTTTTTTCTGCAATAAGGTTTTCAGCTGCGTTACTGGCCTGTAAAAATGTGAAATCTTAATGTAACTAGCCTTGTTTAAAAAGGATACATTTAAAACAACATTTTAAAAATAGATCTTCATTAACCCAATCATTAATTATCATTAAATTAATTGACTTTGATCACTGCAAATCCTTCAGCCCCCCCCCCCCCCCATTTAGGAGAATAGGAGAATAATGGACGATTGTGAATGTCTTGTGAATTGCTGTTGTTTTAAAGCCCTTGTCACCTTGCTTCCTCTTATATTTGTGCGCCACCAAACTAAATAGCAAGGGAAAGATTGAGATTGGACTAAAATCTATTGATCGTGCCCCTTATTTCTGAAGGCACCAGATGAGCTCAAATGCTTATCGCGGTCATGGCTGTTTCACCCCAACCTCAAACTGCCCCCCCCCCCCTCACCCCCCACCTCTCACCCCACCCCAACTCACAAAGCAATTACACGATCAAAGATGGGACACGATCGATGCCACAAGCAATTTGTCTGGCTATGAAACCTTGTTAAAGAACTATTAATCCCAGCCGGGTGAGAATATCTCACCAATCACATAGTGTAAAGAGCTCTCATTTGGCAAAGGCTCCCATTAAAGTGGTGGAACACAACATATAAACAATTTTTCACTGGGAGGCTGCATAAAAAGGAAGCAATCAAGCAGATCTATTTCAGGACACCTCTGACTTATACTTTACTGCCTACTCTACATAAATGGAGAAGATTATCTAGCATTTGCTGTAATGGCAGATACTGTAATAGATGAAAACAAGCCCCACCTTCAGCAAAGAGGGAAATACATTGTAAATTGGGACACTCTCCAATCATTTTTCAATCAGTATTGGATATGGAAGAACATGGGACACTGAAAAGGAACAACCTGCCACCACAAAATTTGGAAGGGGGCATGGTTTGTACACATTCCTTCAGCTAAATAGAAGCTCACTGTTTGTAGTTGTAATGTTACTATGTTATTATGTCCCCAAGTTGTACTGAGAACAACTAACTCTGCTCTCCACTACCTGAAAACCTGGCTGCCCTCCATCTCTACAGCAAAGACAGACTATTTGCACACGATTCACTTGGGTGCCTTGACTGAGAAACCAGACACTTAAGAATGGGAGAAAATGGAAAGGAGTGGGATATCAAAGGATGTAAATGAAAAGCTTCTGCTCTTTGTTGACATTGTAGTTCAACACAGTTCAAAAGACTTTGGTTGTAATGAGAAATATATTTTTTTAATTATGGAGGATTGTTCCCAACTGAGGGGGGAGGGGCCTATATTATATTACTAATCAACTACCCAGAAATGACATAGTTTTATTTAGCTTTTGAAAAATGTATGGATGAACATGCATGAATACATTATATCATGCAAACACATAAATAGATAATACATAGAATGCTGGTACATTTATAAGGCAAATGCGGAAAAAACAAGCACTCCCAGAAATCTTATTTATTTCAGATAGGCAGTATGTCTGTTTGAATGTTTTGGCTACAAAGCCTTCATCAGGCTGAAAATTTCAAACTGATACGCTGCCTATCAAAAAACAATTAAGATTTCTTTTGTGCTGGTTTTCACTTTTCCATGTTTGAGCCATTTTGTGCACGCACAAGCACCACCCTGAAGTAATATTAGCCTATACTGAGTTTCAGTGCACTGTTTTTATTCTTTTTGATTGAAATGTTATTATAGTGGCACACATTCCACTTATCACTACACAGAAGGATATTTAATATGTCTACAGCAATATTATCATAATGTGTAATCATGTATATATATACATACATTGATGAGAAGTATTCAGTATATGGTACATGTAGCAGTAGTACAGAAATGGTGTTATAAAGACCGATCATGTAAAAAAAAAGGAAGAATATTAAACCTGACTGCTATGCTTTACCATTGACTATGGTTATTCAGAAAACAAATGTCCTGATGAAAAGTGGCAGCTACCCACACAGGAAAGGCTGGATTATTATTTTATATGAACTGTTAATTAAAAGATTCGGAACAGCCATGGATGTTATTTTTCTCAGACCTCAAAGCTGTACTCTTGCCATAAGATGAGTCTG
This sequence comes from Anguilla rostrata, assembly GCF_018555375.3. Classification (NCBI taxonomy): domain Eukaryota; kingdom Metazoa; phylum Chordata; class Actinopteri; order Anguilliformes; family Anguillidae; genus Anguilla; species Anguilla rostrata. The sequence goes on along the minus strand of NC_057933.1, from coordinate 20,821,242 downwards.
AGCCACAAGTCCAGACGAAGGCTGGTCTCTCTTGTAATTAAAGCTGATTAATCTCATCCGAAGCAAAGGACAGTCAGTTATTTTCAGACAATCCATAAGCCTCTCGGAAGGGAAATTAATTTGTCTATCCTGACTGTGTCTCCACAGGTGATCGGGGAAATTGATTGCTCCAATATTGCAATGAAAGAAAGTAATGCATGAAAGATCTCTTTCACAAATGCTTGGGGTAAATGGTACATACAAATAATGGCTGGTGTCCCTTTGGTTACACGGCTGTAAAAGCAATTTATACAGCCGACGCACAATGGACCATTCTGAATCAATTTGAATCCATTATGTGCAATGATTATTCCATAATTATTTATTAATCTGTAACTGTACTGTTTCTTTACATCAGTGATAGTCACGTGAATTAGTATATAATTTACTTAATACCAACTGTTTGCAATACTAATTTTCTGTTTATTTTCATCCCTAAATACCAACAGCCGTACATTACAAATATAAATATTTGAGATGAACCACCACCAACTAAATAATGTTTCCATACAGCAAGGGGATACATATGCAATGTATAATAATAGCGTATTTTTTCTATTTCCCCAATGTAAATGCTTCCCCTTGCATTAAATGTATCATTCTAATTCTCAAATCGCTGTATTTTATTGAGTATTTAATTTGTGTTTTTACAGTGCTTGCTGTTTTACTTTGTTATTCACAAATCTAAATACATCCATAATTTCAAATTTGATGCATAACCTTATGAGACGGGTCAATTTAAATCTGAAAATGATTTGACAGCTAGTTCCCTTTTCAAAACTGTCTTGGAATTAAAAGGACTATGTGTGACCAATCACAATTGTTGTCAGACACCATTACTGGATTGCATTTGAAGTGTGCCTCCTTGTGATTAGAGTTCTTTTTGATGTTGTGCAATGGTATTTTAAACTGAAAATGTATCCTTTGATGGGAAACAGGTTTAGATAAACTGAAGGGCTACAAGACGTTCCACACAATAATTTTTTTATAGTCTTTAAAATGTGAAAGTGCCTTGAAGGTCATTAAGTATAATATTGTGTGTGTGTGTATGCGTGTGTGTGTTTCTGCGTGCATGCATGTAATTTATCTGATACAGTATTGCTGTCTCACTCCAGTCTGTACAAATCCCCTCAGATACATCAAATAGCGGAACTATCTGAGTGGCAAAGGAATGCGTGTAGTCTTACCTGGTGCTACTGGACTGGGATTAATTTAATGATATCTTGGTTATCTGACTCCAAAATAATGTTATAACCTTTCCTCTGTGCTAACAGTTATACATAGAAGAAGACTGCAAATGATCCACCAGTAGCGTGGCTCCATACAGATCGTTATCTATCTTGGTAGACGTGGATGTGCCTCTGGCTTGTGTAGCCTGCATAGATAGAATTTTGCAATGACACTAGTGTATATGTGAGTGACTGCAGGGTGCAGATATCCTGAGTTCTATGTGTAGGTTAGGACCTTAAAACTTCTAGTTCTGCAGTAATAAGTTTCAAAGAGGAATGCCAGGTTAAAGTGAATGCAGTTTATTGCGCAGTGTGTTTAATAATGGCACTATACTATGGTGCAAAATGTGCATGTGGTGGAATTGCTATACACGAATGGCATGCAGGAGACTGCTGACTCGTTCCCTCGAACCATTCCATTTTTCCCCTTATATACCCATGGATCAAAGAAAAGCCCCAAGTCATCAAAGAAAGACACAATCACAACAACACTGTTATTATTGATCCTGCTTGTCTGATCTCTGTAAGCCTATCAAACTGTGTTAACCTTTGTAGTACAGCTGGGTGCTGACTCATAAGTAACTTGCATTACCCATTGTTCACTTTTGAATGGTGTTCTTTAGTCAGCAACCCACTGTACTGCACCATAAAACACATCTGAAAGATAACTTAAGGTTTACATAATGCTGATCCAGTAGAATATTTAGCAGCTGCCATTGTACTGTTTCTCTTTATCAAACCCTGCTGACTCCCTGTCAGCACAGTAAACACAGTCTGTTTTCCTTTGGGGGTCTGATAAGAGGCACACCTCTGTAAACCACCTAAGTCCTAAGGCCTCCCTTTTTGAAGGGGCACTGACTGTGCTTAGGCATAGTGTTAATGAGAGTTGATTTGCGTTCATGTGCTATCATTTTCCATTGCTTCAACTAAGGGATGTGTCTACTAGTTTCCTGCATTAAGAAAATCTGACTGAAAATCTGTGGAGGTGAATAGCTTTCTAGTACTTTATTCCTGTAATAATAATAATAATAATAATAATAATAATAATAATAACTGTCTAAAAGACTGACCAAGCAAGATAAAAAACAGTTGAGAGTTGATTTATCCATAGCTCTGCAATGAATGTTTGGAAAGAAAGAAAGTAAATCAACTCTAAAATGTTTGTCATATTCTTTAAAAGGCACAAAACAAAATAGAATCTTCCAACCAGAATGGTTGATTCTAATCTGAGTGCTTTAGAGGGATTTCTGTCTTCAGTCAGATTTATTTCAGACAGATTTACAGTCAGATAATACAGACCATACCTAGGAGACCTGTCCCTGTAGGTGGGTCTGCAGGGGCCAGGCCTGCCCACTTTGAATTATGCCCCCCCCAATACAATTATATATTGTCAGATCATTTTCAGTCCTCCCCCCTGCCCCATCGACTTGACGTTATAGTAGTTTATACAATCTTGGCATTTTGTCTAAATTACCTCGGTAGTCTTTTGTCTTAGAAGCGCCGATGCTCACAAGCATAAACAAGTTCTCTGTGAAACCACTTTACGTATTTACAACAATACAGAACGTCTGCAAGAGGCAATTTTCAGTCACTTTAGCATCTGGCTTGTGCGGTAGTGATGGAGTGAACTATAGAGCACTGTTTACCCTGTGGTGGTGAGACTCAAGGACTCATTATATAGTGGAGACAAGTCATTATGTTAGATTTAGGGTTTGAAAATGCTTTGCTAATTATGGATCTCATCAGTATGGGCTGTCTTACACACAAGCTTTCTGAGGTATTGCTCCCCATGTTCTCATTCGCTAAAATTTTTCAATGAAAAGGCAAATTACACCCAAAGGAGTGCCACCACATTAACAATTCCCATTGCGTGTCTGTTGTTTTAATAACCATGCCTTCTCAAACCCATACTCTACAGGCCTTTTAACGAGAAGTAACGCAGTACAGTACAGTAACGTGTTCTCTTATATAAAAATAAGTTGGTGGTTTAAAGCAGAACCTGATATATCCCAGAATTTAAGCATTTTCTGGACATTTGAGTGATTTGTAAAAAGATAAAAGGTAAGTAAGGATTTTACGGCCGATTTTACGGCCGAAAATTAATTAAATTAATTTAAATTAAAATTAGTTTCTCAGTCATATTCTTTAGTGTCCTGATGACATCAGAGGCACGGCTCTGCCACAGCTCGTATCTTTTGTGCAGGTGGTGTCAGATGGACTATGGCATAAGAAGAGCAAAGAAAAACATGGAGGGCATCACTGTATTTGCCCTGGCTGTAATAATATATTTTACAGCTGACCTCTGGATTCATGCTGCTCCCATAAATCTATTTTTGTTCAGGTGCTTAATTTTTGGATTGTAATACAGCAATTTATGGTTGTACATGGATATTAGCTATATGAATCAGATTTTTTATTTGTTGTAGAAATTAAATTAATTTCATATCTATTTCTTTATTGACTTTGGGCCTTCAGGTACATAAATAGAATGCTTAACAAGAGACATGACAAGAGGCTATGACAAAAACTTGCTTGGCTGTAGCCGTTCAATACTGTGATACTTTTTCAAGCCTCGGGTCAAGCCAAGGTCCAAAGAAAACAATAGCACGACATCAATCCTATTTTGGCTTTTGACATCAATCCTCAGCTGAGATTTTAAATGATTGAGTATTTTCATGCAGTTTTTCCATATAGTATGTTGATATTATGTGTACATTTATAAAGCTTCCTGGCCAACATAATTTGGGACATTTACGTTGGCTTTACTCTGGAGTTAGAGAAACCGTGGTAAAGACAAGAGTTCCAACACACTTTTCATGTCAAATTAAAATGCATTTCTCCCTTAAACAGTCAGGGCCAGGGCAAACAATTTGGACAAAAAAAATTGCGAGAAGTGAGACCTTAATGATGCATATGTATAGCTTACAGAAGCCCTTAATTAAGGTTCAGAATTGTTTAACAATATTTTAAAATTAAATTAAAAGTTATGGTCAAAAGTATTCACCTGTGTGTTTTATAGTACCTTCCCTCTCTGCTCCTCAATATCTCAGTGGGTTTGTTCTGTGATGTTGATAACAGAGAAAGACCCTAAATCTTCAATGCAATGGCAAGCAAATGTGTATAATCAATGCATTAATGCCCATCCACACTTCCCAAACTGAGCAATTTATAATAATTATATGTGTGTTCAATAAATGAGACATCAATTAACTGAAATTATATCATGTAAATTCAGTTGCGACTGTGCTGGGTAATATCAAGAATAGAATATCTGTGGTTTGACCACCTACCCCCCCCCTCCATCCACACACACACACACACACAAAACCCAAATTAAATTTGATTAAAAATGCCTGATTGCCTCCATTTTTCAGCACTGGACTAATGGCTCTCTGCAACCACAGGCCTGTCATCAAAATTATTTAATCAGACACCAATCATAAAAAAAGACAAATACCAAGATTGTGCCAGAACATTTATGAAGTCGAAAATCTGTAAAATACTCTAACCCTCTATGAGCAAGCAAAACCAGATCGAACAGCTTGTGGGGGTTGAAAGTAGAAAATTTCATTTCTGCCTTGTGCCCTCTGTCTTTGTGCTCTGGGTCCCTCTAGACAATCACAGGCCTGAATTGGAACTGACAATCTATTTCTATACACAAATTCCATCCATTCAAAGGCAGAGCTTTACAAGCGAGAAATTCAAGGTTAGCGCATTTGAACAGAGAACTACAAGTAGATTGGATTTTTTTTTCATGCTACTATTTTTTATTTTATATTTTTATATGTGTCAAATGAGTAGTTTTGGTAATCATCATATCATTTTAAAGGACAGATTTAAGTTTTTATGTTTTTATTTGCATGAATAACATTTCAATGAGACATTTCAAACACTGTTTAAAGGTAGAGGACTCGCTTGGTGGCATGTTAAAATTCAGGAATTTCTTTAATATTTTGAAATTATTTCTTTAACATTTTACCATTGTTTCATAGTTTATCACTTTGAGCAATAGATGAATATTCTTGAAATAGGACCCACTTTATGAACATATAGGCAGATCAATCTCAGAAATTAGAGTTCACATGTACTGTATACCAATTCAACCCAGACAGAAATTCGCTTTCTGTTTGTGGGAAGTAGTTATGACATAGCGAGGAGGTTGCCCATTGGGAAGATGTCATGCTACACTGTTTATCGCTGGTCAGCTATAGAATCACATTTGTGTCAAAAGCACAACAGAGTTTGCACATAGAACAAATATTTGCAATATTTTTCCTTCTTGTTTTACTCTTGAAATCAATATTTTTATTTGCAATTTTTATTTCTTGCTCTCAGTAAGAAGAATGTTTTGCTTGATAATTTTGACAAAAATCTGTGCCAAAAGTATTACATTTTCTTTAATAATTAGGACAAATTGGATTCTGTGGTAAGCGATGTAGGTGTTTCCCAGTGAATAAACTACCTCCACACTACGTAACAGCTGCATCCTACAGATGCAGCATGACAGAGCGCCTACATCAGCCTTATGTCGGTGTGCTGTCAGGGAAGGTACTGAAAAGGATAATTTAAAAGAGAGTTAAAAGTGAAAGACCATTCCTTTATTAAAAACAAAAATACAGCCACAGAAAAATAATTTAAATGCTTATTATTCCCTAGAGAATAAATGTGTATTTCAGTGCTGATGTTTAACTGTAATACATCTATAGGTGCGTATTTCACAGTTGAAGAATCCATTGCATATAATTAGCATGTACACTAACAGACATTCCCATTGTAATGACCACAGAAAGATATTGTAAGCATTAGCGTTTTTTGCCATCATAACAGCACAGGGGGGTTGAATAAACGTGTGCCAGCTTCAAGGGAGGATGATGGATATTAATGCTGGAAAGTCTCCACTGCATTGCTAATTTCATGCAGAAATTAATGTTTGAAATCATCTTTGTTCAGTCATATGTGACTTACTCCATTAATCTTGAGAAGATTTCTTCTTTAATGGGCCCCTCTTTTGTCATTTATCCCTGGCTTTGAGAGCTTTTTTGTTTTATCATCTGTTTAAATTGGAGGGAAAATGCATGGCTTCAATGGGCTAAAGATTAAAAAATGACAGAAGTATCATTGCATTATGAAACAAAATAATCTACCTAAATAAGCTGCGTTGTGCTATATATTCATTGGAAATGGTTATCGTTCAAAAAAATAAAACTACAGTTCCCTTTCATTACCTCCCGTCCGAGATCCACCTGTAGGAACTGACATGCAGCTCTGGCATAAAGTTGTGCATCCAAAGGAGGCTCCCGCCCTTCTGGAAGAGCATATAGGACAGTGTAGTGCTACTCCTGCTCGGTTGACATTCTCTTCTCATGAACATTCCAGTACTGCATACACATCTGCAACCTTGTATCCCATGCAAAACTTAGCACTTATCTGTCCAGAGGAAGATGTATCCTCAGATCAGCCCCCACAGGGCGTGAAAGGTTTTGGAACACAAGTCAGTGCTCATAAGCTCTTTTTGTTGCTAGTTTGCTGCCTTCGCTATAACCTGAGAGAGATGGCTTATAGCATCTCTCTGCGCTTTCCTTTAGGTCTGCAGGCCTTCGCTCTTGCTTTTCCTGGTGGGGTTAGGCCTACTTGTACTTTCAGAGGCCATGCTTGGTTCACATCCCCCAGTTACCCTAGTGATCAGCAAAGAGGGAACTAGCAGAGAAGACAACACTCCATTATAGGACAGGAAGTGACGTACTGTACCCAGTCACCATGCGAGCAGTCTCTCTAGCCGTGATCAAGTGAATATGAAGATAGTTTTTCCTGTTGATAGAGATGTATAGACCTTACACAACCATCCAGAGCGCAAGAGCCTCCTCTACCAGGCCACTTTAAGACAGTAAGTGGCAGGTGTTTGAAAAGTGGTGGGCCACTTTATCAGGGCACTGTTTCTGGCATACTGTGCTTTTTACAGAACCTGATGGATAAAGGGAAATCATTTTCTACCATGAAGGTCTACATGGCAGCTATTATTGCTTGTCATATCGGTTTCAAAGACCATGTAGTGTTATCCACATGTATATGGCAAAAGCTAAGGCTTTCTGAAAGAGCACCCAGCTCTTTGTTGCCTGGGCCCCAGCCTGCAAGGGGAAGCCCTTTCTAAGCAGCGGCTGTCCCACTGGCTTGTGGAAGCTGTTGCTATGGTATGCCTCCCTTGGGCCTGCGGACACTTTCTGTGTGGGACATGGCTGCATTGTGGGCCATGGGGTCTCCTTTCAGGAAATCTGTGCACCTGCAAGGCTGCGCTTTTCAAATTTGTGAGGTTCTACCACCTGGATGTTACCCAGTTGCACTCGATTTTTCAGAGAACCAGGGTTATGGCAGTAATCTACAGTCTTGCAGTGTCACCTATGGCTATGGCTACTTGCTAGTCATTCAAAGCATTAAAAATGACAGGGGAAAAAAATAGTTTAAGAAAAAAGTCAAACAGAAGTCAAAAGTCTAAATAGTATGAAAAAGATATAGGTTGCAGATATTTATAATAAAACTACAACACAGTGAACAAGCCCATTTTAGATGATTGATGCCTCCCGTCTTCTGCAGAAAACAGGACCTATCAATCACAGTAGTTAGAGCCAGGAAATGAGCAGCACGAACAAGTATGGACATCAGAGGAAGTCCATGACCACATTTCCTGTTTTTGTGGTCACCCACTGAGGGTCATTTTGGCACAGAGGGGTCATGGGGGTCAATTATACATCCAAGGGACTGACGGCACACAACGATATTGTTGGTATGCCAAATGTATAAGTCCCCTTTCTTCAAATAAATAAAAAAATGACTGAAGTCATATCCCAATTTCCCACCATTGGGGAAGACTGGGGGCAGAGGCGAGTCCCACCTTCACTAGTGTGTAATATCATTATATGGTCAGATGCTTGAAGGAGCCTGTGGAGCAGCACAGTGAGTGATTAATGGGAAGTCTTGAGGCTAGCTTTGAATATCAATGACCAGTTATTGGTTATGCCAACGTTAATTATAGTCTGTAACAATGCCCCCCCACCTCTGTATGACAGAATAATAGTGGATATGTTGTGAAAAGGGCCCCCCGAACATAAATCATTTGTCAGACACAGCTTTATAACACAAGGGCCTAATTAATTGATCAGCAGGGGAGCATTTTGAGCTCATTATGTCATTTTATTAATAGGTTGGCTTGTCAGGATATGTTTACAGTGTCAATGGAACTAAAAATAGAATAGAGAAACACCTTTTCTATTTTCTACCCTCTAAAGGGCTTTACACACCGAAAATATGACCATTGATTTTGTTAAATACTTGAGATTGAATGTATGACTGGAACTCTATTGTTTTTGTTGTGCTTTTTTTAGGGGTCCAAGCAGCGAAGCTGGTGTATTGGCATGCAGTTTGCACTAATTTGTTCAAGAGACCCTCCTTTTTAAAAGCTGTTAAAATAAAGTTACCATGCCAAAAAACAAGCCAGTGGGTGTGGCTTTTTACAAAAATGCGAATCAATCAAAACTGGTTTGACTTAATATGATGTAACTTGGTATATACATTGATAGAAGCACCATTAATATACATTGTATATACATTGATATAAAAACCATTAAACTGCCAACATAAAGGTAAAATAATGAACATGCCTATTTTTGCTATTTATGGTGGTTTTCTTGGACCCCTTCATTTCAGCTGGAAGCTATATTTGTAATTGTTATTTCTATTACTATTATTATTCAGCCTTCTTCCCTTTTTCAAACATTTTTATAAGTAAAAATATGTGCGTCCAAAATCTTGAACCAATGAACAGAAAAATTGGTACATAGCACGGATGAACCGGCCTCTAACAAGTTTGTAAAGGAAATGTTCCTACATCGAAAAACATCCGTGCTACATACAGATTAATTTGTACCATAAATAACAAAATATGCTAATGAGGCTATGCCAGTCATTGTGATGTTAATCATTTTCAAACTTGATGTGGCTAAACACAGGGCTATGATATAGTTGTGTACCAAGTTTGAACACAATCAGACAAAAAAACATGGCTGCTACAAGCGATTCAATATTTTCTGGCTATTTTTTTATTTTTTAAAAATGATGTCACTGTAATTAAATTCAGACTTGGCCTATTGGCGTGAATCATATTCTGCATGAAACAACACCGTGAACAATATAAAATGAGAATGGTGACAGTTCCTGTTACAAGGAATTGAAAATTCAGCTTTTGTTCAGTATTGAAACATATTTATGAATATTCTTCTCATGATGCATAGTTGATACTGAAGTGATCCTTGGCACTGATCAAGTTTGTTCTAGTTTTAACCTAACCTAAAGTCAAAGTTTCTTTGTGAAAAAACATGGCCGCCACAAGAGACTGAATACACCACATCATCAGCAATGATTTCTGAGGAGCTGAAGCACATGACATAATCCTGGAATTCATTAAACCTTCTAAGGCTTGGAAGACAATGCACTTTTCCTCTCCCCTTCATTTATGTCCATTATGATAGGCTTGCAGCCTTATTTACTGACTGTGACTATTATTATTATTATTATTTGCCTTCTAACATTTTGTCTCATTCAGTCTCAGCACCACGATGAGGAGAAGAGAGCCCTGAGCCGAGAGATCATTGTGCTCAACAACCATCTCATGGAGGCCAAGATTACCATTGAGAAACTGCGAGAGGACAACGTGAGTATTTCCCAGACCACTCATTCACATGTATTTCTTTTAAGAGAATAATCATTTCTATGTATCATATCTGCTTTCCTCTGAGGTTGCTCATATCTTCCATAAGAGTAGCTAAAGCCTATGTTTTTTCCACAAAAATGTTCTATATTGTGATCTATTCACCACTTCACTATTTTTGATTGGATAAATCTTAACCAATAAAACTCCACTGTTGCCGAATAGTATATTCCACTAGGCCAGGTAGTCCAACTAGCCTTTGATGTGAGCTTATCTGCAGCCTGGATTGAATCGTCTCCATTAAACCTGTGGCCTGGTCTCTGCTGTTCAGTCTTTTGAGGCGAAAGAATGCGCAGAGAATTCCTGGGGCACGTTTCCATTTTTGGTTGCAGATTGTCTTTGATGTGAGCAAGCCGGGTATCCATAAATCAGATAAGCCAGAGTGTTCAGAGAACACCCAATCACTTCTTTTCCAAACTCACTTGAACTGGGACCAGAATATGGTTGTGCTGAACAGTTCTGCTTTATAAGGAGGTTACGCATGTCAAATCTCTGTACAGTCTAAGAGCCTTCATTAGAGCTGAGGGACTGGTTCCTGAGAGTCACAGAAGTTTTCACAATTCTTGATTATGTCGGGGGTTTTGTTCTCTGGCCTCTGGAAAAAAAGTAAACGATAGACCAGATTTGTCTTTTTTTCTTTGATGAGCCCTCCCTTAAGCTGAATACTTTTTTAAATACTAAGTTGCATTTTAAGTGTTCATTAAGCAATAAGATTCATACTTGCTTTTTGTCATTCATTCACATACAAAAATTTGAGGTCTGACACAGAATATCTATGGTTCACTTTTGATTGGTGGAATACTAAATGATTGCACCACTGATTGGTTGAAATGCAAATGGAATATTACTTATGTGAGATATGTGGTCTACAAATAACCAGAACTAAATCCCCCTGTAGTGGACAAAATAATAACTTTTTTCAGGGTAAAAACAAAGTGACTAAATGTCAAATCAGTAAAATATATTTAATATCATAGCATTTATTTTCTTTGGTTATTAACATATAAAGAGCCTAAGACTTGTATGTAACAAAATTATGATTATGATTGCACAGGGCCTTTAACAGTCCATAATTTGGATGAATGTGTTGTACTTGCCTTTGTATCAAGTAAGAGGTGTGTCTTGGTAGTGTACTGCTTTACTATGGTTAGTAAATCCTAGTGCAATCTTAACTAAATAAAATTGGATTGACATCATATTGGAAGACTGTGTGGCTCAGTCTGTAGGGCAGCTGTCTCATATACAAATTCTCCAGTGTGGCTGGGGATTCCATTCCAAACTATGGCACCTTACGAATTACAGCCCCATCTCTATATGTAATCCTTCCTGCTTCCCTCCTGTCTGGATATAATGAAAAAATACACATGGAGTGTAGCCTGTACATTCTCCTTAAAATTAATTAATAAAAAAATTAATTAATTAATTGTGTTTATTATTAATACATTTTAAGGAGAGTGTACAGTCAGCACTCCATGCATTCTCTATTAATTAATTAACTTGTGATTTTGATGTTACAGAGACTGTAAGGAGCCATACATGTCTCTATATATGACTATCAAATCTGATTTGACTGCGATGTGAAAACACCCATTAGCATGAAAAAAGTCCTATTGCTATATGGTGACAGTGATAACGCGAAGTAAGGACAGAGAAAACGGTAAAGCATCAGGGCTCCTCAGGCACAAAAGACCTGATTCTGCCACAGCTATCATCTACCTCCAACAGCCTGGCTCTCATTAAAATAAGGCTCTTAGCAAGCTTTTAAGGTGCAGCGTTACGACCATTTTCTTGCCAGTGCCCCTTTATTTCCAGATTTAGTGAACCGGGGAGCCAATTGAGTTCTATCCTCAGTTCTCTCAGCATTTACATTGCTAGATGCCAATGGCTCTAGCCACACACAATTTACTGCACATTAGGCTCTAAAGATGGTTTGATGGGCTGCACCTGTCAAGACTTTGACCTCTTCTCTAAAAAACACAATTTTTCCAATTTTGCAGTGAGATTAAGGCAGTGGTCCATAAAGCTTGGAAAATTGGGCTAAGGATAGATATTTTTCTATTGTCTCTTTGTTTGTCAAGCTATAGTTCATCCAGAATGTGTTTTTTTTTACTATAAGAATTGTTCTCTATTTTAAAGGCCACAGATTTGTCTGTTATTTATGACTTTCTGAACTTCAGTCAAATGCATTGAAAATATGTTATTGGCCCTGTTATTGGCATGCTAGCTCTGAAAATAGCCACTGCAACCTTCTGAGTGAAGGTACTAGACTGCCCAGTCAAGCTTTTGTGCCATCTAATGCCAAGGTTCTCCTTTCCTCAGGACCTGTACAGGAAGGACTGCAACCTAGCTGCCCAGCTGCTGCAGTGCAGCAAATCCCACTACAGAGCCCACAAGCTGTCAGAGGTGAGTTCACTCCACTCCCGTCCACACTTGAAAAAATTGCCCTTTTAGCCGCAAGCCTCCACTCTGCCTGTGCTTGTCCATTATAAATTGCTGTCACTATTTTAACTAGTGCCATAGAGTAGGATCAAGGCTCCCAAAGACCTTTTGGGTGTGTGAACGAATATAATACACTTGTGGCTTTCCACTACACTTGCTGTAACAGCATAGGAATTTAAAAAAATAAAGGGCAGCTGATATCGTGTCCCTAATCAGCTCATCCATTACCAAGCTAATATGGTTGTGTCAGGCCCTTTGTTTTTCTGTATGTCCCAGTCCACACCACCTGAATGATTGCTGGAAAATGGCAAATCCCATTATAAGCTTTCGTCCCTTATGTCACACTGGCATTTCATGCCTTAAGCTTGATTTATGTTGCTTTTTTCAGCACAAGCTATGTTGCGACAATCTCTCAAGTCATCTATTTGTGGTCTCTGCCATTTGTCATGTCTCCATCCGAGGTCTCCAGCCGTCAGGTGGTGGAACGCATGATGCATTGAGAGAAAAGGCAATCCTTCCTCCTGTTGCTCCTGTCTCCTCATGTTACATGTCCTAGCACATCACCGCTGGTGCAGCGCAGCAGAGTCTGGGCTGTTTCTGTGGAATGCTTTTACGGCCATATGTAATGATGATGCCAGATTGAAAGTTATTGGGCAATGTAAGCGCGTTTATGGTGCATTGAAATTCCACTATGCTGTTTTTATGCAGGGGGTTGAATTAATATATGAGCCATTTTACCTTTAGATGCGATGAAGGTTTACATAATGGCTTTAGAGATAACCATTCTTCTCTCCTTTAAAAAAAACTGCATTTGCACCATGGCAGACTAATGATGCATATATGTTTGGGGGATCTCATAAATACATTGGCAAAATTGCTCATGAATCACTGAGTGTTCAGAGGTGGTTTTTCTGAGCCGAACATTGGGTGAAAATTAGCACTGGGGAGAAACAAGCACTTTGCCTGGTGATTTTCATAAGTGTAAACAGAAAATATTAATTTCAGTACAGGAATATCATAATATGGACCAAAATATTGTGTGATCAAATTACCAGTAACATTGCATTTGAGCCTTGTATTGCTTTTCACGTGTTTAACAGCTGGGCTCAAAGTCTACCCTCATATCCCCAAGCACAACTCAAGAGCAGTATCTGGACAGCTCATTAACAAGTTTGAGAAACAGCAGCTCATAAAGAGAAGGTGTTGGCTGAGATTTACATTTTTTAAGACTTTTAGTGGAAACATTATCAAGCAGGAGGGAATTCCTTTTACTGAATGTCTTTAGTAAGTCTAACTACTTGCCATGTGCCTGTGTTTGCTTGCTAGCTCTAAAAATTCGTTTTTCTCATCTACAGTTAGTCATAGCCACAAAGAACTTCTGCTGGAGACTTTTATTGTTTTTTTTTCTTTTCACAAGAGGTTTTAAACAACTGTCATCCACTGCAATGCATGGTACCACATCTTGCAGATGTCTCCTTACAAAATCTGAATGCATCATTTCCTTATGTAAGTTCAATCTACTGAAGCACACTGTGGCTTGTGATGGCATCACCAAGCACTTGTGGGAGTATACCATGTCTTCTAAATTTATTTGCATCTTTCATAGAGAACTAGGCTATAAAATAAATAGGTATTGTGCTATATTTTCCATTCTCAAACATGGGACATATTCTACTTTAATCTCATTGGAATCGACCAAAATAACACTTCCCAAATTACATTTCCCAAAAAAGTCACAAATATCTACTTCCGTCTGGAGTTCTATTTTCACCCTCCATTTACAAGGATAACCTTCACTGAATATTCTACATGCTGCAATTTCCAATTGAGTATAAGGCTTGAGACCAAGGTGGCCATTGCAAAACAGTCCATTTCTGGTCAATTCACCATTTCTTGGTTGATTTTTATGAATTGCTTGGGAATTGACTTGCTGAAAGATGCAATTCCATCTTCTACCAGGATGTAATGTCCCAGTAGTTTGAAACGTCTTAGTTATTGATCTACTGTAAGAGTGGAAAGTTGTATCTGTAGTTTTTTTCTTTTCTTTTCTTTATTTGTTAATAATTATCACCTGACTTGTAAAGGTCAAAAAATGTGTTTTATTTACATGGTGATGGATGATACATAAACAGGAAGCCATGGGAGACACTATACAGTTCCCAAAGTATCACCATAAAGTAGCATGTTAATCCAAATTTGTTTTTGTTAGATTTTATTTAAAATAATTTTTAAGATTGTGAATAATTGCGACATATCTTTTTGTGGAAGAAATATTACTTCTTAGGCAAAATATTTTTCATGAGCAGTTTTATCTAATGTTTAGGAAACATTAGGAACATCTGACAGGTGAGAGAATCCTCTCTGCTCTCCTCTTCCATCACAGTTACATTCTACACTTAGTTAATCATCATTTTACATTAAAGACTTATACAATTATGTATACTTATATTCTGAACTTTTCTTTATATCAGTACTGTTTCATTTGTCAGGTTGTTCCAAGAAAAACCTCCCTACTGTGCATTTTCTTTGTAGGTTCCCATCCTGTGGTGCTAAATTGAGGAATTAGGACCAAAATGCATTAGCTTTGGCAGACAATGGCTTTTTCTATTGGCAGCCTTCTGCAAGAGCATTAAAGTGTTTATTGATGAATGAGTTAAGAAGAAAGTCTCATCTAGAAAGCCTTTTTTCCCCAGCCAATGTGCAGTACCTACTCTGAGCAACTCCAGGGGTAGGGAGCACATATTTGAAAGCGAATGTAGCACTCAGAATACATCACTGCCTCAGGCTTGGGGGAATGTTGATGGAGATGTCAATGCAAACTAGAGTTATAGCTCTACTCTGTATATAATTTCCCAGAATTCATGGCGACAGCTCACACAGAACCTCATTTATAGATCTATGGACTACAAATGTACATGTGGAATGCGTAATGTCCCGTAGTGAGAACAAATCCAGCTTTTGATTTTAGCAGCACCACCTGCCACATGACACAATGCACAAGTCATATACACGGATACCCACAGCAGCATCCATCATCCGCCATGTGTAAAAACAGTGGATAAAGGTGGAAGATTCTAGAAAATTCCACTTGCAAAATGAGAAAAGTGGCCTCAGCCCTTTAAGTATCCATAAACACATCCTCCACATCCTCACAGTGTGCAAATTTCAGTAAGTCACACAATATGTCATACATATTGTATGGATGTGTGTAGAATGTAATTATAGACACGTTATTCTAAGCACAACAGATGGCTTAGAAACACGGCCACTGCTGAGCAAAAAAAATAAATAAACACTGCACAGCAAGGAACACATTTTCCTCATGCATTGTCCTGTTTGTCATTCATTTTTAAATAGATACAGTATATCTAATAATTATAATCCAAAGAAATGCATATGTGGAACTGCGTGGTGGTGGAGGGTAGTGTGATTTGTTGAAGCATCAGCTAACCCTGAAGCCTCACCTACTTCTCCACTGAATTTTCAGTAGGGAGCCAGCTCTAAAAATAGCACGGACATCAAACGGTGCTTTATTCCTGGCATCTATTTTCATCCCAAGCAATACATATTTTTTTCTTCCTGTCTTTTTTCTTTTTTTTTTTTAATTCCCTCCTGGAAACCTCTAGCGATAGTCTAATCTGAAGCCAGGCTGTTCCCAGAGAGCTGGTGTGTGTTTGATCATGCAGAGAAAGATACCCACCAAGATGAAATGCTGCTGACAGGGAATCTCCAGCACGCACCCACCCCCCAGCCCCCCCCACCCCGCCCCAAACTCCCAGCTAAAACTAAGATGAAAAACAAGTGGAAATCTCAACCACAATTCCAACTTTGACTGCAACTTTTTCTGTTCGTATATCGCCAAAGACAAGGGGTCCTGCAGAGAAGGTCACGGAAGCGCTGAGTGAGTGATTTGGTGCACCAGTGTCCGCACTGCTAGATGGAGATCAGGAAAGGCAAAGGGGGGGGGGGGGAAGAGAGAAGAGAAATCCTTGGCAAAGCACACTGTTTTTGTGATCAGCAAAATCCCGACAAGTTCATTAGCGTGGGCCGGACCGGAAAGTTCCACCGCCCGATCCCCTGGCCACGTGGGATGTGGGAACACATCATTTCTCTCCATTCTAAGCCGCGGGGAGGAAAGTTGGGGGGAAGGGTGCTGATGATGACATGTTGAGCATCTTGCACACACCGTCATTCAGAGGTCATACACGAGCAATATGATGATGGCTGATTCATCATTTTCACACGATTTTTGACACCTGCAAAGACTGCTCCATCTGTGATGTAGCTGATGTGATAGAACCTAGCCGCCCCCCCACCCCCTCGCCAGCTTTGATGTCATATTCATGAGTTCTTCATTGCACATCTTGCTAAAAGCAATCCCTGCAACGTCATATTGCTGCCTCTCCAGCTGTGCTTTGTCTTTTTGTACCACACAGTATTTATTTTTCTGTTCCTCATTTGTTCCATCCTCTTTTAACACCTCTTTCTCCCTGTCTCTCTTCCCCCTACTCAATATAACATTTCACTCCAAAAAGTGTGATATTAGTATGACACATAAGAGGTACATATTGCCAAAGCATAGACAATGAGAAGCAAATTCAAGAATCGCAAAGAAAAGAAGTCACTGACTACCTTCATTTATTAATAAAGGGATATATTAAACAACTGAACAACCAAGTTACCTTTCTCTCTTTCTTTCCACCTAGCTGCCCTCTGATTTCAAGGAACGGCTCAGCATGCACATGGAGAAGCATAGCTGCGGGGTCACCATGGCTCTCTGTCACTCGCCCTACCCCGACTCTGTGCCTACTGCCGTCATCGCCAAGGTGCTGGAGAAACCAGAGTCCGGCACCAGTTGCCCAGCCTCCCGCTCGCCGAGCCCTCATCCCCAGGACCCAGAGTTCCTGGCCAACAGCATGGGCAGCAGCGAGGGCCTTCACCGCCGCGTGGCCTACAAGTCCTCGGACCTGTACAGCAGCGACACGGCCCTGTACTGCCCGGAAGAGAGGCAGCGAGAGCGGCGGCAGAGCGCGGACCTGCAGGGGCCGGAGACGGGCGTCCTCCAGCCCCAGAACTCCACCGACAGCAACCCCGAGGAGGACGGCTTCCACCCCGGGTTCGCCCACCTTGAACCCTCCTTTGCCGAGTTTGCCGTCGGTTCCCTGCCGGCCTCCAGCTCCTACTCCAGCTTCAGCATGGCCTCGGACGAGAAGGGCCACGCCCTCAGCAGCACCATCTCCTCCTCACAGCAGGCCCTCTACATGGACTGGCGGGACGGCGAGTATGAGCGCAAGAGCACCTCCTCCTACGAAAAGGACAGCCCCAGCTTCCCCAAGTCAAGGAGCTTCCAGCAAGTGGCCCAAGGCCCGCAGAATGGCAGCGCTCCAGCCTACGTTAGGACCGCGTCCTGCTTCAGTGAACCCTATCACTCCCCACGCCTCACCTCCTCCCATAGTGTGGGCTCTGCCCAGCCGTACGACGGTGGCCGCGGCAGCGTCCACATCCCAGAGGAGGAGCTGAGCGGTCGCTGGAGGCAGCTGAGCGTGGAGGATATCAACGCATACTCCTACCGAAACCTTGGCCGGGTTTCTCCCTACAGCTTCTCGGAGCAGCACTTCGCCGTGGGCCCGTCCAAGATCAAGCTGGGCCCCCTCTACAGCAGCTTCCAGGAGGGGGACGACGTCTACCATAGTGCCATCCTGGACCAGTGCTTTGCGGCCTCTCCCAGCCCCAGCCCAGAGCACAGCCTGGGCCTGTGCAAGCAAGACAAGGGGCCCCTGTACCGGGCAAAGGAGGACAGCCAAGAGTCCGAGCGCAGTCTCTTCCACTCAGGAAGCTCCAAGGACAAGGAGAGCACCGCCGGCAGCATGAAGAAGGAATACGTGGACGTCAGCCCCAACAGCTCGGCCGAGTCCTTAAACCAAAGCCCCTTGGAGCCGTGCGACATGCAACACTACCAGCTAGAACGGCAGAGCCCCACCCACCAGAGGAAGATGCCGACACAGTACCAAAAATCTGGGAACACGGGCCTCTGTAGGAAGGACAGCCTCACCAAGGCGCAACTGTACGGCACCCTGCTCAACTGAGTGGCTCAGCCTTGATGAAGGTCGTAGTTCTTTAGGCCTCTTCCGTGCCTGCTTTTAACCCAGGAGCAACCAAGATTTGCTGCAGCTTGAGTTTCCAGTGCAGGTAGATTTCAGAGGCGCTTCAAATGTAACACAAGAGCTGCTTAAAAGCCAGTGTGAATAACATGTTTGATACAAAATGTATCAAAAGTGCCAAGTCAAGAGATGGAGGCCCAATTTCTGCAGTTGCTGTTTTTATTTTTTAGATACTATACTGTACTCAGTGGTTAGTAAGGCAAGTATTAATTCACTAATCTTTAAGGCCAAATGGCATTTATGAGAGGAGGCCTTTCAGCTGCTGAAAATCATAAATTGAGTATTGTTGGTTTATATCTCATGCTGCTCATTTAGAGATCAATGAACATAACATTTCTCCTTGATTGTTGTGAAGAAAGGGTGTCATTCTGAAAAAGCAATAACACGGAGAGTGATGATGTTGGGAATAGTGTGAATGGATTCCAATTGCACTATAATGTAATTGGCAAAGCTACAAACAAAGGCAGCTTTGGAAATGACTGTTATACTAATTATGTATTTGCATACAGTGCATATTAGGTGTGCGAAAGTCAGATTTGTTGGCTCTAACAAATTACAACATGGTCACAAAAGAACTGTTGGGAATTCTGACCTCCCACTGTCTTTCAGTTTCTCTCAGTATGTATACGTACATTTGTATGCCTCATTTTGGTAGTTCAATTGTGGGGCTTAGAAAGAAGCCTCTATAAATCACTGATAAAATTTGTTTGGCACAATTTGGCTTTTATATCACAAATTACCCTGGGCTGTGGTTAAGCCCTTTGTAAGCTTAACTTTGATCCAAAACAAAAATTAGCTGGCAGGTTTAGTCAACTCACTCCCACCAGACACCCCTGGTACATTTTGCCTTAATTCTTTTAGGTTGCTGGAGCTGTCGGTTTGGTGAAACCCCACAGTTGTGTAAATATGTGTTTATAATTCTGGGTATACAGAGCGTTCTAGATAGGCCAGGTCCTCCTTCAGCATTGTGCATTTCAGAGAGAGGATCTGCATGGGCCGCGTTGACCAAACCAGAATTAGCCACTTGCTCCGACAATTCCTTTTCACTGTGGTGTTATTTTTTCTGCAATGTCTTCCCCGTTAAACCTTGTCTTCACTTTCACGCCCACTTTATTATTGCCCTGCTGCCTTCAGCAGAAAAGAACTGCCACTGGTGCCGGTGATGTCATCAGCAGGTGACAAAGAGAGGTTCAAATTGTGTGTATGTTCTTCAAGGTATTAGTTTTTTTTCCCCCCAAAAATACATTTTTTACCCTGAAAAAAACAGGACTCAAAAACAGAATCTTCTCAGTTGTGATGCGATCAACCTGAAGTCAAAACGTGGCAGGGGCATTTACCTTTTTTTTTTGTAGATAAATACAATTAATATTCTGTCCTTTTTTAATTGTCCTCACACATTAAAGTTCTTTATGTTAACCCCAATAAGTCACTGTCTTGTTCTACCTCAGATCCAGTAACATCTTTCCATGAAACAAAGTCAGCTGTTTGTACTCCCATTATAATGCATGTTTCTATATTTTTGTTGTATGTTTCTTTACATAATAAAGAACAATGATGGACTTAACACTATGTACAGTTGGAATTAGAGCTTGATTCATTTTTGTTTGTTACATGTTTTACTTATTGCCACAAAGATGTATTGTAAATATATTCCAGTCAGGACAAGTCACGTATTTAGATGAAATATTTTCATGAATACGTAAATACATTTTTTGGTTTGGCACTGAATGGATCTGTTTCAGGTATTACAGGGAGCAATATACATCTCCCCTACTAAACAGGATGAATGCCAGAAAAACCCCCAATATCTAGAAGTAGATCCATACAACTGGTGGTGCTGGGATGGAGGAGGGTGAGCGCAATTCTGAACAGTTACAGCGAAGCATCCACACCAGCAGAGACAATCAGCGCACTGAGACGTCTGATTATTGGTTTTAAAAAGGCACTCCATTTGTGGTGCGTGCCTGTGATTGGATGGGTAATGGATTGGTTGTGTGTATGCAATTGGCTGATTATGGGAACATGTGAATATGCTGTTACTGGGGCTGACCGACTGACTGGCCACAGCTAGAGTTTCCTGAGAGAAATTGCTTTGTGCGTTCCATGCGCGCTGTTCATTTTTGCAAATGAAATTTGAGGCTGGCATCATGGCTGGAATGAGGGAATGAGGTATTATTTAATATTTTTTTGGATGGGGGGGGGGTGGGATTCAAATTACTGTAACCAGTTTTTCTTAATATCTTTTCATAAGGTAGACCTGCTACAAAATATCAGTTCTCATATGTTTTTTTTTTTTTGTGGATGCGTGGTAATTCAATATCACTTTAACTGACAAACTAATGCAGACTACATCTTGCCTTCCTGAGATACATTTCGAGGATACATGCTTCGCCTTATAATGGCCAATTCCTTCTTTTCATGCATAAAGGAGTATGGGTTATTTAGTGGCTTGCTTGTTAGCTCTCTCTGCATCAGTGGACTCATCTAATAACCCAGAATGAAATTAAAGAAGACAATTCCACATAGGGATCTGCCCACAGTATTCAGAAAAGTACATTTTAAAAGACAGCCATTTAATTTATTCTACAATAAGGTCAGTCTCTGAATATGGCAGATATGGTCACGTACTCATTACTTTTGATAATGAACTTACAAAGGCATTGCAGTTTACACTTTGAAATGTTAATTAACGGAGCTTTCTTTGATCATCTTCAATGTAACGTGTCTTGACTGCTTTTCACTGATTCGCGTACAAAACATAGTTTTTTTTTTAAAGTCTTTTGAAAGTTATACATTTACCGTGCCCTTTATGAGAGGTCTTCACTCAGTAGTCAGGCAAAATTCAGTGTTCTATACAGCAGATATCACTTGAATCAGCAGGCACGAAGTACGACAGAGAACTCATTCATCTATAGGTTCTCACAGTACATTTAAGAGCTCTTCATAGGTTACCTTGAACAACATAATACAACACATTTGCATTAAAAATGGTACACAAAAAAACAAAAACAGCTAACTATGATCACTGTGAGCACACTGCAGCCCAACAAGAAGCTGGCATATCTTAAAAGAGGGTTTATTCAAAAGGTAGTACAGGTGGTACACAGACGAATACTTTAGCCTGAACTGGGACTCACACCTACAGCTACTATAAAAGGCAAGTCCTCCAGTTCTCGGCAGCAAGCATTGCTTTAAATTTAAGTTCTAGATCTATAAAATAGTGTTTAAGGTACACAATGAAAAGTCACTCTTTAAATCTGCTTAATGAATCCTTATTTTTTAACGATTTTTTTTACATTTAAACAATACAGATGCAATTTACAAGCTGCAACAGTACATATATGGAAATTCCACCCTCTTGGTAAACTACTGCAGTTTACTGTTGAGGGAGTGGCTTGCACAGTGAGCGGTTGCCTGTGGGATTCAAAAACATTTCTATGGTTTCAAAAATGTTACCATGGTAACTGAAGAGAGAAGAATGATCGGCAACGTCACGTTTAAGGATGGAGCTCTTCATAAGGTATTTTACCGTGTGAGCGGTGGTAGAAAATTGAAGTTCAGAATACTTCAGATTGAATCCACACAAGACACATGAAAACGAATAGTTTGACACATCATGATTTATTTACATCACCAAGTCAGTAAAAAAAAAATGCACTGGCAGTAAACTAAAACCTGAATCTTCCAAGAAAATCAGAGCAGGTTTTTTGTGTTACTAAGTATCTGAGTGAGTATGTGAATCACCCTGTTTTCCAGAATGTTGGCGTGCCTTGAAAGTCTGCGTATCTGTCTGTGAGGAATGTGCGTGCGTGCGAGAGGGAATAAGAGAGCGCGCGAAAGCGCAAGGAGTGACTGGAGGTCTGCACTTGCCTGCATACCCCTCCCAGCCGTCAGTGCCAGACACCGATCTCCCCGCTCCAGTCGCACGTGGCAGCCACCGCGGGCAGGACGGGGTGAAGGCTGATGCCCACGCAGGCCTGCTGATGCGCCGGAAAGGTCCGCAGCGCCCGGGCGCTCTGGTGCTCGTAGAAGTGGAGCGAGCCGCCGGAGCTCCCCGAGGCCAGCACCGCGCCGTCGGCGGAGAACTCGCACGCGACCGCGTAGCCCTCCACCTGGAACCAACGGCACAGCTCACAGCCGAACGCCTGGCCAACACGCCAGTGACCTCACCGCGGCGCTCTGATACTCACCTTGTGTCCTTCATAGCGCTTCCTCTTGTTCATCTTGTAGGGTCTCTCTGTTGAAAACAGGGCGATGTAGTTCCCGTTGGTCTGTGCCACGAATGAGTCCTCTTGAGGGTGTAGGGCTAGGCTGGGGCAGGTGTAGCGCTCCTTCGGTTTTCAAAAACACAGAAGAATACAGGAACACACTCAACCTCCAGGGCAAAGTCCATAAAAACCCAACTCTACACTACAACTGAGAGTAAGGTGGTTGATGACTCAATTCTTCATATTTCAAACAGGTGATTCAGAGAAATCATATTCAAGAAGACTGCTCAAACAACCTCTCCATGTTTATGTTTATAGATTTTCATGGCACCTGACCTCCATACTGTCAAGCTACTACCTGGTCAGTTAAAAACAAATCAATAATGTTTAATCAAATGCTTCCATACTACATTTTCTATAAAAAGAACACCACGGTAATTGAAAGTCATAGGTCAGCTGGCTTTCCCATCTCTACAGGCGCCCGGGAGCTGCTCCTTGCGGCCCTGCCTCTTCTCCATCCTCCATTCCCTCGATGGTGGAGTGAGCTTCCCCAAGGAAGGTAGATTAATTGGTTCTTTTCTGCACACATCTAAAAACCCACCTCTTCAGACCACACCTCTATTACTGTTTCTATCTTTACAAAACATATCTTGTTATTTTGCAGGTCTTGAGGCATGCACCTCGATAATGGAACTTATTTGATTGTGGCTTTGCCCATCTGTAGCTCTAGTGGTGTTAAATGTACCATGTTAAATGTACTTGTTGTAAGTTGCTTTGGCTAAAAACATCTGCTAAATGCAATTGTAAATTGCAAATAAAAAATATTAGAAATATTTTTTTTAAAGACATCACAGGATTCAAAACTATACACGTTTGCATTTCATTATTTTGAAAGTACTTTTTCCACAAGCACTGTACACTTGTCTTGGTTAAAATCATGGTACCAGGAGAACTTGAGCTTCAGTGTTTACCACAGGCTTCACATTTATTCACCAGTGCAATCCCAGCAGCCTCGGTGGAGGCCTGTGCTTGCTGCTTACCTGGAAGATCTGGTTGGACACCTTGGCAGATGTCTGGAAATCCCATGCGATGAGCGTGCGCTCGGCCGAGTCACGGCTCACTGAGTCACTGCTGGTCACAAACTCCTTCCCTCCTGCCAGGAACAGGATGTCCAGGGTCTGCTGGATGGCTGCCTGGTACACCCTCACCACCTGGTGGGGCAGAAGATGCAAATTAGTACCCAGCCAAACACACCCATCAGCCAGCTTGCCAAGCCTAGGACTAAGAATACGCAAAAATTATTATTATTCAGGGATAAAAATGACCTTTCAATGATTATTCAAGCAGGTCGCCATTGTACCTAAAACATGCCATTGTCCAGCTCCAGTTAATGGGCTTTGTGAGGTCATCAGTGAGTTATTTCCAATTAGCGATGTAAGGAAGAACCCTCCCCTCACCCATCCCTCCTCATGGGATGTGGGTCATCTGGGGTCATACCGTACTCCGTCAATACAAACCAGCTAGCCTAGGTCACTGAGCACCACTGTTTCTCGTGTGGTTTTACTGATAAGCCTTGGTTGGTGTCACACTGATAAAACCATAAAAGAGAGATGGTTTTGAAGGAGATGCAATCTAATCTCTCAGCAGATGAGACTGATGTAGCTAGCCTTTATCATTGGTAAAGGTTGACTGCTCAGTGAGTGGTCCATCATACGATGTAGCACTTTGCGCTGCAAAATGCAACCGTCATGGTAGTCCTGGCAGACATACTGTAAATGGCAGCTGACCTTGCATGTCCTGGTGTCCCAAGCTTTGACTTCAGGGCTGAACCCTCCGCACAGGAAAACATGGGGGTCACTGGGCTGCAAGGCCAGGCAGGTCACCTTGAACTGGTTATTCACACCAACCACTTCTTGACCTAGGAACAGGAGACACAGCACACTTACAGGAAATCGACAGCAGCAGTTCACAGGTTGCCTCTGGCCGTCTCTCTAACTATTTCTGTCTCTGCTGTTGATAATTGATGTCATCATTTTTTCTACCCGTCATTTCTAAACCTTCAATGTTTATTTTCTTTTATCTGACAAAATGACTATTTTTATTTGACATTATGGGATTAAAGGGTAACTTGTGTCCTTGAGTTCTTCAGTCTATGCAGTGATAAATGGCATTTAGTAACTTCTCTCCTTACAAGCTGACAATTTTCAGTGACTTCTCCTTTAATGGATTCAGGCAACGTCATGGTACTTTATGAAAACTCTACCAGGACGTACACCCAAAGGTTCACATTTCAGATGGTGCAGTGGTGTTTTACGCTTCAGTAGTCCGAATTACTCAGGCAAATATATATGTCAACCGTGAGCTCATCCTGTTAAGGCACTGTTCTGGTGCATGGATGAGCCTCATGGTCAGGTATTGAACATTGAATATGATGTATGGGTCAAGGGATGTCTGTCTTAGCTGCAGAAAATGATTATAGCAAGAGTGCATTACGCTGGTACCAAAACATCATCATGGGAGGTGCCAAGTTAAATGGCATTCAAGCCCTAACCTTGTAGGTATTGTTTACAGCTCTATTAGGTGAATATGTCATATTAATCAATATCAATGAATATTAACACCTCTGACATCTTCTATTTAAAGGACTCTGTGACCCCTGTCACAGGAGCTTTAGAAGGTGCTTCTCCTTTCCAGTCCTGGATCTGCAAAGGAACTGTTGTCTGAATGGCAAGAAAGAGGCATGCGCAAGGACAGAAAAGGCTGCTGTGGATCTGCAGGTGATATGCATGTAACAGTAAGACCAGACCCAGCATTCCACACCACTGCTTTCCCTGCTGCAAAAATAAGGGGGTATCGGCTCCATAATTGCACAGTAATTCCAAAGCAATTAACAATCAATTACTCATGCTTTCAAATGCAAAGTGAGATTACAGCTTTCTTGTGTTCGCTCAAACAGAACGCAAGTTAGGCAGCAAAGTCAACACCGGCCTCTATGGTTCAGTCCAATACTGTAATGTCTCGTTTCTGCTGTGTAAGCGATTTTCTGCATTACTGAAGTCTAAATGAAACTTACCACCGACCTCGCGATTATTACACGTGGGCGACCACCAAGAACTAGAGTGAGCAAGGAAGCTAAGCGTAACACTTCTTTCCCTCATTTGTCACCATGAATTATAACATCAGGAACAAATCGTTCTAGTTCCTTTAAATCCTTTGAATCCAATATGCCAAAAACTTTTATTGAGACCTGCATGATGTTCACAACCTCCCAAGAGCTGCTAAATATGTAGATGACAATTGTCATATTGAATAACTTCTCTCATATTGATGGATATTACATTATGGGTCTTAACTCATTCATTATATTTTCAACAGATGTCACCAGTGCACTGCAGTTACAGAGCAGCAACGACAACCATTCCATGGTGGATAAGATGCGGCTGTCATGTACAAGTCGACACAACACGCGCGAAATAAAAGCTACAGTTAAAATTTCGAAAGGGAGACCACAGCTACTCATTTTCTGCAGGTGCGAACCTGCTTCACCACTTAACCCAGATCCCTCCTCCCAAATGGCCATCCTGATCCTAGATCAGGCGAGGCAATTACCCCGTTGCTGTCAGGTCCCCGGGCAGGCGACGGGCACGCTGACAGGTGCATTTACATCCCGCCGCTCTGTTGGGCCGCGCGTCAGACACGCCGCGATTCTCCGCCGCTTTCCGTGCGCGAGCTCCCGACATCCTCCGCGGGGATCGCTCACGCCCGCCAATCGATGCTAATGATATTACGGTCACATCTGACAAATTGCGCGTCGTGCGTTAGTTTCAACCGCGGTACCTCGGAGAAAGAGCGAGGCGTTCGGGAAAAGAGAAATGGTCGAATGAATGCACCGGGCGACGGCCTTGTTTTAAGGCAGCGCTGCAATAAACCGGGTCCGGTTTTTATAAATGTCAAAACAATACCACGGTCAATTTGACTAATACAGCGCCCAACCTTTATACGATTCATAAATACGGCACATGAAGAACATGGTTTCCTGTGGAAACTTTGAACTGCTTTTCAGGATAAGTTTGAAATGAGTTACATTTTATGAGTTTACATTTAAAAAAGTAAACCTAATTATACAGTGTAAAGGCTGTTGTGTAGACGAACTAAACCAAATGTTGATTGCACTGAAGAAACAAAAGAAATTCAGCATTGCTGCATCTGATCCACTCTTTTTCTCATTAAGAAAATAAGACATTTTCATTTTGACAGCTGTGCAGATTCAGCCAAGCATGATCTGCATAAACATAAAATCTTGCCAAACAGGTGCAATGGCTGGTAAAGTGTATCATGTCTTGCCGAACAAATGCAACAGCATTTGTAGAATTAGAATGAGGAGAAAGTAATGAGAAGATTCTGAGGACATTACTCTTTCCATGGAAGAAATACTAATACCAATGATGCATAGTGATTAGCGCACTGATGTATATCCCTTACCTTCAAAGAGGGGTCAATGCCGTCCATCTGTTCAAACTGCAAAATAAACTCATGAATTGCCCTTGTGTTTAATATATGTGTCCCTGTTTTTCTTGCTGTGGATTTAATGAAACTGAATCTGTAACAAAGGAGTTAGCCATCATGCATTAGGCTGTTGTCCTCCAAGCTCAAGAGCAATGTACTGTGCTCTTCATTATGTATGCCGAAGAGTTAAACTGCTACGGCGTGTAAATTAAATGCCCTTTAAAATATTCAGGTTCAAGAGAAAGAGAGGGGATTGTCCAGGTCCCCCCAGTACAGACTTACAAGGCAAATCCTCACTAATGGGCTAAAATCTCACACTGTCACCAATTACCATCTTAATGTCACACTGGCACTGAAGGGCTGCTGGGTGGTTTGTTCTCTTAAAGCACAGTTCTAGTGCATATACAGGCTCAATGGTCTGGTACTGAATCCGGAGGTACCAGTGCTGACTCTCCAGCAGAACCGCAGGGTGATCCACAACAGGCACTTGCATGGCCCAGGAAATTCACTGCGCACCAGTGACCTGTGCTGGTTGATCACACGCCTGAACTGCCTCCTGTTAAGTTGCACATGGAAGTGTCTTTCTCCCACTCTCGTCTGTGTCAGCCTGACTTGTGAAGTAAGGAGTGATAAGAACTGGCAGCTGACATCACATGTTTTTTTCAGAGAGCACATCCATAGCGAAGGTTTCGGGAAAGAGAACTGAGGAAATATGTTTGGACATCCCAAATTTGGGAGAAAAACTGTGGGGGAAAAGCACTTTAAAAACTGGCACTTACAAAAGGGTCTCGACATAGGTGGTGAAGCTAGTGTGCATTGTTTTCTGTTAAATGTGGACCGTTCTTAAATGGATTTTTTAAATTTTATTTTATGTGAAAAGAACTGTCACCATTATAACACATCAGAACTGAATCACTATCATAATATCCTGCCAAGAACCATGGCAATGAAGCAAAACAGTCAAAGCTTCAAAAAAAACATTTTTTTCTGGTGGCACATTGCCAGTGAGCTCGTCGTCTGAATGAACTTTGCTGGCTTTTCCTATCAGGAGTCTTTAAATTTATGGATTAAAAATCATAAGCAGCATTTTAGCTCAAACAGAAATGAAAAATAACCACTGATAAAAAACTAATTTAAACTAACATATTTGCGATATCATCAAAAAATGACAGCATCTTGGCGCAAAGTTGTCTTCCAGATGGGACGTTATTTAATTTCAGTACCGTTTAACTTTCTCCAAGCACAACAGAGAACAGAGGAGATAAAAAGCTTGGCCCATGGGAACAGCATAGTAAATATATCCCAGTGCAACACAAGATTTAGACGTTGAAAAGTGATACACTCCAGACTGGTACGGACTCGTTTCTGCCCCATAATCCCAAGGGTTTCTCTCGGAGAGCTGCATTAACACCTCATTTAATAGCACACTGAAATTTTGGTGCAGCTCATTGCAATCTTGGTTTAGTCAGCGATATGTGCCTTCGCTGCACGTGTGCTCAGACCACATCGATGGTGCAAGTCGCAGCCCAGCGTATAGCAGATTTCTAATTTCGGGGCTTTTCCATGCAATGCGTGCCTGATCATAGTCTATTCAAGAGCCAATCAACAATTTGTGGATCAGATGCTGTCCAATTTGACTTATAGTTTGCATTTATTGTTCATTGCTTTTGTTCCTTTTTTAAAATCCTAATTCCTGTTTCTAATTGTTTATGGCTGTTCTTATACTGCACTGTGGTCCCTGGAGTATGGTATTTCATTCTTTCTCTTACACATGTCTGCAATAAGAATGACAATAAATGCAACTTCAACAATGTTTTCATTTTAATTAAGTGACTGTAGTTAAAATTATAGCTACAATACTAGGCATGAATTATGGGTGGCCTGTATATATAAATGCACTGATGATTAATGAAATGTTTTTCAACTATTTCTCTTTTTGGCAAAATAAATATAATATGTAATAAATGTAACATCAACATAATATATATAATATTATATAACAAAATAAATAATTTGTATTAAACAAGTAATAATTACTACACCTATATGTATTAGTTCATACCAACATAATTAAGCATAACTGAGTATCTTAATGTTGGAAATTTTATAATCAACTTGAACATGTATTTCTTTGTCCAATATTTTTCTACATAAAATGATAATATTCGTGCAAAAAAAGAAAACCATTTTCTGGCTTGTATACTTTTTATTTCAAATGACTGAGCATCACAGAATGTCATTACCACAGTGGTCAACACTGTTTCGAATACATTTTACAGATGAAAATGGCTCAGAGAAACAACAACAGAAGAAAGGGCATGGACTAAAGTTTTAAGAGAAATAACTGCACAGTGTTTCTTTTTTTTCTTTTGTTTGATCAACAGTTCATGCAGAGTCATTTTACTGCTGTAAACAAGATCACTGGCATTGTTATTATCAACCCTGGTTTTGTTTAATAAAACCAAGATACTGTTGACATTAGAATAGCGTGTTTAAGCTACTTAGCTACAGGTTTAATAGGATATTAAAACTGGCCCATATTAAACATTTAGGCAATGTTTAATTGAAACTATGACAGAAGAAAATTTGAAAAAATTAAAACAAATTTCTCTTATTAATGGCACACACAATTGAATTTAATTTTTGAAAAAAAAACGGTTAATTAGTATATCCTTATCCTCGTCTTCCATTGCAGTGGAAGACTACGAAAATTGGCAGGACCTCCTTCACAAGGCACTTGGCTCATAAAGGGAATGAAGAGAGGTCATTTGCAACACACCCACTGGTAAAATATTCAGCATAATCCAGCCCATTTTCGACCCGCACCGTGCGCTTTGAGCTGTGTGCTCCTCGCCTCTGGTCACAAAAATACCAGCATTCAATAGCCTTGCATCGTCTGATATTGATTCCGGAAACTATAGCCCTAAATCTCTCTTCTGCGGACCTTTGTAACGCGTGTCAGCATTTACTGTTTAATCTAATAGAAATAAACCGGCTTCCTCCTGTGCCTATTATCATACACGCTCCTGTGCGGTTGCTTTTATTAATTGCACAACACGCACTTTGTCTCACAGAGTATCATCTCCACCGGGCGATCTCATTCATACTGCTCAGAGAAGATTATTTTTCGAGCCATCTGATACCTATTTAATTACCGCGTTAAAAGAAATCTCCCCAGCCCAGTGAGCCTGACACTCCGCGGTTCTCCCTCACCACTCCGCTCGACAGAGCAACCAGAGGAGCTGGACCTCGTGTGATTGTGGCGGATAACAAAGAAAATGAGAAGACTACGCCTCATTTCCCTAGCAGGGTGATACTCGCTGATTAAAAAAATGTGAAAATGTAATAAAGGTGCGGGCTGCAGCACCACACGGGACACCGACATGTAAAATTAACAGCAAGTCTCAAATGTTTAGAAATCACTTTTTTCCCCCAACACACGGCTCCAAGCATTAACAGTAGAGAGATGAGAGACACTGGTCTTGGAAAAGGGGAAACAGATCGTGGTGTTTGCCTGAACTAGAGAGCATCTGAGTGCTGAGATGAGATGCTATTTCTGACGATGGCACTCTACCGGCTAGTCCCTACAGGGGACAATAATTTGAACACACCTCAGCAGTTCCCTGTCAAGCAAATGGGCTCTTCCCATCAACAAGCAAATCATTCCATCTACACGGCTGTCATTTGAGGGCAAAGGACTGCTGTATAGTGAAGGAGTCTGATTGTTTTTCAATTCAAGGACCTCATCCACCCCAATAGACCTCTCACTTGTTGCAATGGAAGGGGCGGTTCTGTCTCCAGTAGGTAAAGAGAGGGGAGATTTATTCTGGTTTGTGCAGGAATGCCAACATATTGTCCCATCCATGCGGTTTAAATGATTTTTTTTCCCCATTGTGACACAAGGAGAAGTGGAAATCTATCATCTGGATCCAGTAATAATGTTTAGCGAAAAGATGAAAAATCAGTTCTTTGCATAGTTAATAGGCCTGTTCACATTTTAATTACTAAACTTAATTAGCTTAGCTAAGAGAAGTGATAAGGAGGTCTTCAGATCTTACTAGTTACATGTGCTTCTGTAGGAAGTCTTAACAGCTCTCTCTCTCTCTATTGCTCTCTTTCATGTTCAGTCTTCTGATCCGCAGTGCGGGACTTGATGACAATAAGCAGTGAACACAGTGGAAATGGCACTGCAAAACCAAGCTCCCCTATTCCACCTAATTACAAGCTACACTTTGTTTCTGAAGGTGCAACGGGTTTTGACACGTGTTGTATAACCCTTTTTTTCTGCATAATCAAAGGGAAAACAGCTACAGAACACAGCTATGATAATGCAGGTGATTACGAAAGTAACAGCGAAGCATATGGAAGCTATAGGATTCCACTGTACTGCTTTATCAGTACAAAAAGCAACAGGGAAGCGCTCTCTCTCTCTTTCTCTCTCTGTCTCTCTCTCTCACACATACACACACACACACCTCAGAAAAAAAGTGGTGCCTGCAGTCCAATAACAGGCCCTTAGTGTGTTGGAAAGGACAGAAGCCAGCTGGGCTGGAACTTTTTTGGGGGCATATGCTCAAAATAAAAAAGGGCACCTTACACCTTTGGTAAGAAAAAAAATCATTCCTGCAGCCACAAGGGCATTTTTGTTGTCTCAGGGCAGTGGGCATATGCTTCAGCATATGTTGGTGTCTGTCTGTGCACGTGCCTGGCAGCCAGAGATCCAAACCAAGCCCTAGAGAGTTTCTACATTTTTACCTCCCCTCTAGCCTCTCTATGGCCTCACTAAGACATATTTCCATATAAAAGACAATCAACAAAACAATAACAATAGTGTCCCAGCTCAGGACCCTTCTCCGATTTGACCCTGTCACCCCAGCAATGCACTACCTTAAGAGTTGCCCAGCCCCTTCGCCAGACCATGAAAACAGAGGGGGAAAATGGCTTCCACTACCCGAGAGCAAACAGCAACTGCTGACGAATGGGAGCGGTGCCGCGATCACGGACTGGGAAGGGAGACTCCTGATGGGTACGATGACGGATGACAGAGCAAAGAGAGCTACAGCTATCTGCCCCGCGCACAAACCCGCTAACTCATTTACGGCCCAGAGTTAGCGAAGCAGCGCATCGACTGATTATGAGCCGCTTCTCCAAACGCCGGCGCGCCGCTTAGCTCCTCGCTGCTCTTGCGCACCGCCGCGCCATTTACATATATATGAATTTGCCAGCGTCAGATCTGAGGAAGACGAACGCAGCGGCGCCGATTTCACAATTACGCCCACATCTTCATCCGGAGCTTTCTGATGTGCGCCACACGGCGCGGTTCGAGCGCGCCGTTAGCAGACGCAGAGTCATAGCTCACTGAGCCGTGTCCGCAGAGTCGCTGGCTGGCACTCAGGCACTGTGCAAACAGGAAGCCGGAGTTCTCTAAGAAAATGGAGCAACGGCGCCTTGTCCTCGTCGCACAGCCTCGTCCAGACGGGACCCCAAGGGGAAGAATCGTCGCGATCTTGTGTTCGAGCTAAAAATAAAAATAAAACACTCTCAAACGAGCGGGCACCGCGGCGCCGGTGACGGAGGGCGCGGGCCCGGCGTGAGTCACGGTGCTCCGCGGCCGCTGTCAGACAAGATTAAAACTGGATTAAGTCACCGGATGGGATTCAGCGGTGGTGTTGGAGACCCGGCGGTGGGAGGGGTGCTGGCTGCCGGCTTCACCCACCGAGATACATTCGGTATCGATCTCCTCCCCAGATCTGCCAGGAAATTTAATGGGCCCGCGGAGTAATTATCCGTGGGCCGTATTGGCAGAATCGACAGCCGCGCGGTGGAACCGAGGTTCAGCGGCCCGCGGTTTCTGTTCCCGGAGGTGCACTGCGCAGACCCGAGGTGCGTTCGATAAGCGGAGCACAACACAGCTTCTCAGGCCGAGAAGCCTCTTCTGTCACATTACCCCCATATTATTACATTTTGCCGTATTCCCCAAAAGCACTTACGTTTTCCTATCAAATGATCTGCTTAGTACAGTATCCAAAAAAACCTGGAAGTTTTTGAAGATGGGACTTGAAAATCCCCAAAGATCTTTAAAAGAAAACAGATACTCAAGACGTTTACTTTAACTGTATACATGGAGTCAAAAACTTCTGTCAGTGAACTTTCCCTCAGCCACCTCGATACATCCAGCAGGCATATCTTGGCTTACAGAAATCCAATTATAAACAAGGCACTACAAACACAATGCTTTTTTTGGTGAAGTACGCCCGCGGCGCTCTTTCTCTTACCCAGCATCTAAGCGTGAAGCAAGCGTGTCTCGGGTTTTCTCTCTCCGTTATGAGAGCAATGAGCCGCCTTGCGTAAGATTGGTTTCGCGCCATTCAGCTCGCAATTCATTGATCATCCGTAACTGAGCAGGCACGTGTGTGACCGGTAAGTCGGCATGTGATTTATTTTTCTGGAAAAATGCTTGGCTGTGAAATATTGAGACGTATGTCGGGAAAAGGGTTCAGGAACTTAGTGGAGACGGAGAAGGTAAGGAAATACAGCACTGTGCAAAGACTCCAGCAAAGTAGGTTACTTGACATCCTTGCTCAAATACATCTTCCTCAGTATTAGTATCTTGAATACAATTTTTTACGGTTGTGGATTTGTTTTTAAGTCAAGCACAACACGAACATGAAGGCAATAATTATTTTTTACTCTGGTGAACTTGTTTCAGAGGTTACCTTGGCACAGAAAGCACAGTGGTACAACTGTACGGTAGTTTTAATCAGAGACAGTCACAGCAGATATATATTACAGGTGTAGTACTGTACTGAGCGTGTGTGTGTGTGTGTGTGTGTGTCTGCGTGTGTCTGCGTGTGTGTGTGTGTGTCTGTGTGATAGCATTGAGGCCAGTCTGTGAACAGCACCCTGCTGTCCTCTGGCCCACATATCCAACTCACTAATCCCAGACTCATTCATTTTTAATCTCTGCCTTAACAATAATGTAAGTCTACAGATGGAAACACATAAAACATATAAATACATAGGCTTAAGTCTAAAATTAGTTCCAAAGAGGTCATGCTTCCTGAGGTCAGAAGGAAACTGAACAACATCTGCCATATGCACAGACTGCCATATTACGTACATTGATGTACATCATACATCATGACAGATGTATCATGATGCACATAAGAATGTATGGCAAATTACAATATCAGCTGAATAAAGAGATTACATAAATATGAAATAAAAACATGGATAAAATGTAAAAACTTTTGGGAAATGTGTATAGTTGCATTGTTATTTGAAGTGGTTTCTAAAGATTTTTTTCTGAGCCACTTTGTCTTCCTCTGTTTGGTGCATGTAAAGTGTACAACAATCTTCAGTTTATCTCCTGAATACGTTTATGACAAGTAAAGAGTAAAAACAACCAATTTGACACCTGTCCCAAGAGCAATCCCATATAACAATTTTGGGATTTTTTTCCTGGACGTCCCTTGAACTTGAACATATCCCTTGAATATTTAAGTCACAAACACCATTGCATGAATATCTTGGTATTCATGGTTTGTTATAGCAGTTAAAAAAAGACCTTGAATTATGCACAGTGACTTTATTGGTAAATTTGGTAAGTAACATTGCACAAATATGGATTTTTAGCGATTACATTCAGAGTATTCTGAAAGCATTATTGACACTTAAATTTCATGATGTTTTCTCACTACTACATGGGAACCATAATGGGACGTTCACAGTAAATGTACATGAAAAATGTGCGGAACTTTTTATCAAAGACCTTTTAAGAACACTGAGGTAGAAAGACTGCAGCTGTTGAGTGGCCATAACTAAAATGAAATCTGAATATACACGTAAACCTGTGTGTGCTGTAAAATGATGGGAATCGATGAGGACGATGGGAATGCTCAGAGGAAAACGGGCGGTGCTCACCAGTCTCCACGTCACTCAAGCGGACCTTGTGGTCGAAGGAGCCGGTGAGGAGGCGTCGCCCGCACTGACTCCAGCGGGCGTCCCGCACGGCCCCGCTGTGGGAGGAGCACGTCCTCAGGCACCGCCCACTGCCGGCGCCGTCCCACACCTGCCACACAAACGCGATGGCACACAGTCAGTCGGCGCAGTCACATGGTTCCTGCATTCTCATGGCGCACCTGTCCGTTTGGAACAGGAGCAAAGCATCCCTGCACTGCCAGGGAGACAAAGCAGAGCCAGCCAAGGACAGTGAAGGCTAATATGCTCTGGCTTCCAAGAACAAAACAGCTTTCGTGGCCAAAATGAGTCAGGAAACCTACAGATACACACTGTGAGCCACATTAACCATATGGTCTTCTTGTCTCCTTAGTGTGTTTTCTTTGCAGGCGACATGATTTATAGGCGATGGTGTCTGATAGCCAGGGAATTGTAACCCCCCGGGGCTCCAATGAATGAACATACAATACCTAACGTGAGGCAGATAGAACACACTCTTTTACACAGGCACGGCTACAGGACTGATACTCAAGGGCATTTGCCCTGTCTCGCTGAACCCAATGTACTTGCAAACTGCATTCTTTGCTTATCGGAAATTGGAATAAGTACAGTATTTTCCAGTATATTGTGAAACATCAGTATAACAATCAATATAGCATGTAAGCACGGACCCACACATGTGCAGTATTTAACTTAAATGTGCTGTCTAGTCATTATGAGGGAGGGAAACAGTTTGTATGGCGGCAGCCTGCATTTTGTACAACTGTAGTAACTTATGATCTTACACAGAAAAAACTGTAAAAACTACGGTAAGTACATTCCCGGTGTCACAACAATCAAAGCTCCATGCACAAAATACAGGCTGTTAAAGCAAAAACAAAAAAGAAAATATATAGCTATATATAGGCTATATGTGATCCAAGTGCTTTTCTTCAGTGTGGAAGGGTTTTTTAAACCCAAGCTGTACTGTGCTATGCTGTAATGTCACCATTAATGCCAGCAGCAAGGCGCCCTGATGCAGCAGTAACACAAGAAAGCCTAGCCCATTTTGTCCCCGCGGGACAAGCCAAAATGGGCCCCGCCGTTGTCAGCTAATGAGAGCACTGACCCAAACTAGCGACGTCTCGGGATGGGCCAGAGCCAGCTAGGTTTCCTTTGGTTTCTGCTGCATAAGCGCCCCCTACCTACTGATCAGGTCCCTACAAATTACCTGAGTGAGAGATGCGTCTCTTCTCTGATCACAACTATCTCTCCTTCGGTGGGTGTTTTTACATGTTTTGAAAGCCAATGACAGTTATTTCACCGAATGGACGAAGGTACTTTTTTCTCCGTACTTTAAAAGTAAAGATTTCATCAAGTTTTACAAGTCAAGGCAAGCAGTCGTAGGAGGACAGATTTTAACTTTCAGGCAAAATACTGTATGTTCTGTATGGGTGTAGACGAGGGACTACATCACATATTTACCCGGTAGATTCCTTTACCCCAGGGTGACTTGCAGAGATTTCAGTTTATGTATTATGCATTGATGCAGTAAGATATTTTACTAAGGCAATTTGGGTTAAGTACCTTGCTCAAGGGTGCAGGGGAACACTGGCAGTGTATCACCTGGGACTGGGCTTGGAATCCTCTCATTACAAGCCAAGTTTTACCTCTACTCCATACACAAACAGAAGCAGTACCTAATGTCTTACACTTTACCTAAATGCATTCTCATAATCAGTCTAATTCACTATCCTTATTAAAGGTAATGAGAGATCATTTCCATAATCATTTTTAATTTGTAGTGATACTAATAGTATTCATCTTGATTCTTGCCATTGTAAATAAGGCAA
Organism: Anguilla rostrata; assembly: GCF_018555375.3. Classification (NCBI taxonomy): domain Eukaryota; kingdom Metazoa; phylum Chordata; class Actinopteri; order Anguilliformes; family Anguillidae; genus Anguilla; species Anguilla rostrata. The sequence goes on along the minus strand of NC_057933.1, from coordinate 20,784,111 downwards.
TTAGCTTTGTTCACAGTCATATAATATCCCTATTTTCCTCAACTAAAATCCAACAAAAAGATTGAAGGCACTTAAAATGGAATATTTACAAGAAAATGTTATGCAAAAACATATTATGCAAATACACTTAATTAGAGCCTTGGGATAAAAGTGCCCTGTATACGCTTGACATGTTTAGCAGAGCGTTCATGAATATTCATACACACAGTTCAAAATTGGCAGTAACTTCCACACGTGTGATTGGCTCACTGATCCTCCATTTACTGCGCACTATTTATGTTAGCATATGAAAGACATGTATTTTTGGGGCACTGTAAAGCTGGCAGGTCATTAAAAGCTTCTCTAAATATCTTATATATCCTTCAAAGCACACACGCACCATCTGGGCCATTCAAAAACATACAGTAAACTGAAATACTTTTTTATTTTTATTTAAAAACCCAGAAACTGAACTATCCCTTTCACATTAACTTCATAGTCACAAGAAACTATGACACAACAAATTCTGCACTATGGTTGTGGGATGTAGCTAGGCAGTTGTCATTTTCAGGAAATGTTTGTTCCAGCAAGAGGGATAATGGCTTGAAACTATATACTGCTTATGCATATACATAGAATAGTCCTGTGATAATCAGCCAGCAGAGATTGGGAAACACATGAAGCTCCTTCGTACTCTGGTCCACATAAGGAAAGATTCTGATGCCCAATATCACCCCCCCCCCCCCCCACACACACAACACAGATAGAAACATACGCACGCACACACACACAGATAGAAACACACACACATACACACAGAAACACACACACACACACACAGATAGAAACACACATACACTTTTAGTTTTAGTGGTTTTTAGTGATGATTGGAACATTGAGTACTTTTATTATGTTTGTCTACCGTCTGTGTTGTGTCTAAATTGTGTGCCAAGATGGATGACTCCTCTACTGCAAACCCAATCTACCTACAGATACAAATACAGTAACCTGAACCTGAACATACACACGCACACACTCACACAGACACAGAAATGCACACGCGCACACACTCACACACACCCCGCACACACAGGCATTAGGACCCAGCTGTAACGAGGCTTGCGTGGGTGGTTCTGACCTGCCCCAGACTGCGGTGGCTTCTCAGCGGCAGGCTTTCAGCTGGCCTCTCGTTCCAGGGGGCGGCACGGTCCCCCTCCTCTCCTCTCCATCACGAGTGTGACTCAGCGGCGTTGCCAGGGAGCCCTACACACGCAACGCCGCCCTCAACACATCACTCAGCTCCCCAGCCAATTACACGCAGCCGCACGTCAGAGAGCCGACCCGCAGCGCGATCAATCCGGCGCGGAGGATTAATGCACGGAACAGGCCGGGCCAGGAGGAGAGGCAGTGCAGGGTAAGCGGTTAATGAACCCGAAGGCCGCTGGTCGGCTCCCTGTGTGTGCCGCTGCACCCCTGCGGTAATGTCCCCGGGCCGGGAGCCTCACCCGTATCAGTAAAACACCCAGTGGAGATGGATAGTACGTCGTATAGTACAGAGTGTCAAAAAAAAGTTTGTTCTGCGAGTCACCCCGGATGACACCATCACAGTCTTGGAAAGGAACTGGTGCCTAAAGGTGCTGGAGAAGAGGCAGTAATACCTTCTCAAAAGAAAAAATATGGCTGATCTAAACTTAGTTTCTAATTCACTGTGCGTTGTGTCAATGCCAACATGTGCTGCTCTTATCCATGTATCTTGCACAGTAATAGAGCTTTCTAACGTGTGCAGTAGTCCAGAATCGGTATTTAGTTTAAACATGCTCGATGCACCTGACTTTGATGCTGCCAAACTATTTCTTCTGATGATTGCCTTTGAAATAATTTCATTATATAGCTTACTGTAAACTTAACTTGAGACAAGTATCTGCATTACTAAAAGTATATGATTTTAAAATGTATACTCACTAACTTATATTATTCTTACAAAAGGTAAAACCTGTTTAGTCTGTATTGGAAAACGATGGTATCTGCATCTTGGTTTTAACCCTGGATTTAATCTCTGTATTAGCCTATTACAACTATAGACTACAAAGATAACATAAAAAATCTAAGGGAGAGAGGTAGACATCAAAGCTAAGTAAACATTTATATTAAAAAACCTAAATAGCTAAAATATAACTGACTCAAACCACAGGATTAATGAAGCTTCCTGCAGAAGAAAATTGTCAATTTAATTGTTCGAAAGTAAAATAGTTAACCTACAAACTTTGTTCAAAATCTTCAGATAAATATTTTTGTTAGCTTTATTAGCTGCGTATTCCTGGTTACACCAGAGCCCATCAGCAACTCTGGACAAAAGCATCATGTTGCATCTGGACACCATTTTGCAATAATACAAAAACAAGAATGTAAACAATAAAAAATATAAACTTATACCTATTATTTACATAAACCTATTATTTTAATGTCCTGTGCATGAAACCCAGAGCTCAAAATGTACACTAACGCCTTAGCTTGTAAGTACTGCATGCATGTATGAAGCATATACAAAAAAATAATTTCTGAAGAATTATTATAGAACTGCTACAAAATGGCAGCATTCTTCCTGAGGCGCACAGCCCACAGTGTGGAAGCCCACAGCGCGCTGCCAAGATATGCTGAATGAAAAGGGATATTATCAGTGTTAATCAGGCGTTAATTACACATTATATACCCAGGGGTTATTAAGAGGCGCTGCGAATGTTTTTCTTGAGGGCTTTTGAACCTCTTTGTGTTAATGCCGGCTTCCTGAGGAGTGGGCAGCACTAGACTGCCCTGAAGGCTGTGAGCGCGTCTCCGGGTTTCAGACAAAAACAGCTCAGATTAGCTAGACACGCTTTGTACTGACAACGCTTCTCAGCCATTGTGTTGGAGCCATGTTATTTTAGAGGCAATGAAGGGTTTATCTCAGAATGATGCCATACAGTACTGGGTGCTGACAGGGTGTGGAATCCTAAATCCTAAATCCTAAACACACACAAAGACACACGCACATGTATACACACACACACACACACACGCACAAACACACACAACACAGGGAGCAAGCTACTCATCTGGTGCTCACACACACATACACTCTCGCTCACACACACACGCACACACACACGCATACATACAAACATACAAACATAAACGCACACACGCATACATACATACATACATACAAACACACACACAACACAGGGACCAATTCACTCATCCGGTGAAGACGCATTTACTGAGACCACCTGGGACAAAAGGATGGCTAATAGCATGACTTGAATTTTTTTTTCCCCCTGACCTCTGAAAGGTGGAGAGAGTTGGGTGCAGAGGGGAAGCAGCACTGCGGTATCTGTGCAGAATGACTCACTGCAGCGGGCCCAGGGCCACAGCGCTGGAGGACAATGAGAGAAAGCGGTAGCACGGTGCCGCAGAGAGAAGGGGATGACTCACGGCGATTCAGTGATCGTGTCTCAACGTCTAAACAAACCGCCATCAATAAATTAGGGGGGCCATCTGGCCTAATGTCCACGTACCTAAAAAAGTGTGTACGCTAACAAAAAATAAAACGGATACACGCACACTCCCTTCAAGAATGTTCCGACAAAGGGTCATTCACAAAAGAATGCGTGGCCGAGGGTTGGTCCCCGGCCATGACGCTGTCTGTACTGTTCAGCCTGTAACCCTCTCTACGTTCCCACGTCCGAATAGAGTGGAGGAAAAAAAGAAATAAAAGAAGGGCCGATTAGTCACTCCATTTCAGCTCCAGTTTATGTGTTTGACAAGACTGCCACTACTGCAAAGTTCGGAGTGTTGGCATGTTGGACATAAATTGGCTTTTCCCGTACACTTTTGACCGGCTGTGCCTATTAGCATTTTCTTTCTTTGCAACCTGGGACGACCCCGTGTTATGTACTTTCAGCAGTGTGAAAAGAGCAGCTCATTACAGCACCGCCGCGCTCGGAATTGGCAGCGCAGCACATAATGGCAGTCTCTCTGAGCTGCTCGTTAGAGAACGCGCTTGGACTGGGAGGGCCACGCTGAGGCGGTGGCTCTTGTCCTTGGCCTAGGAGGTCACACTTGATTCTCTGGTTAAAGTCCTGCTTGGTCATGAGAAATGGAGGCCATTACCAGGAATCATTTCACAACAATCTGTCGCACCCGTCATCGACGTCGCGCCACCGATTGCTGGCAACAGCAAAAACAAAAGCAGTGAGTGATAGCCTACAGCTGCTACGCTTTTATAGTTGCGGCTAAAACATCAGCAACCATTCTGACAACATAAACAGGCATCTTGTAGCAAGTAGCAGCTGGAAGTACATAAAAAGTACTTTTTAAAAATGATTTTTCCCCCGTGTTTTCCCAATGCCAGATCACATTCAGGGGCAGCGCTCACTGCTGCTACCTCACCTATGTATTCAGGACAGCACAGGCCACCCTGTTCTCCTCTGATGCGTGAGGTGTCCGTCACCCTTCATTATCACGCCACGGTTTGCACGTTGAGTGCACAAAGAAATGAGTCAGAGGAAGACACTTCACGCACTGCTAAAAAGGCAACTGACGGGCTGTGAGGTGCTGCAATCCCAGCCAAGTGAAACCCTCCCTTCGCTGGGCGATGCTAGCGCCAATCGTCCCCGTCCCGTTCCTCTACGAACCCCCTCGGTCATTGCCCATCTTCCGCCGTGGTCTGAAGACACATCTCTTCAGACTGTGCCTGGACTAACTATCACTACTCTGCAGGGCACGCCCGATCTAGGATCACTCTTATAATTTGAATTATTTTAATTTGTTCCTGTAGCACTTTCCTGTTACACTTGTATATCCATCCAGCAGTTATATTGCACGTTATCTTGATGTTGTAGCTTGTCGCCATGCCTCCTAGTTTGAATTGCCATAACTTTCTGACCTAGCCTATGCTTACTGTGTGAACTAGACTTAATGTGTTCATGGCTATGAATGACTGTTACATAATGAGTATTGTACCTTATCAGACCTGTGTTTTGTAGTTGCTCCAATAACCTTCAGTAAGCACTTACTGTACATTACTTTGGATGAAAGCATCTGCCAAATAAATGTAATGTAAGTAATGTAAATGTGTTGGTCTGGGGCATCCAGCCACAATCAGTACTGACAGAGTCCAGATTCCATACCAGAGCGTGGAGCCTACAGCTTTAACGGGATATTCCACTGGGCAGCCCACTGAAATGTACTCGACTTGTTAACTTGACAAAGCGAGACACCAGTTAATGGAGGCTTGACTGACTAAAGCGAACCTTCCCAGCTGCCACTCAGCCGCGCTGCACCTGAACTGGAATCGAGGTTTAACCGGGAGAGACATCACAGCACAGCGAGACTCAAACCCACACTCCCAGCCTGGCTCCTGCCTCCCTCTATTCAAACCCACGGCTGAGCGAGGAGAGGAGATCTCCCAAAGCCCCTTCGGCCCAAAACAGGAAGGCCCGCAGCTCCGGCATCAGCGTGTCCACCGAGTGCTAATTACGTGGGGGGAAGTGAGATTCATTTTCTGAATCAAACCCATCCGAGAGCACACTTTATGAAAATCGCTTGAGAAAAGGTGGTGTTAATTCGCATTCGCGCCTGAAGGTCAGTGTAATTGCGCTGGTGGGAGAGACTTATTTAAGTGAAAATGAAGCATCAGGCGAGCAAGTTCAGTGTACCGTCTGTGGAGATGACAGCGGGGTCTAAACTGCTTCAGTTCATTCGGTGCACATCCACAGTAGCATTCCCAAAGCAGAGAGCTTTCTGAAAGAGCTGGCTCAAGTGTGCTCTTCTCTGCTTTTCTTATGCCTTCGATTGCGGACACGCTTGTTATGGAAACAGATGCCAGGGGGTGCCCTCTGTCACAGGTACCACTGCGGCCTTTGATATTCGGGGTTAGATGGAGCTTTTACAAATGACCAGACAAGGCAACTAGTGCCTCCAGGAAAACATGCCATCCAGTGCTGAGCAATGGGCCACAGTCTGATATCTAAATTATCGTAAGGACGATAAAACCTACTGGTTTTGTAGCAGCTCTCAATGCAACTGGATGTCAAATATGGTGAGCAGAATTCAGTGGCGGTGAAATTAGGCTAATAAAAAGACACGAAACAACAATAATGAATGAATCTACATAGAATCCGTCAAGGACCTCAGTACTTTAAAGAGTGTGTGGGCGTGGGAGGGGGGTGTTCCCTGTCAACCGCTGCTGATGTACAGCCCCCATCTGGGTGATATTCTGTGGCCACTTTGCCCCAGAACATAAACCACACATTAGTTCAGGTGGAGACGCAAGGAATCACCCATCAATTAAATCACACGACCAGACAGGGAATTTGAACAGGGCATGGGGGAAACACCCTCACTCTTTTCAAGAAGAGGCAGGAGATCCTTAAAGACCACAGAGAGTGTTTCTACATAATTAATTTCAGGGATCTCCAGTCAAGTGCATTCTGAGGCTACGGTAGTCAGCAATAAACGTATGGACTAATCCTGCCTCAGAGGCTTCCCTCGGAAAGCTGCATAAATACACACACCTGCTGCCGCTCCTGTAAAACGTGCTCATGTGAGCCGTGTGCAGCCGCACTTTAAAGCGCAGACAAAAAAAACCCATTAAAAACTCATTAAGAGGAGACGGGAAGAATAGAAGTCGGTAATCAAAGAGCTGGCGTTAAAATAATTGTTTCGGGTAATGGCCATCGTACTCTCAGGAACTGTCTGGAAAGTTTTTTTTGCAGCCTATCGGCTGTGGCGGCTCTACGCGTCTTATCTGCGGAAGCGAGAGGTGTCCTGGACAAAGGCGAAACTTTTTCTGGGCCGGCCTGGTCTTTTGCAAAAACAAAAACAGCAGATGAGCTCGTTATGGAACGGCTCGCGAGCCGTCATCGCCGTCAATGAAGAGCCGGTGTCCGACCAGAATAAGCAGCGGGTCCAATGGCAGGGCATCTCAGGCTCAGCACTCTGCCAGAACCTCCGTCAAAACATGAACGTGTGCTTCTCTGTGCCCAGCAAGGGCTCTGGATATGTTCATAAATGACAGGGAGAGCAGTAGCCAGTCCCATGACTGCTGCATGGTATCTCTCGCCTCGTAGGATGATACATCTTTCGGAGATCCAACTACAGAGTAAAAAAAATAGACCACCCCCCATTCTTGACTCACAACACAATCTGGTCAGACCGAAAACCCACTCCTTCAAACGGTATCTTAATTCCACAAACCCAGATTGGCCTTTCTCCTATAGAAGATCTGCTGATCTCCTGCCATTTCTTGACAACTGATGCACTTTGGTTAATGCTATTGCATCTTCACAATGGCCTTACATTAATTCCCCTTTCACTATGACATTTATGCATGATCATTTGTTTAATAACAGCCTGGTTGCACTCATCATGCTTTAGTTTGATTGTGCTACTGTCAAGGTTTGTATATATACTTATTAAACTTATCTGTATCTCTGAATTTGAGTGCCTGCGAAATGCGTAAGTGTAAAAATCGTTCAGCAAAGCAAGGCAGTCTAGACTCTCAAAAGGGCTGTAATGCTAGTGCTGAAAAATCTCTCAGATGTGCTCTGAATGAAACAGAAATACAGTGAACAGAAAGACATCATGGTGCTAGTCTTGCAGACGCCCAACAGGGGCCCATTGGCTACAGAAGAGAGGCCCCGCGTATTATGCCAAGCTCTCAAAGCCAGAGAAATGTTTTCCTTCTCAGGGCCTAAAGCAAATTGAGTGGGTGGTCTGCATACCTGGAGGTCAAAATGCGAACGTGCAGTTTACTCTCCCTGCATCCGCACCCTGTCCACACGACTTGAAACATCATCACATCAGCGTGTGGCATCCATCTTCCTGTGTTCTATTATTGAACACTGCGCAGCTCTGAGCATGAAACAGCATCAGATAGTGTGGCAGCCCCTCGCCCCTCCCTCTCTCTCTCTGCCACAGACTGATGTGTGTGCCATACCAGCATAGGACTGCAAGCTGTTGTCAGGGAGTTCTTTATGACCGCTCAACCAATTATTGAGCAAGGAAGGTTTTACTCGACTTAGTGAGGAATTCTTCAGCAATTGCAAAACAAGCCCTACACAACTCCGAAATAAATTAAAGCAGAAGGTCCAATTAATGTGTATCCAAAAACACTTCAAACCAAAAATCAAAACTACAGTACTGGGAAACCAGTCAAATGGAAACACTGCCCCCTAATGGTAAAACAAAGAAATGCAGATCAAATCAGGCACCAGGTCTATGAAAATTCAAATCACTACAGGAGCAGTGAAACCTGCAATCTCTAGAAGTACAATTATAGTAAAAATGGGAAAACCACCAACATTATAGTGTACAAAAAATAAAACTCAATGTAATTTTAATTTGATCGATGTATATTTCCACAATTTATTGAAATCACAAACTAGCATAATATAAATACCACAATCCATCCGCTCTCTACTACTAGTCTAAAACATCAATAAAATATGTTCTTAAAAATACAGATTTGATAAATATTTGACTAAAATTTTTGATCCCTGCCAGGAATGCTAACAATGTTTAAGTACTCCAATTAGCTAAGCCATTTAGAATGTTAACAAATATTTTGAAGATGGTTTCTTTTTTTGCCATCTTCTTTTGGATAAAGCATTTCATGGCAGCCAGTAACAACAGAAGTCCTGTTTTGACGCTTAACATTTCTTTAAAATGCCCATCACGAATTTCTGTCTACAAAGTCAACACTGCCTCCCAATGGGGGGACATTCATAGGCTATTTTTTCTACAGACTCGCATTTTAGCTAGAAATTTTTTCCCTCTTTTTAAAGCACATAATTTGTTATTAGTAATGCATAACAATTGGACTGTCATCACATTAGCTATTTAAAATGCAGTGGTTACACAGTCAGCATTGCTAATCACTGCACTAATTTGAAGAACAGCAGTTTTGCTTTCAATAAAATTATGGAATCCAACCAGGGAGACTGGCATGCTACAGATGATTTTAAAAATTAAGTAGTCTGTTATAAAAAAAATATATGATTTAGGCCCAACTGCCCTGAAGGAGATACGTAAAAAATATCAACAAGTCAATAAATAATGGAAACCGTGAGACTTCCTTGACAGGACAGTAAATGCAACTGCCAGCACTCCAAGGATAAATCAAGGATTTACCTTAATCCTTCAATAAAATTACTGTAGATATAGGCTAACTACAACAACCAAGTGTAAATTGCTGGCAAGAATTACTTTTTTGCCTGGTTTAATTGCATGCACTTTGTGAAAACATTGCAGCAACATTTGTTTTGCCTTTCCAATTTCAAACTATTCTTCAAATTCTATCCGGCACTGGCTATCTTTCGAGGATGAAATCAAGCAATATAAATGCAAAGAGAAATGTTGTATTCAATATCCAGGGCAGAAAGCCCGATCCCCTGAGCAACAATGTGATTAATGCTGAGGAACCTGTAGAACACAAGATGCAAGACAACTTTGTGATGATGAGAATCCATCCTGAAATGAATGCATAGCCTGCAATGCAATATTCACACAAGACCGTGTGGCTGTCAAATGCACATTCTGAACCAAACAGAACGTGTTTGTTGTTCTCGATAATTCACCTCAAGTGCCAAATGTCGCCAGGGCTTGTCCAAGTTTCCATGTTCATCCAATGAGGTGCTCCAGATTATTTTTCTGTTCATTTGAAGGCATTTAAATTTAGGTCAATTTTGAGGGCATGTCTGACTGAAAGACTGTAGGCCTGAACATCCTCATAAAAATGTACTGTAAATTCCATAGCTGTCCCATTCATAAACTACTAAAGCTCTCAGCCTGTATTTCCTGTGCTACTGCTGCTATTCTTGCACCTTCAAGCCAATATGAGACCGGTCACTGAAGGCCGGGTGCCCTCAAGGTTATCGGCTTTAAACTGAGGTTGGCAAATATGGCAACCTTGGCATTCTGCTCCCATGGCTCAAAAACTGGCCTGCTGCCAAGAGGGTGACTAGTCAGGGTTGCCAGAGGCTGCTGACAAGCAACTTGTGAGGACAGCTGAGCTGTGACCCTTTCCCCCCCAAAACTCACTGCGTGTGACCCTGACGGGTTGGTCTGGAGGGGCACACAGAGGATAATATGGGGGGGCTCAGGGTGAATGCTTCTGACAAAAACATGAAGGTCTGGCCAGTTTGCAGTACAAGGCTGTTCCAAGCAGAAGCACTACATTACATTACACTGAGCAGACACACTCATCCAGAGCAACTGTGTAAAAATGTACATATTAGTGTTCCTTGTTTATGGAGCACAGTCTTATGATAGTTTGACCTTTAAGAATACAACTGAGAGGAAATGTGTAACAGTAGCAGGAGCATTGTACTTGGCAGCAGTCATTACTAAGCTGGGATACCGCTGTTGTGCGATGAAACAACCTCCAAAATGCATATCTAGTCAGTGGCCACACTTTGGCTGAAAACAGAATGCAGTGTTTCCATCGGTGTGCCATTGGTGTGCCTCTAGAAACCACCTAACCACCTAACATCTCATTTCCTATGCAAAAAATCTAATAGCACTAACAGCTTTCCCACTGCACTTCGGGAAGAGCAGGCCCAATCAGACAAGCCACTGTAATGGCCATCCATCCTGCCAGCTCTCAGCAAGAGTCACCTCTAATGAACGCTTTCTATTTCATGTTCATTTAATTTCATTTGCGGCCTGTAATTATGTCCCTTTTGTTTGATGGGCGCGCTGGGGTACTGAGATAATACACAGATGGAGCCAGAGAGAGGCTCCAGCACACCAAATGTGGACGTGCTCCCCTCACGTGCACTCAACGGGGCACTGGCTTGGGAGGGAGGTCAGGGCAGAACGGGCCAACACCAGCACAGTGTCCTCACAAGTTGCTTTTACAATGCACTCATCACAGTGAGGACCGACCCTGCTGTTCTTTTCAGGTTCGCTCAATAACCCAGCAAAAAGGACATGCAGTTTTGCCTCGTAAATTGATCTTTGGTAGCATTTCCTCACGGTTAGTTCTTTAGTTTGTCTGTGGCTTTGTTCTTTCAATCAAATGCTACAGTTACACAAAATACTGTTTTACATGTAACTGTACAAGACATCAATTATACACGCACATTCGCTGGATCTTTTTCAAAGTGGTCTCAATCTAGTAAATTAGGACTGACAAGGGATTAAAGTGATTTAGCTAGACACTATGGCTAGATTTAAGACGTGTCTCACAAAGAACAAAAGATAAACTTTGTTGGAGTTATGCAACAACACTGTATGGCACTTGAAAAATGACTTCCATATTTTTACTTTGTATGTTTCTTTTGAGCATTTAAAATTGAGCAACAAATTATATTTACAAATAATTGAATTCTATATAAAATTATATGAACAAAAATGACGGGAGCAGGAATGAGGGCTTCCTACAGGCATACTTGAAGGATCAGAAAGGCAGAGCAGTGAAGGAAACAATGCCTATGCAATTACCATGGCCAGCTTGCCTAGAAAAGACAAGTGAGCAGTTATTCAATTCATCTGGGATGTAAAAATGTAAAATACTAAAACAGGCAAAGAATCTGGAGGAAAAGCATGGGAAAGCCTGTCCAGAATTCTGAGCATGTGCTCTTGATTAGTGAGCTGTTTGAAAAGCGTGATGAAAACTGACGAAAGGCATAGTCCATCCACCGCTTTTTTTTTACACTTAAGAAAGAGAAACACCCAAATTAAAGACAAGGGAGGTGAGAAACAGGAATGTGCCATTAACGTATAACAACAAAGAACCCCAGGCCTTTCCACAGCTGGTATTTAATTAAGGAGTTCAATTTGCACAGCAGCTTTCTAACACCCAAGAAAGGACTACCTTTTTACTCAGAAGCTTTTGGGTGCTCTGGATCATCAGAATTGCATACATTTAAAATACATAAGCACAAACTATCGCCAAAGAGCACAGGAGTCTTCATTAAGGAGACTGAGATTACAGATACGACAACCAAAGCAATACACCAGAGAGTACAGTACAAACGCACAAGTAGCATTCCATCTCTGGAGACAGAATAAAAAACTACATGTACCGTGAAGGTTATTTCAACAAAACATTCCATTTATTGTTACTATCCAATTGGACGAGTAAGAAAGTCAATGCACTATTTATAATTTTAGTGTCCCTCCATTGGCTGCTTCAGCAACAAAAGTTCAGCAAGCTTTCTCTTTTCTAGTGCTGACACAATGGCAGGCTTCTATAAAATGCAAAGCTTTCTTCTTACAACACTGACACAATGCCAGGTTCATAGAAGTACACGTCAAGGGTAAACAGACTGTAAAGTGTGAACCCAGTGTTGTTTGCTTTGCTCAAAATAATCAGGTTCTGCCAAGGGCCAAGTGTTTAATATACTATAAATACAGCAAGTGTCTCTGCTGCGAAGGCAATAACGTCTAAAATGAGAAACTAGTATGCCACTAGTGTGTAACCGTGACCTCTGGAAGACCCTAGCCTACACCAAAAAAAACTGCACATCAGATATAAACACACTGGGCCTCATTCACAAAACTTTTCTTAAATTTGTTTCTATGAAAAAACAAGGGATTCATGAAACGTGCAGATTTTCGATCTCTTGTGCATTTCGGGTGTACAGGAGGATGAATACCAATTGGATGCATGTACCTGTTCATGTTGGTTTGCGTAAGGATACACCCTAGTCATCCCATTAAAAGGCATGTTGCCTTCAAGGTCATGTGCAAACAACAGCAATTCTTGCTCTCTTCCCAAGGCACAATTACCTAAGTATCCAAAAGCAATAAGTACGCCATTGCTAAGTCCTGGGTTTGGCTTTTTTATACAAACATTACTTTTTCTATTTCCCAACTAGGATTTTTCGACAACCCATTTTCACTTTTCAAAATTATGATTAAAAAAGTCTTGACCAAAATAAACATAACTTCAGATCATTTTCCAATAATATTAGCAGCACATCTTTATTACTAAGTCAAAAACAGTCCTAAATTTTCTGCAGCCTCTGGCCATCCTCTTCTAATACACATTAGGAGAACACTTTCGTTGGCTTAAAAAATCCCCACATATGACCCAGCACATTCCCTGTTCGGTTAAAGCTAAATTTGCATTTAAATTACATTCATGGATGGTCCAGCTGAACCCTGGGCTCTATTTCAGTAGTTTAAGGCAGCTCACTCACAACTCTCCACATACATCAAATGATAAAAGAAGTGGCTTTTCCAAAGAAGGCTTCCCAAAAGGATTAATCCAGAAGCCGAACCACTTCAAATTAAAGGGGAATGTTATAAAGAAAATGAAGTCACAAACATTGGTTTTGCTCAGAGCAGAGCTGGTGCTCAGACAGCAATGACTGGATGGCACTTGATGGGCAGCACAAAGGTGCAGTTTCAACTGGATTAAAAACAAAACAAAGCAAACCAAAAAAAAACATTAAAAATTCAAGATAACATTTCTTGGAATTTTAGGAACTGTGGGGTTTCGGTGTAGAATATTACACAACAGCAGTGTTATGAGCGAGAAGAATACTCGCAGGGTCCTGCAGGGACTGAAATGTTCCAGGCAATTACACGTTGCTGCTTGTAAGAGGAACAAAGGCATATCTCACACCAAGTCCAGGGAAATTAGGTTTTGTTTTGGTTTGGATGCTTTTGCCTGCTGATACTTCATTTCTCTCCGGCAGTATTTTTCGGATAGATAAAAAAATGCCCATTTTGCACCTGCAGCTTTCGCATCTTTTCTGCCTACTCTTCCTTCCATAATTCAATCTGGAAACAACCTTCCTCACCTCTGATCATTGGTGCTTTGAAAACAATGTGCACACATATCTCCGAATTGCAGAGAAGCAATATCTGTTAGGAGAAAACTGGCACAAGTGGGTCATGCTTTAAAAATGCACTGGCGGGTGTGTTATGTTTTTACATAAAGAGAAGTGAGTGTCGGGTTGCAAGAATATTTATCTAACGATGTTCCTGAAAAATGTCAGGGGAATAAACCCAATATTCTTGAACTGAGATGAAGCCCAAAGATTAAAACAAGCAGAATATATTCAAAAACATTTCCAGTGTTGGGGAGGTCGTAGATTTGGAGGTCATTCAATCTTAACTCAATTAAGCTCTGGATGGTCATGGTTTTAATCAAGGACGAGGGGGAGGAGCTAAAGTTAATGGACTGCTCAAAGAGATAATCAGCATGGCAGTGACATTCCAAGACCGCCATATGATCTCGGAGAACTGCACCATATGAATAATACAAATCTGAGGCCCACGATGAGAGCCCTGAGGGACTCCTTGAGTGACAGGGATCAGATCACATTTTTGCGTACCAAGGGAAATTTCTGTAAAGGACAATCTAAACCCTGCAAGAGCTCTGGATGTAACTCCATGGACAAGGAGGTCAAAGAAAATTTTTAAACATATAGTGTAAATGGAAATATGAAGTGCAGCACATTTACCCAAAGTATTAAAATATCACGGTAATCATAAACAGCTTCGGCAGTCCATGTTGAACGAAACCAGGCGAACAGTGTGACACACAGAGTGGAGTGAGTATAAAGAGCTGCTCTCACACTTTGATCACAGTCACATATCAAGTCTTCCTCAAAGCCAGAGGGGCCTTCAGGGCCTTAGACAATGGCAGTATACTCACAGTAATCACCAAAAGGGATACACTGCAAAGATTGACTGGGAATTAGCCCAAGTGTTGCTTGTTGCCTTCATTAGGCCTAATGTAATAACAAAGGATACTGCATTCACACACACAAACCCTTTTACTGCGTTTCCTTCATTTTGTTTTACACCTGGGAAAGGAATATTCCTGCTTGGCCAATTCTGTGTTACACTGGTGTTTGTGCCTTATCAGCTCAATATCTGCCATGGCATGTGCACCTGACAGGGTAAAATAAGCAGCACTTTAGAGGAAGGCCGTGTGTTGTTTTTGCCATAGGGAATGGTTTTGGCTTTTTTCCCAGCATTTACCTGTAAAACTCTTATTTTAAAACAACAAAATGAATATGTGGTATAAAAAGGGGAGTAGAGGTTATGCCCTTTCAGGTGGTTATGGTTACACTGTGAAACTTGCTGTTTCACCGCTGCTGTTTCATTAGGAGTTTGGAAACGGGTCAGACACGCTGAACCAGTAGCGAGCAGTAATTAATGGCTATGATGGCGATGCCTTGTCTCCAGTGTAATTCTCTTCCTGACAGAGTGCAGCTGCCAGGGGCCTTCCACCCTCCCACCATCCAAGTTCACACAGCAAGGACAAACTGGGTCCTCAATTAAACGTCAAGGAAGAACCTAAGAGCTGGTGAAGAGCGTACCACCGCAGGATAACTGGCAGAAACACTCAGGCAGCATGTTCCCTGCCTGTGAAGACCCGTGCCCTCAACCCCAACTCTGCGGCCCACGGATTAGCAAACTCACTTTAAAAACGAGACATTCGTTACCAGGGGGGATGGGGGACGGGGGGTGGGGGGGTGTATATGCAGTGTGACGGATCCGTCTGAGCCCGTTTCAGACTGGAGGGCACTTCCGTGTGCAGAGCATATGCAGGGCTGCAGGAGATATTAACACCGATGCATGTAGAGCTCACGGCTAAGCAGCTCACACACGCATTCGTGAGCCCAATTCAAATGAGATCTCAGCTGCGTCAGTCCTGACTGGTGGCCAACAAATAGCGAAGGCACAGAACCGAAATTTAAACTGCAAATGGTCCTGTTATTGTAATAAAAAACAAACATTTTTAATGAGCGTCACCCAATCAGGAACAGAACACTTATTGTCTCAAAGGAGGCAGTCATACCCTTGTGTACTTTGTGTCACATGACTGTAATTTTAAGAGTTGAAAAATGTTATTTGCGGTATTAGTGTGAATTATTTCTTTGCTATCTTACTCCCCAATTTAGAATGCCGTTGTCCTGAACCACTAGATGTGCCCTCCAAGAGGTGCACAGTCAGCTGTCAGTTATTTTCACTGGGCAATCCACCAACTGAATGGCACAGTAACAGCACAAGACCGTCCAAATGGCACAGCTAGTATTGGCTGACTGCAGGTGCCAGCGGTGTCAACATGGAGCAACAGGATGAAGGGTACCCTGCCAACTGACACTCTCACTCCCTGGGAGACGTCCGTAAAAGAGCAGTTCTGACAGTTTCTCTGTAAGAAGAGCCATCCAATTTAAATTGAACCGAACCGAATTAAATATTCATCACCCCACCTGACTCCCACCCCCACAGTACTGGCACAGTCTGGATTTGATGTGAATTGAAGGTGCATCATTGCATTGAGCATAAGAGCATCAGCTAGACACACATGGTCAGTTACAAAAACCAAATCATAAGAAAGAGTGCAGACCAGTTGGTGCAACCTTCAACCTGTTGTTTTGCTATAAGCAAGAAGACCAGATGCCACCAGATGCTAAATGTGTGGTCATCATATAAACTGCCATGCTTGTTGATCAGTCAAAGCAATTAATGACAAAATGTTCTCTACCTCCACTGTGCATGGTTCACTGGCTGACAGAGAGTTCCAGGAAGTCCATGAACCAACCCAAGCACATCATCTGCAAGAAAAATCTTTGCCTTAATGTTATGGTGCAAAGCCACCTCCTGACTCATTTACTTTCTTTACTTTCTCTTAAGATCCAATTTCACTTTCATTTAATTCTCTCTGGCAATATTACTCCAGCTCATTAAATTGTATCTGAAGGAAATGGAAATGATACAGAAGTAATGTTCCGTACTAACAGTAAGAAGATTCCACAAAGCTTTAAACAAAGCTCCAAGATGTAGGCTAACCCACAGGCCTGCCATTTTTAATGTACTCCATTATAATGGATTCGTGTTTGAAGTGTTAAGACTTCACTTCTTCAATAGGAGGGTTTGCAAGATAAAATACTTCTTTACTCCTTTGATCTACACAATTTATAACGATAATTAACCTTGAGTAAAATCAAATGTTATAAAGAGGGAAGAGGGCCATGCTGAGTAAAGGTAGCAATATGACATGCCTACAGAGAGATGATGCTTTTCAGATCAACCTTAAAATAAGCATTCCCACATCTGTATTAGCATCTGTCGCATTTCTACCAGGGCAAACGCCACCAGGCACAGTTTACGCCAGCTGCTAATAGCGCTGCACCAGAATGGGTTCAATTTGGGCAATCCACCAGCTGAGCCGAGATGGGTTCATCCTTTCATCAGTCTTTCCAACAAAACACCGTAATTTCAGTTAACTGTCACAGCCCGAATTGTTATGGGTAATCGTGTTCTCCCTTCACTGCAGGATATTCTTTGGACATTTTAACCTTTAATACAGCACCACCAAATGTGCAATAAACACACACACACCCTGGTATTTACTTTCTGTTCTCGCAATAACAATGGGACCCTAGTCAATTGATGGAATGTATAGACATTACCTCCAAAGAGCAGGCCAGGTCAGGGCCACTACCCAGCACGGTAGCTTCGGAATGGAACAAGACTGGTATACATCAAAGCAAGGACCACATTCATGTGGGACCAATTTAGCTAAACAAAAAAAACAGAGCAAGCTCTCAGTCTGATTCTGAACCCAAGCTGGGGCTGCTTGACAGCACCTATACTCTTGTGACTATCAGGAAGAGCATCTCTTAAAAAAACATTAAAGAGTTTAAAACTCTCAGGGTTGACTGCTCGCTTTTGCTCCCACGCCTGCCAACAGTATTTGACAACATTCACTCCCTGCCAGTCGTGGGATGTGGGACTTTGACATATCAGGTCAAAGGTAAAACAGGTGCCTGAGCACCACTTTTGGCTATGTTAAATTTGTATGACTGTAGACATGCCTTTAAAAGCATAATGATGGTCTGTATCATTTTGAAAGTACTGTTCCAGAATACTGTACAAAGAACAAATGAGCAGCATTTTGCATTCATGCATGCCATAGTATATAAATAGTGACAGAACAGAGCAGCTATAATAATAACAACAATAATAATAATAATAATAATAATAATAAAAATAATACTAATAATAATTATTATTATTATTATGATGATGAATGGTGAAATAATGGTGTGTGTGCCCTGCAAGATTATTGACCTGTCCAGGGTGTATTCCCGCCTCTCGCCCAATGCACGCTGGGATACGCCCTAGCACCCCGCGACCCTGCCCAGGAATAAGTGGGTATAGATAATGGATGGATGGATGGATAATAATAGTAATAATAATGATGCTTTATTATTATTGGTAGTAGTAGTAGCAGCAATAGTAGTAGCAGTAATATTCATTTTACTGTTCTTATTATTCTTATTATAATTCTGATAATTATTGTTGCCGTTCTCATTATTCAATACAATTTTAAGTAGACTTTAATGAAGAAGAATTTAGTTTCCTTTTAAGTTTAATTTTCACCAGTTGAAAACAATCAATTTTTCAAATAGATGGCAAATGTCTTGTGTGTAGCAGGTTGTGGCACCACAGTATTGGCCTAATAGGCTTCACCATCTGTCCTATTCTGCTCAGCCAAGGCCTGGAACAAGCAGGAGTCGCTGCAGAGCACCCGCACTCCGACATAAAAAAGAAGCCCTGTCATGAATATTTAAATTGCTAATTACACAGAGCTCCACTGACGGTCTGAATACTGACGCACACAGGGTCTGCGATTTCCAAAGGGAGAAAATATTTATTCATCTTTGTCTGCATCGCTTAACCTTTCCTGGTTTAATGAATGAATCATCAACTTGGCACGCTGTGGCATAAACACTTGTGATTGAGAGGTTGGGTGAACCGACAGTAGCGGCATACTTGAGAACAAACTATAAATCTGCTTTCTTTAATCTTTCTGGCGATGCAAACATATTCAATTTCCCTCTTTTCAGCCTCAAGGCCAGTATGTTCCCACTGTAGGGCCAACCAGGTTCTGTGACGCTGATCATTATGCTTGCAGTGGCCCTAACTGGCAAGCCATTGTTTATAGGATGTGCTCATAAGTACTGTACAAGAGTGCACTTTCGTGTGTGTCACCAGAGACCCGATGTTGTTACCTTTTATGTACTTGATTTTTTTCAATCATTGTGTTTTGTTCTAGATTCACAGCATGAACCCTTCAGGCAAAACACTGATATTTCAGTTAACTGTCATTACTGTTACAGATCACTGTGTTCTATCCTCACTGGATTATATTTTTTGTACATGTTTTATGCAGTACCGAGCATAAAATGAAAACACATGCACTGCCAGCCATTTACTTTCTGTTCTAAAAATAACAACATAGGTCCCTAGTCAAGTGTTGAAATTAATAGATATTACCTCCAAAAATGCAAGCCAGCTCTCGGCCACTACCCAGAATGGCAGCTCTGGAACAGCGCAAAACTTGTACAAATCAAAGCAGGGACCATATTCATGTGGGACCAATTTAGCTAAACAAAGAACCAGACCAGCGTAATGCAGAGTCGACATTAAACACAATGAAAAACAAGTAGAGAGACAATGGTATCATGCCCTTACACGCAATTTCTATGGAAACTATGGTTCTTTTGGGTCCGAGTGACATAGAAAGTTAATTACTCCCCGCGCCACACCAATCCATTAAGTTTACCTTGGCAGTGCCATCCATAGAAGCAGACAAGAGGAGATGGCTGAGATGGGGCACTGGACACCATTGGACTGCGTTCACCGGGCCCTGGTGCGCCTGGATGCGTAGCCGCACGCGCCTGGGTAGCTCCGCCCCACCGCCCCGCCTCTCCAGGTACGGGCGCACGCTGTCCGACACCTCTGTTAGCAGCTTGGAGTTCGCACCCTGGTCCAGAGTGGCGGCCGGTTGTGGAGCCTCAGGCACACTGTCTCCCCCAAGCTGCGTCCGCCTCTGTCGCTTGGGAATATAAGGTTTCACCACTGCTGTGGAAGGCTGAGGCCTCTTCATAGAAATAGCACAATCAGGGCGGCTGAGTGCTGGCCTTTGAAAGCCAGTGCTGCTTTGAGTCCAAGGAAGAGATATAAACTCACTGAAATGCCCAGAGGCTGTCACGTCACTGCATTGTACCACTTCAAAGCCTCTATCATGTGGACTGGGAATTGGTCTGTTCTGACCTCTGAGGCTCAGTCCAAATTGTTTCTGCTCTACTCCAGATTGCACGGCCACACTGTCACTCTTATAAGCATTCATTTGGTCTGTCCCTCCCTCATTTGGAGGATCATCCTCTGGGTCAGAATCCTCATAGGCCACCAAAGAGGTCATTGTACTGTGTGTTGACACCTATTTGAATTACAGGGGGCAAGAGACATTAAACTACAACCACTAGTTTTACAAAATAGGCTAAATGCCTTAGGGATGATTTAAAATATTGTGTTGGCTGGTAAAATGTTGTATTAATAGTTCGAAATGATTTTCATCAGGTTAACAGATTAAATCGCTAATTATTCATTTATATCAAATGCATGTTAAAAAGTGTTTCGTTTAAGTAGAATCTTTCTTCCCATCAAATCCCTTATGAAATTGACATGAAAAATAACACTCGAGAGCCACCTGCTGGGAGATACAGATGTTGTAGATATTCGTTTGTATTCAGCCGACTATTTTGTTCAGAGCGTTTAAGGGTTTTATGCCCGATACTGTGATACATCAAAGGTGCAGAATGTGTGATTAACTAAATGCTACTTTCTACATAGTCGTCGTCATAAGTTAGTAAAAATGAACGTTATTCCTAAAATCCGTTTTATAAAATAACTTAGATCTGGGATAATAATTACCAAGTAAACAGCGTGTTAGCTCCAGTAATCCGTTTAATATTCGCTTAATTCAGCCAGCGAATAACAGCAACCTGTTGGCAATCAATTTACAGATAGCTGCAGTATAGTTTGCTAACGCATCTATGCTGTTCGTTTGCAAGCTCTCTCTGACGCAAATTAGCTAAAACACCGAGCTGTTCAGCTTGAAGATACAGCTTGCTTTAATATTATTGTGACAAACAGTCATCAGTTAATAACACAAATAAGTGCATTGCGATATCGAATGAGTGAACCTGCTATTCCTTCAGACCGACCTCACCACTCCGCACTCAACTATGATAGCTAGCTTCCTTTTCCAAAACCTCCGCGTTGTTTTCCTGGTGCTCGTACAACTGTGTCCTACGGGCAACTATTCTAATCGTCATATGTACTGTGTATTGTAGGAGGAAAACAACCGCTTGTTACAGGATTAAATATGAATGGTGTCCATGAACTGGGTATATGAAAGTAAATACTTTAAAATATGCTAAAATAACTAGCATCTTGTGAACTGTAAGCTGCTTGTAGCATCACAGCTATGTCAGGACCATTTTAAACACTTAAAGTTTCTGTAAAGACCATTATATGCGTTGCACAGCTGAGCTGATGCAAGTTGAATGAGGATCTCGTTTAATGTTACCGGTCTGTGATTTCTCATAGGTGGGTTGAACATTATAAATTATTTCTGGATGGCAGTGCATTCATTGAATTGACAATAAATACATATGTGTTCACTTTTATTTAACCAACGCGGTTTAGCTGAACCGCTTACTGATATTATGATACTCATTGGTCAGTAGTGGTCACTACGTCGTCATAATTGTGACATGCTAACTAGCATATGGCAAATGGCACATTGTTGTAACTAGCTACCCACTGGTTAGCTGTTTCATAATACTAAGGGTGTGTTTACGTTTTTAATGCTCAGAAGATTTAGAAGGTCTATAAATGTTTCTTTGACTATAATGTCATTATTTGGTTATTGAAAGCATAAATGAATTATTCATATTTGAGGGCTTTATTTAAGCAACCAGATTAAACGTAGTTTTTAACGTGACAATCCGTTGCGAGCAAGCAAACTGACGAAATATCAAACATGTCAATGGTGTGCCAATTGAAGGTTTTCTTTATGACGCCTGTAGTGTAGGTTCATAGCCTGCTGTATACAGTAGCCTATGTTCAGCAGAACATTTGGACAGCCAAGTTGTAATGTTCGCTGTTATGCACTGTAATTCAATTAAACCTGTAATTAGATGTTATGAACATTTGAGAGAAAAATGTGGAGACTTTTAGTATATGGTCAAATCTCAAAATTCGACATTGCATTTATGTGAGGAATGATGGATTTTTATGTACTACCATTAAGGAGCAACACAGCATTGTGTGACTCTAAGGCAGAGGTCTATTCTGTTGCTGTCAGATATTTTCAGTAGCCAGTTATATATATGTTAATATAAAATATAAAATATATTGGGATATATATATATATATAAGAAATCTGGATATTTCAGTGATGTAGTAGAAATTTGGGACATTACAGTAAACTGTACTGCAATCTTGAGAAAGCAAGATCAGTTACCCTTTAAGTCCTCTGGGAGCCTACGGCATTTCAGAATAGTATAATTTAGGTGCAGGAGGTTTTTGTGTGGATTTGACCATTTAAATTACAAATGATTTGTTTTCTTCTCTCAGCCCTGGGCAGTGTTGAAGATGACAGACTGTCAGGCAGAAGGACCTGGGAACATGACACCAATGGAACTGTATGAGAAATTGACAGCCCAGGGAGAGAAAGTCAGAACCCTAAAAACACAAAAGGCTGATAAAGTAAGTTGGATCACTGTACAAACATGTCCCTTTAGGTGGAATGCTGCCAACTATGACTATGTTCGAATAGGCCATTTCTCATCAGCACTTATGTGTAATGTCTGATGTTTTACCTGTTGAATCCACCTGTTGAGTGCTGCTTGTGTGAGTGGCACAACCCTCTGCTCGCTTGTTCTGTTCTACTGTACATTTACTGTACATTTACTTTCTTGCTTTTTGCCAGTCAGTGTTCTACCTTCCAGGGAAATTTTTTGCTTTTTCAGTATGCTCTTGGTTTGCCTCCATATTGATGGACTATCACCTTACTGAACATGACATGCTTCAGGATTTCTTTGCTAATAGCCATGTCTTGCAATATTTTTCTTTATTGTGTCAATGTGTGGTTCTGTGTTGCCAGGCGGACGTTGATGCTGCAGTGCAGCTCTTGCTGAAGCTAAAAGTCGACTACAAAGCTGTAACGGGTCAGGACTACAAGGCCGGATGCCTGCCCAGCGACAGTGCCCCCACGCAGGACAATGGGCCCTCAGCTGGCGAAGAAGAGGACATGGTGGACCCCTGGAATGTGTCAACCTCCAGTGCCAAAGGAGTGGACTATGACAAGCTGATTGGTGAATGAGTATTCATAGATCATCTAAGGGAAAAAAACAATGTATAACAGCATGTCCCATGCACATTAGAGCCCCAGCCCTTACTGTGTTGACCAAAGGAAGACTGTACCCAGGGCCAGGTTTTTAAACCTTGGTCCTGAGGATGCACTGTGTGTGCTGCTTTTAGTTTAACTGTACCTGATGAATATTTGGTTTGATTTGAGCTACTGACTGAGTTATGATCTGATTGTTGTGTTATCGGAAGTTTATGCTAAATAACGTAAAGGTTTTAAGTCCACAAACGTAACATGTTGGCTTTGAGGCCTGGGCTTTTGTCTCAACCGTGCTTAGTTGTTGAATGAATTGTCCATGGCCCTTGTAGCCATTAAGCAACTTGTTAACTGTCTTAATTAACTTGAATACTGGTCGTTGTCAGTAGCCTGGTTAGTTCTTAAAGTGCACGGTATTCAACTAACAGTCTAATCCTGGACCCAACAAAATAAAAACTCATCTACAATGAAAACCCACCATCTCCAAATTTAATAGCTATGACAATTTAATAGGTGACATGGTAAAACTTCTTTGTAATGAGGGGTAAACCCTTAACTTGATAAGCTCTGATAGGTCTATTTTATTGACTCTGTGTTTGACTGGCTCTCTCTTTGTTGTTTCAGTTCGGTTTGGCAGCAGCAAGATTGACCAGGAGCTGGTGGATAGAATAGAACGCGTCACGGGACAGAAGCCACACCGCTTTCTGCGACGGGGAATCTTCTTCTCCCATAGGTCTGCAAAACTGGAATCAACCAGTCGCTGCCAAGTCTTCAATTATTCAATCTCATTGGTTACTTTAGCTGCCCTTTGTGCAGGTCAGGGAATTCAGCTGTCCTCTAGGCCACAGGAATATGCTTCTGTCATACCCAGAGTGCAGAGTACTTGTCATTCATTGAAGTAAATTATTTTCCTTTGAGCCCAAGTTAGTAATACATTTGGTCAAAGTTGCAAAATCTAGAGGCATATTAAAGCAAAAAGTGAATGTTTTTTTGAGCTTGGACTTTACTTAATTGAGCTTGGAGCCTGTCTCTTCCAAACAGAAGAGTTGGATGTGAGGAAAGGCCTGTGCTTAATCCTCTCTCTCTCCTTTATTTCTTACTTTCTCTTTCTCCCTCTCTCAGGGATATGCACCAAGTCCTGGACGCATATGAAAACAAGAAATCCTTCTACCTGTACACTGGGCGGGGCCCTTCTTCAGAGGCCATGCATGTGGGCCACCTCATTCCCTTTATCTTCACAAAGTAAGGCCCACTGTTAGCACAGTGTATATATGTGCTTACTGGATACTTGCAGGTGATCTGCAACACAAGGCCCTCAAGCTATGGCATTAGCTGAAATGTATTACATGTATGCTGATGCCCATCATACGTACTGCATTTTACCACGCTGATCAAATCACTGAATATGTATTTCTCCCAGTAACATAGTTTACCACAATTTGTTGGCTCAATGCAAATGCGAACATTGTAAATTTAATGCAGCCAATTGTAACGCGTGCGTCAAAGGAACATTTAAAAAGAAAATAAATCTTTTTTCTGACAGCTTAATTGTTGTACAACATTTTAAGGGTGTGCCCGACACAGTGGTGTGGTTGGGTAACAATGGTACCGTGTGGTTTAGTGCAGAAGGTTTTGCGGTGTTGAGATTCCCCTGGTGTTGTAAGCGTGTGCGGTCACGTGATCTGGTCACCTCCCCCTTTTCAAGATGGCTGCAGGACGTGTTCGACATCCCGCTGGTCATCCAGATGACGGACGATGAGAAGTATCTGTGGAAGGACCTGTCCCTGGAGGAGTGCCATCGCTACGCTGTAGAGAACGCCAAAGACATCATCGCCTGCGGCTTTGACGTCAACAAGACCTTCATCTTCTCCGACCTGGAATACATGGGGTACCTCTCTCGCCGTCTCACTGGCTGGACACATTGTGACACATCAGCTTCAACACACCTGTCTTCCTGGATGTTGAGAAACAAACCTTAAACAGTTTAAAAGTGAGCTGCCTTTGTCTACTGTTGCTTAATAGTAATATGGTAGAGAAATGACCTCAAATCCCAAAGAGAAATCCCTTTAGCCTGCTGTCACACACACACGAGAAGGATAAAGGAAAAGGTGGAATTATTATTTTCCTGATAATAGAACAGACCTTATTTTGGTTCTGGAAAGTAACACTTAATGTGATGGCGCATAGCTAGAGTAAGACCGATTGTCCATCGGAGTTGCCGTTCAACCGCCTGGTTCGGTGTCCTTGAGCGAACCTACCTAATCCCAATGCTTGGCGATAAGGCACATGTAAGCTTGATAAGCGCATATAAATCATCCATTTACCATTTACAATGTGGCAGTTCACCTCCTTTTTTTCCCCCAAAGAACATGGTTTAAAGGGTGATGAAAAATATGCAAAGCAACAGACTTCCATTTGTTGGATATTGGACACCAGGGGGTGCTTTTATGCATTAGCGCCTCAGTATAGACCTGAAATTAGCACAGTCCTTTCAGTACTTTTTCTGCAGTTATCCAAGAGGATTTAGCATGCTGATGGGTCAGAGATGGTCTTATGGCCTATCTCCTATAGAGTAACTGATATTAATGTTCCTGTGCATGTGTGCTGTGAAGCACACACTCAAAAACCATCAGCTTTTTGAAGGTAGAATTGTGAGCTAGTTTCATGATTAATTCCTGCTAGTTGTTTTGAGGGAGTGAGGACAGGCTCCATTCACTTTTGTGGGGTTACAGGAGGCTGCAGTTTAGAGTTGCACTGAACTTGACATCATTTGCCGATTACAGTATGTACAGTAAAGGAATTTACTTCAAATGCGAAGCGTGTATATGTCACGCAAATAAGATGCATGCTTCCCAAGAATTCCTCCGAGAAAATTCTTCAAATTTTTGGTTAATGTGATCGCATTTACGTCGATAATGATGTTATTTTATGTACCTTATTTAATGCCGTTTTTGGAGATTCTATTACTGACTGCCTTGTCTTTTCAAACAGATGTGGTTTATTTTTAAGCCCTTGGTAATAGTATAATTCTTGATGTCTAGTGTCCCTGGTTTATTAGCACATATTCTCAAAAATTTGAAATAGTTTTTTTTTTTTTTTTTTTTTTTTTGTAGAAGGGAGTGACCAGAGACACAAACATCTCTGGAATTTGGAGATAAGAGGTTCTGTCTGAAACTGAGAAAGATACTGAAGGGTGTGCACATTCCTGAAATACTGTGTTGTGGTCGTTATCCAAATATGGTTCATTTGAGGTAAAATGGTTCATTTGCTTAAGCCTGAAAGTAAAAAAAAGTTTTACATTGTTTTATAAACTGGAGTACATCTTCAATAATACAAACAAATATTTTTATACAAAAATATTTATAATACAAAAAGTTAATACAAAAATAAATATGAATGCCCCATCATACTTTCCATTTGGAAGCTACTGAATGTGATGCAAATACATATTTTTTCACATTTCTGTTCAAGTTTGGGTTTCACAAATAGTGTCATGAAATAAGCAACCTTAAACAAGGTCATTCGCCATTGGCTAATTTTGCATTTGAAGCCTGTATTGGGCCTAGTCTGATGTTTGATCGGTGCACCCCAACTGCAAATAAATGTGATTTCTCCTCTTTCACAGAACGAGCCCGGGATTCTACAGGAATGTGGTAAAAGTCCAGAAGCATGTGACCTTCAACCAGGTGAAGGGAATCTTTGGGTTCACCGACAGCGACTGCATCGGTGAGCAACACGGGACCAGTGGAGATGGGCGTTTACTGGCGGGGGGTGTACTGTAGTACAGTCATCGGTAGCTTATTTACACTCATCACATGGTCCATGTGCTGCATGTGCTATTTGCTTGTAGAGTAAAAATAATTTTTTTAAATGAAGGTGGTCGTGGGGTGGTGCAGTGTCCTGTCGGACGAACAGTGTCCTTAAAGGTGCAATATGTAAGTTTGCTGTAAGAACACTTTTGTTCATATTTGGTTACATTTGTAAAAGACAAAATGTGCTTAAAAAACATAAGATGACAAGGTCACACCGGAGTTCTGCGTCATTTGGAGGTCTTGGTTACATTACCTCCGCAGTGCTCTTATCTTTGTAACCCTAGTCCTGTCCGCCCTGTTTGCTCTGTGAACGCACAACAGGAGGCAGGGCAGGCATCTATCCTGATTGGTTGGTCAGATTTAGGCACAGTGAAATTTGGAGTGGCTGATTTCAGAGCCTGGGGCAGTCAGAGAGACCAAATATTTTTTATATTTTTATACTTTTAATTTATTGGTATCTGTCGGGGTGTGAAGGAAATTTAAGCAAATATGAACAAAAGTGTTCTTACAACAAACTTTCTTACTGCACCTTTGAGCACCACAGGGAGTATCCAGCACTGTGGAAGATTTGAAAAGGGAGTTGTGTTGTACAGTTGCTTAATACAGGTATATACTGTAAATGGTTAGCACGCCACGTTTGGACTGGGGCGAAGCACATGGATAGTTATAATAATGTAGCCAGTAGCTTATGATGTGCAATAAGAAATACATGTCCTACCAGAGTTGCATACCTTTGGTTATGTTTTTACCATGGGTAAAACATTGTTACCATGGTTTTAATTATTGAAAAGCTGTCCTGTGTCATTTTGGAGTCCTTGGTTAAAATGTATCCTCTGTAGCCTGCTTTGTGGTGTGTGGGGGAAATTTGTGATAATGTCTATTTAAAATGTCCTCATATCTAAACCAGATTCAGGTTTATCTGAGCCTTGGCCACACCAGCACCTAAAAATGTTATATGTAAAGGCCACAGATCAATGCAGGTGTGAGCTATGACAGTCAGTCCTACAAGCACAGAGCTTCTAAAGGTTATGTTCTGAACTGAGACACACACAGTCCCACTTTAATGAGAATTTTCAATGGTATATCTACTTTCTGGCAGACCAAAGGTTTGTTGCATCGGATGCAGAGGCACCAGTTTGGTTTTGCCGTTTCAGAACTCATTTCTTGTCAGGCAGGCTCATCGGGCAGTCAGAGACGTCCTTTTGTGAAAGCCCAATGCCCAACCAAGTTCAGAATAACTTTTCATAGACTGCCAGCCTACTGCGAGGTATGACGCTCCTCTCTCCCTCTTTCTCCCCCCGTCGCTCTCTCTCTCTCTCTCTTCCGATCTCACCCCAGGCAAGATCAGCTTCCCGGCCATCCAGGCCGTGCCCTCCTTCAGCACCTCTTTCCCCCAGATCTTCAACGGCAGGAAGGACGTGCAGTGCCTGATCCCATGCGCCATCGATCAGGTCAGCACACGCAACAGACACGGCCTCAACGCAGAACCGCAGAGCTCCCCTCTGCATGAATAACCATTAACCACAAACGGCAAATGGATACAGTCTAACTTCACAGACAGGTTTTATATTAAAAGTTAAACAACAATTTTTGTAGGCAAATGTAATTTGGCAGTCTGGTTTTCCTGGAGAAAACAGTCTAAAGCTGCTTTGTCCCAGATTATTTTGTCCTGTCATAGTCCTGGGTTGTGGCCGGTGTATACCTTTAAAGATTTTGCCGTCTGGAACAATTTCTTGTTCCAAGACGATATGTCCGTTCAGAGATGAGGAAGTAAATAGGAGAGGGATACATCTTCTAAATATGGCATTAAATCATTTATCTTAGCTTATCTTAGTTTGTCCTTGAAAACTCACATAATGGTGAAAGATGGAGTTAAACAACAGTTTGCTTTAAAATGATTTGTATTTTGTGAATGTTTGCCTAAAGGCAGTGGAAAGTTTTCTGTAAAGTTTTCGTTTTGTCACATTATCTGTATTCGCAGTTGCTGCGTTTGAATTCATAATGTATTTTGCATAATACTAATATCAATCCAAACTTGAATGTATCGGTAAGCCATTAATCAATAGAATGTGAAGTGTAAGGCAAAAGAAAAACCTATTTGGTCAAACAAAGACCTATTATGGATTTAATATTAATATATTTTGTATATATAGGTTAGTATTATATGTAGGGCTGCCCCCTGAAAGAGGCCCCTCAGTCGACTGAGATTCCTTAAGCTGAGCAATTTTTATTTATTTATTTTTTTTAAGAGAATGTGCATTACAGAAACAGAATTAAACGCAATAGAATCTATCTCACGGTTTACATTAAAATAGGGAATTTTAAATAGGCCTAATGGGAATTATAAATATAATTTTTATATTCTTGCAAGACTAGATAAAGCATGCTAGAAATTAAAAAATTTGAAGTGACAGCTTGCGCTGGTGTGGTAAAAACGAAACCGAAACACGGTGAAGAGGTTCACGTCTCCCAAGTAATGTGGACAAACATGTGCTCCTCTCCCACAACCAAGGCTGAATAACTGCTTACCATGTGAAAGCAGTAACAGTATCTGTGGTTAACATAGGCTAAGCATTTGTTTTATAGGCCTGTTAATTATTGTTGTACAGGAAAAGACACAAGACAAATGTTTGATTTTTCATCTTAAAGGATTTAAATCTTAGATTGTGTTTCATTTGTTTATTTATTCATTTGTACTTGTTTAGACTTAGCCTGTTTATTATTTTGTGTGTTCAAAGAGAAATCCAGAAGTAGCCTAATATCCTTTCGCAGACAAGATGTCAGTTATTTCAATGCGGACGATGCCATAAATTTATTTAAACAGTTTCAGTAAGTCAGCCCGCTTCAGTAAGCGTTTTTTCCCATACCACCCCAATTCTGGCTTCTCTGCACCGGGCGCCTGTTGCTTTTGGAATAAATTTTTAAGTTTTAATTGCTTATAAGGCTTTCCATGGTTTGGCACCCAATTATATTTGTGAACTTTTAACTCCTTATTGTCCCCAGAGGCCTCAGATCTGAGAAGCCTTGGAATTTTGGCTGTTCCACAGTCTAGATTAAAATCAAGAGGTGATGTAATGGCCTTTGCTGTAATGGCCCCTAGGCTCTGGAACAGCCTTCCATACAATATTAGGTCTGCTGATACAGTCTCTGCCTACTGGCCTAAAAAACGTTTTTACAGAATCGCCTGTAATGACTGATAGCTAGTTGCTGTGATTTTTCCTTTTTAATTGTCAGGTCTTAACGCTCTATTTTATAATTTCCTTTTATTTTATGTTTTATGTTTACTGTGGTTAGTTTGTCTTTGTTTTATTCTTTGTGTTTTAATATTGCCTTTTATTCTTCTATATTCTATATTGCTATTGACTGTTCATTTTCCCTTTTATGCTGCTTTTATTGTACATTGTGTTGTAATTTTAAACCTTACTTTTATCTGCCCAGCTACAGAACAGGGCACTGAAAAGTTGGCGCTCTGTTTCACTTTCTGTTGTCTTGGTTTTTTTTGCTGGAACCCGTGAGGCACTGCCGCATCTTCCTCCCAGTGGTGTCACGCTGGCATGTGACATTTTGGTGCCCGGGAGGAAGCGGGCTCGGCGTGAGCCAAATTGGCCTTCGGCAGCATTCTCGGGTTGGAGGTGTGTGGCGGTGAACCGGATTGGTCTCGGCTGCCGCATCTCCCTCCCAGGGCTGTCACGATGGCGCGTGACATTATTATTACATCAAAAGCAGCTGTCTTAATGAATTCATTTTAAATTCTCAAAAATACATCCTTATGACCCTGTTGCATTTGACTATGTTAACATGATCTAGAGCAGCACTGAACCCATGCCAATGCATTTTCTGATTGCCAGAGTCTCTGACTCTCTGTATCTCTGACTGTGATCCTCCCTCAACACCCCAGGACCCATATTTCAGAATGACCCGTGACGTCGCCCCTCGAATCGGCTACCCTAAACCAGCCCTGCTCCACTCGACCTTCTTCCCCGCCCTGCAGGGGGCGCAGACCAAGATGAGCGCCAGTGACCCCAACTCCTCCATCTTCCTGACTGACACCGCCAAGCAGATCAAGAACAAGGTAGCAGCGCAGAACACAACAGCGCAGGTTCAGAGGCGAACAGCCGGGGTGAAAGACAGTGGTGTCCCTCCTCTAGACTGAGGCTGTCTGCCGCCTTTCTGAAAGCCTGAGGAAAGCCTAGGGTGGACTCTTCAGTCAGTGTACATGTTAATACTCTGTTACTCAAATCACGGTCCTCCAGGGCTGAGAACTGCTGGTTGTCCACCATCCCTTTACGTGGAAGTCAGGTGTGAAGACAGTCTGGCCAATCGGTAATGCTAACTGTTCAGTTAATTCTGTAAAAAAACCATGGCTAGATTAGGATTTGAGGGCCAGATTTACATATCCACATGTTAATAACTACAACTCAGGGTTATTAGAGGTGGAAAGGGCGCCTCAGTACACAACCTTTAGATTTCCCTCTTGGCAAGAAAAGGTGGCTGAGAATGAAATACTGTAGGCAGATAAGCATTATGGAATATCTTTGGTATGAACACGTGACACCAGGTCTCACCCAGATACCAATAGTTCCTTCCTGGACCAAGGCACACCTTTAAGCCAAAGTTAATGGAAAGTCCGGTTGAGTGGGCTTGTGTATGGCATTTATGCTTCCAGCAGTGGAAAAACCCCCCAAGCAAACAAAGCTTGTCACCTCTCTCATGGCACAGATAAACAAGCACGCCTTCTCGGGAGGGAAAGACACCATCGAGGAGCACAGGAAGCAAGGTGGGAACACGGACGTGGACGTGTCCTTCATGTACCTGACTTTCTTCCTGGAGGACGACGAGCAGCTGGAGAAGATCCGGCAGGTGAGGGGAGATGCAGCACATTTTGCCTATATGATACTGTGGCAAACAAGCCTGCCACAGGCCACCGAAGTGGCTTTCCAAGGGGCCCTCCAGCACAGAGACACAGGGAGATGATCAAGCAGTCCACGTTTATTTTTAAGGGTTGCAAGATGTTACAGCCAAGGAGCAGCTGTAAAACAGTCATGACAGAGGCTCTCCCTTGTAAGAGTGGGGACGGCAGATTTAACCTGTGCGCAGTGATTACCTCACTACGCACAGGTGCAGCCACTCCTGTTCCCGGGTCCAATTAGCCTGGCCAATTATCAAATTCTTAACCAATTGGCCAAGTCTAATTAGCTTGACCCAGAGCAGGTGTGGCTGCTTAAACCAGCTATCCCCACACCACAGATACACTAGTATCTCTTTATCAGCATTGCCTTCCCAGGCCCCTCTGGCCATTCAAGATAATGAGCCTCATTCAACTTTTCTTAAATTATTCTTACTTTTGTTCTTAAAAATGTTCCTACAAAAAAACCAATATGGGATTCATCTCATGTGCAGACCTTTGTTTTTGTGCGTGTCCCAGGTGTATGAGAGGATGAATGCTACCTGTTCTTATGTTTATATCTTGTGTGAAGCAGTATCCCTGAGCCAGTCTCCCAAGTGTAAGGGCATCCGATAACATGCTGCAACGCATATTAGTTACAATAAATGTGATGAAGTTACTTTCTCTTTCCCTCTAGGACTACAGCAGTGGAGCCCTTTTAACAGGAGAGCTGAAGAAGTGTCTGATCGAGACCCTGCAGCCCATGATCACGGCTCACCAAGAGAGACGCAAGCAAGTCACAGAGGAGACCGTCCGCCAGTTTATGACTCCCCGCCGGCTAGATTTTAACTACTAGCGGGAGAGAATTTTGAGAGAGTGAGTTAGCAATCGCGATTCAAATTGCAATGTAATTTCCACCCGACACTTTCCAAGCAAGCAGCTTCCTCTGCACCCAGGCACGTGATGCTGCTTCCCAGAGCCGCAATGCATCCAGATCATGTCCCCAGCTGTACAGTTCATGTCTAATAAACCGCCTGTTAAAATACCCCGTCTTCTTGTCCTCTTATTTTCAGTGTTACTAGCTGTCATGATGTGTCAGCTATTGTACAGAACACAAAGATGATCAACTACTTTAAATGATTAAAAATTCACAGCAAAAATTCACAACTGCATTGTACGTCAACATCTCCATGTGAGGATATGCAGTAATAAAAAAATTAGATTGGCATTTTATGCGTGGAATGCTTTTTCACAGCAGACAGAAAATTCTGAGAAGTGAAACTGAGGTTTCTTGAAAGTTATGTTGTAATTCGTGGAAGTGGATTTTGACAAGACACAGGCATGGTTTGCTTGTACAGAAGTACATACAATTTCCCTTTTCACTCACATTTACCCTTTTGTTAACAATTTTATTAAATAGATTAGAGAAGTAATATATTATGTCTATACATAAATATAATGGATCTGCATAATATTTTTTTCTTCACACACATTTCTTTTTCACACACATTTTTAAAATCACACAATAAGATGCTCCCATCTTTGAAAAGATATTTTATAGAATTAAGTCTTCACATCATTAAAAAATGAAATCGCCACAAAATCAAACCCTGTTTTGTTTCTGGCAATCACAGTTTACAAATTTCTCAGTCATTTAAAAGTCAGTTTTAAATCAGCTTTTCTTCATGTGTAATAATATATTTCCTATATTTCCCTTAGAAAGCAATGAGGTGATGCAGTCTCCTTTGCACAGACAGCCGCATGGCCTTAATGGGCATGGCTCACTATCGGCTGGCTGCTTACGAATGACAAAACTGCAAGTTGCATGTTGACAGTACATTCCTGAAACAGGTCCGCTCAGGCATTCCATACCTGAGATATGACAGCAAATGTAAGCCAGTACTATGTTCAAGTACAACATGTTCAAGTACACTTCAAGACTCGATCAGTATACCAGTTTGTTTTAACTAATTTAGTGATGCAACTTGCTCAACTGGAAAAATACAATATACTATTGTACAAGTAGTTGGAAGGCTTTTAACGACAATCAACGGACATTTAAGAAAGCAATACTGTTGCAGTCTTACCTTATAATTTGATATTGAATTTTGTGATATCTTTTGAAATGCCTGAACGATGAGTACTAGAAATAGAACTCTCACTTGTATTCCTACTGAAAAGTGTTTTTTTTAATGTGTAGATATACTTTTGTATCACACACGCTTAGTAATATAAATTGGCCCAGGATTCAAATTCAGTGTAAATGTGTGCAACAGTGAAATGAAACTTCCAGGCATACAATAAATAAGTGCACCAATATATAAACAAATTGTTTAAAAAGTCTAAGAACATGTCCCAGGCTTAACTGTGGATATATCAGTCAGTTTTGACTAGTTAGTTCAGTGTTATCATTCCAGCAACAATTATGCTGCAGTAATTCAGTCGTTGTCAATATTACAAATTAGTGGGTGAACTATTGTAGTACCGTTATGTTAATAAAACTGCAATAATACTGACAATCAGAAAACTGATTCAAATGATATTAAATTCACATAATAAATTAATGAATTAATGACCACCCCGAGAAACAGCATCTGTAACTCCTGCCATTAGGTTCATTTCCTTTAAAACTGATCTTATATGAGCACTTTTTCCAGACCTACAAGCAGTCCTGGCAACCAGCAATCAGGCCAGAGCGCCAACGGTCTAGGGTGATGTCCTGAGGATGTGCACCACCAGCTCGTACGCAGCGAACACGGACATGTTGACTGGGAAGGCACGCATGCAGTTGAGCCCCAGGCCCTTGAAGAAGACTCCGGGTCCCTCTTTGCGCAAGCTCTCGGTAATGCAATGCACAAAGCCTTTGTACCTCCGCTTCCCCATCCCGTCCACCTGTAGGCGAGACTTGATCACGTCCATCGGCGTGCCGATCGTCCAGCCACACATCCCCGACAACCCACCGGCCAGCAGAACTACCGTCCAACCTGGAGGACCCCGCATGCATACACATATCAGCCGTTTTGAATTCTGCTGAACTTGCATATTTTGGTAACTTGCACATTTTGGTTACCTGGCTGCTTCTGGCCAGCCGGTGTCAGCCACTCGCAGATGATGTTGTAAGTCAGGAAGTAGGTGGCAAAGGAGGGGCCATCACGCAACGCTAGGGCATTCGCGCCCTTGTACAGGCCCAGCACACCATCCTCTCTGGCAATGGACAGCAGGCAGTGCAGGGGCCCACGGTATTTGGGTTTGGAGTGTGAGGCCGAGCCTTGATAAGGCGCTGTCTGGCACTGAAGACGCACTTTCACAATGTCAGCCGGAGCCATCACTGATACCTTCGAGGGGTAGATAAATATAACCAATTTTTGTCCGTTATATCTTATATTCCTTAGGTCAAGGCCTGCAAAATAAGTGGGCTGAGCTTAATCATTCTGTACTGCTTCCTCAAGCTGTGGGTGCTGGCCTTCAATATGAAAAGCACGATCCAATCAGTCATCACAGTCAAATATACAATTTGGTTTAGAATGTACACATAAATATACACAGAAACCCATTCAGGTCTATTCATTTTCTGATCACCACATTACCTCTAGTAAAAAGAAAGGAAGTTCATACACCTGATATTACCACTGACAAATACGACAAAATGCTCTTATATTAAAAATACAAGAAATTAGTTATTATATGTATCAACAGAAAATCAAGAAATATATGAAAGCAACCAATGTACAATGACAATTTCACAGTTATTGTTAATGGGGCAACTGGCCGTTCAACATAATTTCATTTGCATCACATTGACAAGTGTGGCCATTACCTGTGCAACCCCTCCAGCTAATCCGGACAGGAAGATGTCCGGCTTGGAGGGCGGGGCATCCAAACTGCCGCTGCGCAGCTGACGCAGGCACTGCAGGCAGTTCCTGTAGGTCCCAAATACCACTGAGGAGCTTATGGAGACAGTGGTGACCGGCATGGACAGCCCCTTGTAGAAGCCATTCACCTGGAGAAGGTCAGTGAATTACAACCATCACACCAAATAAGCCGGACTAAAAAAGCAGTGAATTTCACTGATAACTGTCGTGCTCACCCCTTCGGTTTTACAGGTGTTGCGAATGCACTGCCAAACACTTGTGTACTTCCTTTGGGTCTGTATTCTCACCTGCACATATGTGAATATGAAAAAACACTTAATCTTCAAGAACATTCCATGTAGCTAGATAAACAGACACTTACACACATTTCTCAAATGTATAGGTAGCTTTACCTTAACTGTGTCCAAGGGGTACCCCACAGCCACTCCCAGGGCCCCTGTGAAAAACAATGACAGTAAAAAATGAAATCTCTGTCCCAAGCCCTGCCCATTTGCATGCAAAGGGTCTTACAAGTATTGTACTGTCGAGCTACCTGCTATGTGCTTGGCATGTTTCACAGTCCATATAGCCATACTTTTACAATGCTACCTCAAGATTTGTTTGCTTGTATGACTTAATAGAGACATCATAGACATTATTTAACCATAAACTAGAATTCTGTCATATATCTGACCACCTAATGTTCTCAGTGTGTAAATATGAGTCTTGAGTCAGGCTTAGGTTGTGTGAAAAGAGATATGTCCACTTCTTATAACACCACTCTGTATCACCAACACTCGCATTCAAGGCTACATGGAAAGGTTGTCTAAAAAGGTGGCTGAGTGGCTCAACCTGATAAGATGTTGCCCATAGGTCTGGAGTCCTGACTGTGCCAGTGAGGACTGCCCCACAGAGGAGCACACAGCCATAGCCAGTGGTTGTGCTATCCCATGGAATGCTGCCCCTTTGAAACACAGGACATTTCCAAATTCACTTGCGTTCTCATAAAATAACTATTATTGTGCCAGTCTGCACTCTCACATATTTATGGAGGATGCTACAGATATGGGGTGAATTCAACCTTCCAAATTGATATAGAAAATCTGCGTAAAGAAATCTGCTAAAATGTCTTGGTAAGTCAAACTCATGTTTAGGCAGTCTCGCAAAAAAAAAAAACTCTGTTAAAGCATCACCTCAATGTCTGTCTGTTTGGTAGTGGCCCTTTATTGCAGGAACAAAACTGTCTGACAATGAAGACCAAAACAAGTTTACTACAAGATTTGGATTTGCCTTCAAGCTTAAGAGATGTTAATAAGCACCCAGTGAGGTTACATAGTTAGGGAGACACAAGGTCATTGTGAACTTGCTCAGTCAGGTGTACATCATTGTGAATGCCTTGGCCCAGGAATAACCTGTGCCATTACAAATATAAGGCATAGCCATTAATGCTAATTTATTGCGTGGGAAGCAGCACATCTCTTGGTTTGTCCCTCAAACACAGACTCTAGAAGGTCACAGGAAGACACCTTCAAACGACTTCTAAATCTAAGTGGAACAAGCAGATGCTGAATGCACAGTGCTGGCCCTCATGTGGTAAACAAGATGGCGCCGCACTGGGCTGTTCACACAGTAACCACAAACCTGCAGTAAGGTACAGAACATGTTTACCTACATTCCCCCTGCAGGCTAGGCTCCCCACAGACATGAATAATACCACTAAAATTAAGAAACTTAATTTAGTACATTTAGCCTATTTGATGAAGAAATGTAGCTTATGTATTCTCCTAATGTAATACTTTGCTACCTTAGGAATGTTTGTTTTACATGTCAGCTATACTACTGCAATATTTTATGGCAAACCAAGTGGGGGGCGGGGGGGGAATTATTATTATTATAAGTATCGGCAATATTTGATCATTTTGTATAGCAAAAATATTCAGTTCTTGTTGTCTTGAGACTGTATTTAGCTTCATAGGCCTACTAGAATTTGAATTAGGGGCGCCAAAGGAAACACTGTCAAACAGGAAACAAATCACAGATCTCCAACATATGACATGTCAAACGTTTTAATTGATATTTCATAATGTATAAGGAAGTTTTAGGTTAATATATTTTATTTGGTTTCAAAAATCGCCACAATATGAAATACTACCAAAATTAATTAAAAACCACTATTAGGCCTATTTAAGACTCCAAACTGAATGTTGTCTTCATACTTCGTTGTCATCATTATAAGTTCTTAGCTACAATTAGTAACTCAAATGTGGCGGTTCTGTGAAAAAGTAACTATAACAGCATATGGTTTTATGAATTCAGCCAACTGTAATAAAAATGCATGCAACACTAACCACGTGAATAGACTGAAAAAGCTGTATGCAGACCTGCCCAGGGAAATCCATACTCAATTATAAATTCAGTCAGTTAGGCTAATGACAGAAGATTGCTGAGTTTTATTGCCTCGAATACCTCACTAGATTGCTGCCACTAAACCAATAAGAGCGTCAGTGGTCTGAGACCTCAAGAACACATCGGTGCAGTTGTATAGTTTTAGATCATCTTAATCAAAGCATAGACAGTCCTGTTTCCACAGATATGGTACAATATCTAACGTAATATATGACATAAAAATGTTTAAAAATCTGTTTTCTACTGTTAGGCTATCTGGACGTAGATATAAGCACCAGGAATTCAGTGTATGCTCGCATTGTGTAGCATAGTCCTACTGTATTTCCCCGAGAATTTGTAGGCCAGAGTGACCACAAAGGACGTTTAGATTCAGTGTTAATCTTCTTCGGTAAACAATCAAACACACATGTGGCTGTGCAGTATAAT
Organism: Anguilla rostrata; assembly: GCF_018555375.3. NCBI lineage: Eukaryota > Metazoa > Chordata > Actinopteri > Anguilliformes > Anguillidae > Anguilla > Anguilla rostrata. The sequence continues at coordinate 20,745,540 of NC_057933.1, read as the reverse complement.
GCCTGCCAAACATTTTGCTAAATATTTAGCAATACCCAACATAACAAATCGCACAATCAGATTATAGTCTGTAGGCTATTTTTTTTCGGCGAACGAAAGCTAGCCAGTCTTAACAGAAGCTAAAGTGTTTAGCTATCAGTTAATTTATGATAACTTACGATGGCTAAATGGCGAACTGTTCAATATTAGCCTGGATGAATGAAAAATATTGTTGCGGTAACCACATTAACTGTTAGCAAGACCATGCTATGTTGCTAACGGCTGTAATTACGCTTCTCGTACAGTCTCGATGACCTCACTTCTCTCTGGGTGTATGACTGTTAAAATGAAATGTTCTGCCAAAGAACCGGTCACGGGATCACCTACATCACAGATCGGCTATAGTAGAGAACCATGGTATATAAAAAGGTGTTTTACCTCCAACAGACCCCGCTATGAAATCAGCAAAATGCATTCCTCTTCTTTCTCAAGCCAATTGTTAATGATCTAACGAAAATTACTGCCGAGCTCGAATTCATGAGAAGGATCGGTATATGTTTGTCTAACGTAGCTATCCTTTAAAGTGCGCTACAGTTTCTGCTAAATTGCAAAAACACAAGATGCATCCATTTAAATAACTGAGAACATTGTCCCAATGCCCTTCTACCACGCGCGGTTACAAAAGAGGAATGTTACAAATTCGAAAACCGAACACAGCCGAATCCTGCCGATCTTGATAATTGATCACCGAATGGCAAGGACAACTATCAGGAATCGTTTGCCATGTGATTGCGTAGCTTGCTAGGCTAGCTTCATGCCTGAGTCTTTGTCTTACGGTACCCGTATATTTTTCAATATCGACAGCAATTGCTATTACAACTCAAATAAAAATAAAAACGACAACTTTGGAACATTCAAATAGGCCTGAGCACCATTTGAGCTCGAAGTGATCACGTGTGGATAAAATTAGCAAATCAAATCCCAGACATGCCTGTTTTCTACTGAAAAGCGGCATTTATCTTTGTAAGAGCAATACGTTACACAGCTAGTTGCTACTAACACAGTGTGATATACAAGTCAACATTTTTAGCCCCTATTACAGTGAGATATACAATGATATCATCAGGAATGGGTTTATCTTTAGCATTGCTTGGCATCAGTTCACATTAGAGCAACCCAAAGAATGCATTTTCACGACAATGAGGTTCAGTATATAAAGTAGGAAGTGCCATTTCATTTTTATTTAGTGCTACATGTTTTACCTCTCCTCACTAATAGTCACAATGACGTCTAAAGTCTACTTCTACAGAATTTCTTCATGCAGGATTTGCTATCTGTTTTGCTAAAGGTTGGTTTTCAGAAATTACTTTGGATTGTAAAAATATTCCATTTTTGAAAAAATTGTCCTTTCTTTGCAGATTTAGAGACACTTTCGACATGTAGGCCATTATTTGTAATTTTCATATACAGAATCATATGTGCTTCCATGTTTATTGGCCTACTAGTAGCCAGTTGTTACTAGAAGGTCACCCTAGAAAGTATTAAACACCATGGGCATAGGAATCCTATTTGCTATAATGTTTCCTTGGGTGGTATGGCATGGTATGATTACTGTAACTTGACACATGTTGTTAACAGGGCAGGACTTCAGTCCTTTCTATGGTGGCCATCTAATGCTAACCCTGCTAGTCTGGTCAGATTTAGGTCAAATTTATTGTTGCAGCTGTGTGTGGAAAAAGATTCCCTTTAAAATATTATTATTATTCCAAGTATGTGTGTTCCATTGTTGTGTATGTGTATTTAACATTTAGGACATGATCATAGTTTATTTATGCATTTATAAAACATATCTGCTTCATCAGAACCAGTCAACCCAACAGATTTATGTTGATGAGCAAAAAAAAAAAGATTTCCTCACCATGAATTAATCAAATGCCTTGTCGAGTAAGATTCATACTGACAAATATTTATTATTCATTTCTAAAGTATACATTTCTGCCATAATTTTGTATGCCATATTACTCTGGGTTAATGGAAGAGATAACAAGTATATCTGGTAATATGGCCAATGATGCATGCATTATATCTCTGCATGTGAAGTGGGCATTAGGAAGTTACATGGGTTTTGGTGAACGCAACATTATGAGGGTATTTATCTTTTCTACTACTAGTTCTGTACTAGGCCCCCCTCCTCTTTTTTAAAATACAATCTCTTGGTTCTGTCATGTCTTCCACTTCTATGCTAATGACACTCAGGCTTTCCTCTTCTTTCCTCTGTCTGACGATCAGATGTCACAATGCATCTTAGCTTGCCTGAAGGACACCTCAAGCTGGATGGCTGAACTACGCTTACCCTGAAACTTAACCTGGTTTAACCTGCTCTGTATTCCCTGCACGTCTTTCCTATTGCAAGATCTCTTTGAGACAGGATTCTACACAGGTCGGTTCACTCAGAACACTTCCACTGCAGAAAGCCAGGGGGTCATATTTGATAACCAACTCTTTTTTAATTCATGTAGCAGCAAGTTAGGCCTGCATTTACCATGTCTGTAGAATTAGTCCCTTTCTCCAATTTATATATTCTTCCCTTCCTACAAGTCTCATGTCTTTATTTTGTTTACTCCCCTGTCACTTCCCTCTTCTTTCACGTTTCCTTTCCTTGGTATGTGTGTGTGCCACCTTTTATGTACATACTTATGTATTCATTCACCTTAATAACACTTTCATAATAATAATAATGTTTTATTTTAATTTTTATTAAGAAAAATTATTCGAGAAATATTTGCTTTTAGATGTTATTTTATTTACAAATAGTGTCACTTTACCTGAAACCCCCACTTTCATAACACTGTCAGATTAAGTGGGACAGAACTGTAAACTTTATTTTCATAAAATCAGATAAGAATCTGTACTAATGTTCACTGTATTTTAAGACTTTACCAATAGTAATTCATTTTAACATTATAAGTTAGATTGTTACACAATAATTGACAGAATTTAATTTGTGAGCATGTTTGCCCAAAGCTTTCATGTATCAGGCAATTTCAAAAGGAAAAATACACCCACTACAATGATATCACACCAATCAAAACGTTTATTTAATGCCAAGTAGACATTCAGCAATAAGACAATGACAAGTGTTGTGATTGGCTTGTAAAATGGACACTGTAAAGTACCCAGAAGCTTAAGTGTCCCACAATCTATGGTCCCACTCAAACTGATGTCCAATTCAATCTGAAGTCACCCTACTTATGCGAAATGCGAATTTCTAATGTGCACCACTACATTTCCAGAATTACCACCACAACGCGGAAGCACTGCACCAGTACGTTTGCGCAAATTCAGGGGCTTGAGCCAATGAATGTAAGGGGTGGACTGTAAATGAGGGTGTTGTCTTCAACACAACTCCCTGATTGGACTGATACGTCATCCAAACAAGGACCTATACGCCTCCTTTCAACTTCACCAGTACACAAATAGAAAGCGCTAGAACGGCACCGGCGTTCCGGCAGTGGTTACAAAATTTAAGGCAAGTCAGGAAAGCTGTTCATTTAACGTGACTTACCTAATTAAATCGAAGGGGTTCGTTATAGACAGACAGTTGTATTCAAAAGGATTCGCCATAACGTATTCGTCGATCGTAGACTTTAACATCACAGATTGAGTTCAAACCATATAACTACCACCAACACTGACGAAATTTTTAACAAGACCGCTAACTGTGAAGTACAAGAGCTAAAATTGGCAACGCAACACAAAGCCCTGCTGCATCAAGCTATCTCGACTGGTCGTGATTGGTCGGGGGTCGTACGTAAATTAAAAAAATATCACGTTGGGAATGGCATTGGACTTTCTTGCAGGATGTCTTGGAGGTGAGTAAAAAAACAAGATAGAGTAGACAGGCACAAGAATTGTGTACAGCCGAATCTACAGATCATTAACCAGTATTAGCTAGGTGGCTTACAAGGCAGAGTTATGTCCAGGTGTCTCTGCTCTAAAAAACGCAATATTTATTATAATCAGTTAGGCCTATAGCTAACCTGAAGCGATGAACTGAAGTCGCTGCAGATCACAAAAGAGTTGCATTTAACATATATGTGGCATTATAGGGCAAAATATAGGCTATAGCCAACTTTTCAGCCAGTTAGCTATTCAGGCTTGCTATCTCAACTGTTGCATGCGATGCAACTTAATCACACACCTCATTTACACGTGGATTTGTAGGATCGGTGCTCTGCAAACCAGAGGTATTTGACAGATCGCTACACACATGCAAACTCGCATTGTTCATGCTTTAAGGTTTAAATGAACATTCCTACGCTAATGTAACAATCGCTGCTAAGTGATAGCAGTGGAGTTCTAGAACACTAGCTATTATGGGGGAAAAAAACATTTTAAAAGACCTATATGGGTTAAGTTACAGAATTAATTTTGCAGAATGAACGCCATTTACTTGGCAATTACTGTTCGTAACATTGTAAAATGACATGTGGTTCTAGCTATCAGACAAATTCAGTTGCCAAAAACTCTGACTAGCTACATTGATACGTGGCTGTCCGCAATGACCGGCCAAGCATATCAGACACTCCTGTAAGTTATACATGGCAGGGTAGAATTGCAGCCCGGAAAGGGGTAGTTCAGATGTGCTGAAACAAAAGCAAAGGCGTCAATGCACAAGGAAACTTTTCCAATGACCCATAATTAATGACACAATGTTTACATCCTGCTCCGTTTATTTGGATTATTTCCTATCATGTAAGAAGGTAAAGCACTACTTTGACACCATCCCGAAAGTGATGGTAATCTTAGCAGTAGATCAGCCTGGAAGTCATGAAAGGAGGATTAGAAGAACGTATGTAAGCAAATGTGCGCAACACGTTAATTCACTAAGAACGTTTTAAAGAACATGTTATGACTATAAATGACTATGTAAGGATCCTAGAAGTTAGGGTGTAGGCTGTGCCATTTGTTTCATTTGCAACTATATCAGTTATGTTCATCCTTGTTGACAATGCAATACATTAAAGAACTGGATGATCCGTTTGGCTATTTTGGAGTAAAATACTGCCTATTTAAATTAAAATTAGATATTGTACTTTGTAACCACAATGTGGTCTGTAGTTTTGCTTAAACAAACCATATGTCACATAATGTCACAGTGGAGGTACATTTTTGTTCTTTAAGGAACACATTTGCCAAATGTACCCCGAAAGTACAATAATGTTCTATTTGGGTAAGTACCTTTTACCAGCAAAATACCTTTTACAAGAAACACGGCTTATTCTAACTATATGAAGCATTTAGATACTTTTCATTAAAAGTGTACACACAGCTGCACTGATATGAAACATTAGTGTACTCAGGGGAACTGTATGTTGGCAGGGTGTCAATCCCATATCATATATACTATGTTAACTATAACATTAACTATATTTAGACATGTTTCTTTTATAATCTGTATGGCCCTCATTGTGAGTTTGGTACCAGATCAAGGGCGACCATGAGATCAAGTTCTAAATTGATTGGAAAAACCGAAACCTTTGCAGTAAAATTGTATGAAATATGTAAAAATTTGAATTTAATCATGGTCAGTTATTTAAAGTGTCCCCATCTCACTTTGCATGGCTCGATTGGAACCTTGCTCCTTTATTTCATTCCTTAGAAGTGCTGTGTAGCACAAGTTTCTCCTTGGACAGTGCCTGTAATACTTTTTAACAACTCCTGTGAGATTGCCAGCTTTGGGTGAGTCTCTTGGCCCAAAGTGTTAGTTAAACGGACTGAATTTGCCTACATGTCTTTAAGGGTTTCTTGGTATGCTTTCGATATGTAGGTTGCATTATCCGAGGTGAGTGCAGTCACATTGTGGAAATCCACCTGAAAGTCCATTAAACATTTATTGACGCCATCTGCAACTGAGCAGTAATGTACAATAGCAACTTGCACCATGTCAGCTAAGAATGCCTTCAGAACTGATGTAATTGATCTTCATTTCAAAACAAGTGAAGCATGTAAAACATGGATTACTTTTATCTGCCACTCAAAGCTCTCTTGTGTCCTGCTGACAAATGATTACCCATTTTTGTTGTACAACAGGAGCACATTGTAAATATGGATCTATTGTTGTTTTGTGCATGCAGGGATAAATTGTAAATTGTGCAGAACATGTGACATCTGTCTGTGCAGCGTTTATTAAATTTATTTATTACATTTTTATAAAAAAATAAAAAAATAAATTTTAAATAAATTTGGTGCCCAACATGGGGCTCGGTATATCCAAATCCCACCGCAGTTTGGAATGGCCAATCATCTGCAACCACAGCCGTGTACATACAGAGAGCCCACTGCCGAATCGGGAGAGTGTAAACATCCACGGTTCTCCTCTGAAACACATGGTGTTGTCACCTGCTCATTTACACACCACAGACTACAGCTAAGCTTGCACAGAGTGGAGTCAGAGAAGGACCTTTCCTATGCAGCTCTGATTGCAATCTGCAGATGCCCGATTCAAGTCTGCACATTCTCTAGTCAGCAAAAATGCAAGCGGTACACAGCCCCTCTCATTGCCCAGTCACATCGACAGGTGTTTCCTAAACAAACAAGGAAAGCATTTTATAATGTGTCAGAATTTCAGCTTGCTTCTTAATATGCGTATGGGTTGAACTGGAAAGTAAGGTTAAATTTTGTGGCAACTGTATAACTGTATATCAGTCTTACAGTTTTATCAAAACTGATCCAGATTTTCAGTCAAAGGAGCATATATAAGTAGTACCTTGCAGGGCACAACAGAAATTGAGGTTCTGAAATCAGGTGGTATAGAAATTCAATTCAACATGGGTGTTTTGTCTGTCAGCTACAGAGGTTTAAAACATTTCTGTGAAAACATTTTATTTAGAGGGTAGAAGTTGATGCTGGATGGAAATTATTTCATTAGAAAAGAATGTTCTGATAAATTTATTGCTGTGTGTATTGTGCTGAAATTTTGAAAAGGACTGAACAATACAAATATAGCATAATATATATTGTACTGTATATATCATACAAATATAATGTAATATATACCCTTTATGAGTGCAGTTTTATTCTGCTGCATTTCTGTTTATTTGCACAAACTAGTATCCTTTTATTTGTTCAATTGATTTGCACTAGTTCTGTTTTGAAAGCTGCAGTAACCTTGATGAGTTTCTATTTTGTCTTTGTGTGATTCTCTCACAGAAACACTGCCGCATATGGTGCAGAATGAGGTGTTGATTGCATATGCTTCACCATGTAGTGTTTTTTATTTGGCTAGTGCCAAATGAGTCTGCTTGTATACTTTCGCTTCCCCCTATCCGGAGTTTGAGGAATGTACTCCTTTTTAAACAACATTGCTTCCCTACCCCTAAATAACTATTTTTGTCTCGTACTATGCAAGTAGTCATTTGACCTTAAGAGAGAACTTGGGAGACTTGTTTATTATGTGACTCGTTTATTGCACAAAAGACTGTGAAACCTGTACAATGCAATTGCATTCCTCTGTGCCTCCTCCATGTGCCAAACAAGTCCTGACTGCAGAGCACTTCTCTGCCAAGTTTCCATGGTGAATGGAGCTTCTGTAAATGTGGTCATTCTTGACCTCATTTGCCAGCATCAAGGACACAGAATTGGTTCAGTGAGCAGCTGGCTGCTGTACTGCAGTACGGCAGTGATACAGCTTATTTCCTTGACTGGGGAAGGGTCTGGTCTGTGATTGGCTTGATTGAGCAAGCCCCTCTGATTATTTTGAGTTCACATGGGATTATCTGTGTGGTAATTGGCCCAACAGCAACCGTAATCCCTTGGATACAAAATTAACACTGTTTTAGTCCAATGGCATTACATGCAAAAGTAAATATTGAAAATATTTTACATACATGTTGGGAAAGTTTAATGCAGTGGGGCTTCGCCCTGGGTGTGTAATCTTGATCACAGTGCCACCATGTGAGTTTGTGCTGATTGATGTCTGAGGAAAAAGATAGACAAGACATTTTATCAAGTATTTATGTCCTCATTTTAAAAGCTTTTGAGCAGTTTTCTCTGGGATGAGAAGCGCCCCTCCAGCAGCTGACACCCACAGACGTTTTTGCGTATATATTGCATGTGACATGCTAATGAAGTGCTGGAATAGTTTAAATGAAAGGCAAATATTAAGTATGCAATAATAATGTTTTGTGGTTGGGTAAGGGTATTGCACTGTATGCTGTATTCTTGATCTACAATTGTCAGTTCTATTGAACTGTCCGGGATGAGTTGCAGGTGTTTGATTACAGCTGCTTTCCATACTAACAAAGTGGAATCTAATGGTTATCCTCTTGTTTTGTTTCAGGTGCTGCTGGTGTCATAGTAGGACACCCCTTTGATACTGTCAAGGTGGGTTTTACTCCAAAGTTGAATGCCTGTTGAATGTGTGTCTGCATGCAGATGCGTGGCATGAACATCAACTTCCACGACTATTTTCTTCACTTTACATTTAGTTCACTGGTTTACTGTGCGCATTGACCCAAGGTTGCTGCTAATCATGGTGGCTAAGCAGTGTCTACCTTATGACTTTCAACCGGTGCCTTATTTTGTAACAGGAAGGATGCCAGCAAATTAGTAATCTTGGCTAAATTCAGGTTTTGGATAGTCAGCCACACATTGTAAAACATGTTAATTGTTGCCTGAAGAGGGGCAGCAAAAATATCCATTTAACAAAATGTATACTTGAACAAAGTTGATGACTGGTGAGAGACTAACGTCCAATGTTCAACAGCTGCTCAGTAAGTCACCAATGGATTCTCGGCAAGCTCAGCTTGCTTCTCCAGAGCCAGGCTTACATGTGATTAACGGTCTTTGGGCATAACCTTTCCTCTCAGACCTCCGCTTCCCAAAAATAACTTTCCAACTAACTTTTTGGCCTATGTTATGTTGGGATGTGTGTTCAAAGCTTACCATAGAAAGACACTGGTGCATTTGTGGAAAGATACTACTGCATCTTCTCAATTTTTCTAGAGTTTTAGGTGGCCTGTAATTTCTAAGGCTACTATTTTAACAAGATTAACAAATTCTTTTTTTTTTCAACTTACACATTTGGTTACTATGGATTTCAATAAGGTCTTCCACAGGCAAGCCTTGTGGGACAGATGAGCAAAAGAACCAGTTAAAATAGGCTCACTGCAAGTTTCCCATTTCTTTTATATTCTCATTATTGTAAAAGGTTAGGAACTTTTTGCTGTCTTTTTAGGTCATTTATTGGAATGAAGTAGCTGACGCTTTCATAGGGATTCAAAATGACTGTTTTTTCACTCTCGACCTGTTGGTGCAATGTAGTTTTTATTTTATTTTGAGTACAGGCTTGCCTTGTTATCTGTAACTACTTGTATCCGTGAGCCAGGGGCTGCCTTTAACAGCAGGGGTGTTACTTTGTTGTAGATGAGGGATATACAACCACTGCATGGAAGTGTAACCTTGTAAGTACAGTCAAGGTCAGCCCTTCTGTGTCCTAGTCTTTGTTTTGTGACCAGACCCAAAAAAAGAAAGAAAATGAAATTCAAGCATGAACAATTAAGTAATATTTTTATTGTTCAATTTTTGAAGTAACAAAGACCACTTCAAGCACTTGATTCTAAACAGTTTTTGATTTAGAAATGTGTGTTTCCTGCCCTTTCCCACTGCATGGAAGAGTAGCATCTCTTGTCATTGAGATGTCCAAAGTGTTAAATGTGGAGGAACAAGTCAGACTCCTTGTTCTGTACTGAAACTGAGGCTTTTCTTTTTCAGGTTAGACTCCAGGTCCAGTCTGTCAACAAGCCCCTCTATCGTGGGACGTTTCACTGCTTTCAGTCCATTGTACGGCAGGAATCTGTAAGTAACTCTTTTAAAATGTAAAACTAGCCCATTTCAATTTGCTTTCTACCTCTGGGGTGTGGAGTCTGTGAACATCAGCTTGTCACCTAAGGAGAGGGACTTGCATGATACTCGCACGATGCATGTTATATTAAGGCCTTTTGAAATCCTTTGATGGACTCGGCACCCGATGCATTCTTTTCAGCTACAATGACTTGTATTGCCATGGCACACATTGGCAGAAATCTTGTACAGTACCATAAGGCATACATGCCTCCTTCACTCCCAGATGTCAGCAGAAGGCTGAGCTGAGTATAGCAGGCTTTGAATAGCTAAAGGGGGTTGGGTTGACATATCATTAGCCAGGGTCAAAAGGGACACCATACACTCTTGCAGCTAAAGAAGAAGCTCTGGTGAAGAAGCCAGTCTTGTGAAGAAATGATGGGGGTGCTCCGTTACACAGCATATCCATTCTACCGTGCCTGGGCTTTTGTGCTTTTGACTGCTTAACTAACAGTCCTGGATTGGTTTTTGTCATTGTTTTACTTCTGTTTTCTCTTCTGAGTTGACCAGAATTGGGCTTCCTAATTAACTGTGTCCATCATCATGCTCTGTTAATTTGACACATTATGGTTGTTGATTAGTTCTGTGAAGCAAAAAAAGAAAAAAAAAGTATAGGTTTTTCATAAAGTATTTTTTTACTCTAGGAGTATTATATATTATTTTGATCTGCAAAAACGATAAGTACGATAAGTCAGTACCTATGAGATTTGTATAACCTCTACTACACACACATTTATATTTCAAAGAGAAAATTTGAATGGGATTTTATTATTAAGCATGTACTGTACCTGAACCTGTGAACTGATCGGTTACGTGTTGTACCTGATTCCATTTAATAAGGTAAAACAATGGTTGCAGTCACTGGAATATAAAAACGTTCACTGTAATATAAAATATAGACACTTTTAACATATGCATTTTTGTGTGCATCTAACTTTATCTGAATAAATGAGTGTAATTAGTTATCCACGTAATGACTCATTGGCTCATGAACTTTATGGCCTAAAAGAATGTACAGTATGTTTGTGAAAGATGGCATGTTGAAATATACAAAGAGACCATGTGTGATTTCTAAATGCACAATGAGCTACATCCTCTTTTGACTTCAACCACAGATGCCTGTTAAACGATTCATGAACTAAATTCACTCTACTGCAAACCTTCTGCAGTTTACTGTATTATCTATAATATAATATATACTATCTATCATGTGAATCATGTTTTACAAGAAATTTAGAATACTTAATGACAAAGATATAAGATTTACGTTCCCTACGAACATGATGATTAGTTATAGATTGGCTTTATTGTCTGTCCTCAAGTGGGAACAGGGCACATCCAGAATCACTTTTAAAAGGCTCTGTAACTTGACTCGTTCAGCCAGGTTTGCCCTTGCCTGTCTCAGGTTTAGGCAGCCTGTCTAGGCACTTTCTCACACCGAGACCAAATATGCTAAAATATTAAGGGGGCGTGGAGGGGCAGGCAAATGGGTTCACCACACCCTTACCAAAAATGTTGTTGCCCTTTAAAATTTCAGAGCCTTGTTTTTTTTTCTTCCCTTTAAAATTCATCAGCCACTGCTTTAGAACCTTAAGGTTGTTATTGTATTCAGCCATTTCTGTCCCTTTTGAAAGCATTACTGACTCAGAAAGATAATTGCAGTTGCTCGCCAGAAGGCCCAACAGTCAGCACCTTTTAACACCATTGCTTCTCTCTCCATTTAATTTTCTCTCTCTTATGTAACTTGTGATATATGCAAAACTATTTTTATGGTGATATGCATAATCCGCCCCTACGTCTCCAAGGAGGATGTCAGTGCATTAATGCAACGTAGAGCTCCCCATTGACATTTAAGCATGGACTAAATTTCCTGCGTCAGCTTCTGATCTCTGTCTTCAAAAGTTCCGTCCACTCAACTTTTCCATTTAAGAACAGATCTTCAGTTAACTGCGTAACTAGGGCAGCTAAAGCAACCGGTGGTCTGGTGCTGGTGTGTGGTAAAATACACCGCAGCTCTGCAGCGGCGAAGCTCCCACAGGAAGTTCTGCGCAAAGAGCGAATGTCATTGCAGGCACAGAGCACAGCAAGCCCCAGTTCATTCTGATAAAAGTGTAACCCTTCAGGGAGGGAGTGCATTGTTGGTCATTGTCCAAACAGCAAGCGAGTATAGCCGGTTGTATATTGGCGGAGGGGGAGTGGTGGGAGGAGGCAAGGCAAATTACCTCGGTTTCAGTTTTCATGTTAACATCCTGCTAATCTCATCTTCTAAATATCATTGGTCAACAAAAATGTATACAATGCATTATCTGTGCATTTCTGAATATGGTATTCAGGTTTGTGTACACCTCTAGTACACAGTTTTAAATGGTAATAAATATCAAATTACCATGAAGGAAAAAAATATGAACATCTGTAGGACACCTATATCTTTTTGCTGGGAAGCTAACTATCTAAACGAAATAAACACTTGTGTGATTAGTAAATCTGCTGTCATTGCAGAGGCATAGAGTTAGGCAATAGTGAATCGTTTAAATATTTTACAGTGTTTCTATTAGGAAGCAGATTCCACATTTTACTTTTTGTATTTTTGTTTTACGTGGTTTGCATTGCCCATGCAGTCAAACCTGCATTATGGTTTCTACTGCATCATTTGTTTTCTGTAAAAGGGAATATGTCTACGGTGTTTTGGTAAAGAAATTCCATGGCACCACAAGTACTTGGTCTGAAAACTCTGTTTAATGAGGATGAGATTAATTTTAATAGCTGTCTAAAGGATGCAGGAGACACTTTTTAAAAGACACCTTTGAGTGGATAATTGCTGGTAGGGCAAATAAAATATAGAATGGCAAATGCAGCATGTCAATGTATTGTGACACCCCCACCTAAGTTCACTGTGTAAGGTTACAGAAGACCCACAGTCATAAGTCTTGATCCCTCCCCAGCAGACTGTAAGACCCATGACTTCCTCTCAATGCTATAATTAGAAATAGAAATTGTTTTTGGTAAATGTTTTTTCTCAACGATCCCCTATTGCATGTTTGCAGCTTTTGGGACTGTACAAGGGCATTGGCTCCCCCATGATGGGTCTGACTTTCATCAACGCCATAGTCTTCGGTGTCCAGGGCAACGCCATGCGGCGGCTGGGCAAGGACACGCCCCTGAACCAGTTCCTGGCGGGTGCGGCGGCGGGTGCCATCCAGTGCGTCATCTGCTGCCCCATGGAGCTGGCCAAGACGCGCATGCAGATGCAGGGCACAGGCGAGAAGAAGTCCACGAGGAAGCTCTACAAGAACTCCCTGGACTGCCTGGTGCGCATCTACAACAAAGAGGGCTTCAAGGGCATCAACCGGGGCATGGTCTCCACCTTGGTGCGCGAGACGCCCGGCTTCGGCGTCTACTTCATGACCTACGACGTGCTGACGCGCTCGCTCGGGTGCGAGCCCGAAGACTCCTACATGATCCCCAAGCTGCTCTTCGCCGGCGGCATGGCCGGCATCGCTTCCTGGATCTCCACCTACCCCATGGACGTCATCAAGTCCCGCCTCCAGGCCGACGGGGTGGGCGGGGTCAACCAGTACAGCGGCATCACAGACTGCGTACGGCAGAGCTGGAAGCAAGAGGGCTGGCGGTTGTTAACCCGCGGCCTGACCTCCACCCTGCTGCGGGCCTTCCCTGTCAATGCCACCACCTTCGCCTCCGTGACTCTGTTCCTCATGTACATGCGGGGGAATGAGGAGCCGATGGATTGTGAGCCTACCCCTCACGCCCTGCAGCCACAAAGCCAGACCTCCAGTTTGTGACTTTAGATCTAGCTCCTCCTGCTGGGAGGAGGGCCTCAGTACAGCAGCTGATAACTTCCAGCCCAATAGCATATATTTTTATATGATATATGTGTAAATAACATATCCTGACTTCTTTTTATGTAATGTCTTGTATAAAGAAACTTTTTTAACTGACCTTTTTTTCCCTACTTTGCCTTATCTGGTAGATTTCCTCAGAGAAATGGAAAAGCATCCCTACAAATCTGAAAAATGGAAGCACAGTGGTAGCAGAAGTCAGGACTCAGATTGAGTCATCTTACCCTCGTGGCTTACTTCAAGTTTAGAGCAGTTGTCCAGGAGATGCTCAAGTACTGTGTCCTTCTCTGCATGTCTCCATTGCACTGATATTACTTGACAGTCCACATCGTTGGCTATAGCAGCAAAGTGTATAGTATGTAAACTTGTTGAGCGGTGTGTGGTGCCTGGTACACACTACACGATTTTTGAAAAATTACAGAAAATTAAGGTGACATAAGTGACGTCTGACCAGCAGCGGAATCCGGTGCGCAGTCATTTTGAAGTGGGGAATTTTGCACTGTGTCAGTACCACAGAGGCATCAGGCATACAGTGCTGTCCACTAGTCAGTACCCAGAGGCATGAAGCCAGAGGCATACAGTGATGCCCACTAGTCTCTAACACTGCCCAATAAGGTTATGCATAAGTGTAGCAATAGTGAATATATACACTGGTAAGCGAGAATACACAAAAGAAAAAACGCAACCATCCTCCCTGCTCCATTTCCCATTTGGATAGAACATAAACTCAAAGCATTCCACTATATAATTTAGAGTCCCTTAGTTTAAGTATCTCTTGTGGTGTGGCACACTTGCTTTGATTTAACATATTGATCTACATATGAAGATATGTAAATGTAGATGTTGATAGAAATGTTGATGTTTGTCAGAATAGAAAAAGAAATATAAACATGATAAAGTATTTGCTTTTTAAAAATGGAACCCAATCAAGCCTCAGCTATTACTAAGCATGATATGTAAAGCCAACTGGCTCTATAAAGCAGTTTGTCATTGAAGAAACACTTGCACTATTCAGTATTTATATATACACAAGTCGCTGTTATTCATTGAAAGTTTGTAATTTATTTGGCATAAGACTTTAACACGGTTCAACATCCACAAGCAGTTCAAAAGGTTGTCCAAAAGGTTTAAGTTTTAAACCACAGCATGATTTAAACATGCACGTGCAGGGGTAATAAAAGTAGCTAATTCTGGGCCAAAGTCATGCAGTGTGTACCAGGGTTAAGGGATGTTGTTAATGACTGCAATGTGCGTTTCATTCCTCTGTATGGATTTCAGTGCTTTTCACAATGCAGTTGAACTGATCTCTAAAGCTTCTCTGATAAAAGCCTCACTTATAGTTTTTGTCTGAGCTCACAAGTCTGAGCTCCCCTGTGTCTTCCGTGTTTTCTTTGGAGTTACTGAGCTGCATAGGTACAGTGATAGTCATTAGAGGCGAGAGTATTTTTCTTGCGAAACCTGCTAGAAATATTTTTCTGTGGGGATTGACATTCCAAAGTAGGGTGTGTCCTTGGAAGTTGACTACTGCTCTTAAGGGCTCCTCAAAGTCTTGCACTCTTCTCACCTGTCCATTTTTGTGGTGAATACTGTACTTTTGACCTGAGCAGCTGATTTAAAATTGACCATGTGTTTGTTCTCCAGTGAAACTGTTTTTTTTTTGTGAGGAGCATGAGAGTGTTGGTAAAAAACACTGAATAGGTCATCTGTTTTTTTTTTTAATGTTACAAAGGTATATTTAGAATGAGGGTGATGCATGTGTAATGCTTCTAGAAACCACTATTTATGATGATATTGAATGTTTGAATTGTTTGCATACTGTGAACTAACAGTAACTGATTTTATGATTTTATGTATTGCACATGCTGCCCAAGAGCTTTTTTTTCTTTTTAAATAACTGCACGGATAGAAAGGCATTGGGTGTGTGTGTGTGTGCGTGTGTGTGTGTGTTGTTTACCACTAAAAAAACTGCATCTGTCATCCCTGGCTGACTTATTGGAGGTTCCTTTTAGCCAATTTGCACATAATTTATCTGACCACTGTCTGAAGTTCTGACTATCAAGCCATTAATCACTACTTTAACATACTTATGTTCAGCAGAACTGCTCCTTCAAGAAAAGCGTAGAAGTGGATCAGCTTGTGTGTGCTTTGTTGTAAAAAAGCCACATTGTTTTTTCTTTTCGTTATTAGTAAGGAAACCCAAGAGTGTGTCTCTGAGGTGTTTTTTGATACTGGTAGGGGCAGTAATTGTTTGAACCAAATTTGTTACATTTTGTTAGGGCTGAAATAGTTTTAAAGGGCACAGTAGTTTCTTGTATAAGTGGGAAATGCTTTATTTTGTAAGATTAAGAGGGTATGGATCGGTCCATCTACATTATTAATGTTAGTACTGGGACACTTTTTCCGATACCAAAGCAGTGTGTAACAATGTATGGGTGAAAGGTGAATAAAGTGGTTCCCAACTGATGTTTTTGATGTTGTCTTGATGTCTAAAATCTAACTGCTACAGTGAGAGGCTTCATATTTTTCAATTCATTTTTAAAAATCTTTTTAGATTAATTACCTTAATTTAGCAGATGCTCTTCTCTAGTTAGAATGAGACAGAACCTAAATGTATCCATCAGAGTGAACAGGAGTGCCAGACATTGCTAATAACTAAATTATGACTTGTACCAGCCTAGAACCATAATGACATAATACATAATATACCTTCCACGTGGTGGAAGTTATTCCACAAGTTATTGTTCGGATGAGGCGCTCTCTGTACAGATACTGATGCACCTCACAACTGAAAACGCTATAATTACCAACTAAGAAATAACAAAGTACTAATAATGTAACACAAAGCATACTATATCCATAGTAGTTATAGCGACAAACTCAACATTACACTGGTATTAAGAAATTACGTTTAGTGTAATATAGACCAAGACTTCACACCTTATGAATTGCATTCTTCCACAATAAAGTAATTCTGTACATGAAACATTGCATTGGACCATTTTAATTTAATTTCAATCAATTAAATGATTTTGTACTCTCTATACTCCTTCACAAATATTAACAATTTTTCCACAAGGGGTCATTATTGCGCTTCAAACCATATTTCAGAGGGTCTGAATTTTGCAGTATTTTTAATGTGCATTTGAGATGTTAATCTTTTTTCCATTAAAAAATGGCTATTTTGCATTCATGATTTCTAATTTCTACTTAATGCACGCTGCATCCATATTTGATAGACAAATAAAGTATGAATTTTAAGTAACGTGTTGTGTGGTCTGTGTTTATAGTTCACCAAGCATCTGATATCCGGAGACATCATCAACTTTTATTACAATAATCTAATTTTTTTCTCATCAAATAGCCAAGAGCACCTAGAGCCTGATGTCTACATCGTCCTATTGAGGTCCTGGGAATCAGAATCAGAATCTGCAAGCTGCTGGTTCCCACATGGTCTCCTATCTTTTCTAACCCAATCCTCCTCATTCCATCATGGTGGAACAGTGACTGTGAGCACTGCTCACCCATGTGACAGAGCTAGTCCAAGCATCACACACTCAGCAGTTCTGACCTCTAATATTCGCATAAGTGATAGCAGCCACTGCCTTGAAGAAATTATAAATCTGCAGTGACTTAGTGGCAGACCCATTATAATCAACAGTCATGGGCTGTCACTGTGCCCTTTCAGCACATTAAATACAACATTTTGGGCAGCGCGGTGGTTCAGTGGCTAGCACGGTCACCTCACAGCAAGGTTCAAGTGCTAGCTGGGGCCATTCTGTGTGGAGCTTGCTTGCTGTTGCCTGTGTCTGCGTGGCTTTCCTCCGGCTACTCCGGTTTCCTCCCACAATCCAAAGATACGCATGTCAGGGTGGGAGGGCGTTAACATGGTGTTGCTGTTAGAGCATGCATGCTCAGTCAACCTACCCTGAACAAACAATGGTTAATAAAATAGAACTACTTTAAACTGACAACTGTAATAAATTATGTGTACGTACATGTATACGTACATACAAATGCTCATGATTTAATAAAGATGATTAAATGAAATGCAATGTTATGAAGCACACAAAAATACATTTAACTGTAGCCTTAAAATGTACTATGTATGTATGGGTAAGAAGTTGTGAATTGTGCAGCCACAGGTCATACACTCTGAACCTCAGGCAAGGTTTTTAAATGAGACAAACAGTTGATAAAAATAAAGTGCTTTTTATTCAGTTTGTTCATATCACAAAATACTGATATTAACCCCTTTCCAAAAAAAAAACTTGTTACATAATTTTGTACAACTTTGTTTAAAAAAAGAATACCTTAAATAATCTTTTAAGGTACAAGTATGCTCAGTGTCTTTCACATAAATGGTATTATTTTTTTCTTTAAACAGCAAAATTAAGGGTGCAATTTGCCTGGGGTAATACATCGACTTTGTACTGTGTTCATTCTTTTTAAAGTGCAGAGCATTTTCTGTATGGAATCAGAAAAAAGAGGTGGAGGTCATGGGTCGAGGGTCAAAGGTCAGTGGTTGAGTTTCCTGGTAGCAGTCATGGAGTTGTTTCAGGCAGCATATTGGTATTGCAGATGTGGCGAAGGAAGTGGAAGATCTCCTCGGCCCGTGAGCGACTCACAGAGGCTCCACTCATCAGGGTCTCTATTGAACTGCGGGGGGGGGGGGTGATAGACAGCTCATTATACAAAATCAGTTATATATCTGTAGTCTCTCACACTCTGTAATATATACACCTGTCCATCACAGCAAGGTATATGTAGAGCACACATTCAGCAGTGTATGGGTTCAAACACATTGCTGTAGCCTGAGGTCAGCCATATTACCTGCACAGCACCATGGGAAATCAAGTGCTATTAACAGTGTTATTTGCTTTGGATAATGAGTCCCGGGCACACCAGTGATGTACAGTTTATTCCTGGCCTTGCTTTGATGTAGGCCAAATTAAAGCACAACTTTTAATAACTTTGAATAATAACCTCACTCCAGCATCACTGGCCTGATTGCAGCCCGGTCACTGAAATGACTCCCCTCTGTAACTCAGGGAGTTTTGCATCTCAGAATCTCAGGGCCTTGAGTGTATTTAGACTGTGGGTTATTGACCCTCATTAATGAAGGGATTTAACCCTCTGAAGAGTAGGTTGCTTGGAACGCTTTTTGAAATGTCTATGTTCTAGAACTCCAATGCTTTCAGCCACCAGTAGTGATTGTTACATCAGCATTAGAATGTTCAGTTGAGGACATTCTAATTTCATAGTATTTGTAACCTTACACCTTAACTCCTTGAAGAGTAGGTTGCTTGGAAAGATTTTTCAAAATTCTAAGTCAGTGTTCTAGAACTACAGTGCTTTCAGTCACCAGTAGTGATTGTTACATCAGCATTAGAATGTTCAGGTAAGAACATCTCTAACCACATATTTGTGATCTTACTTGCTAAAGGGATTTAAATGGCAGAAGAGTATCAGACAGCGCCCCCTGCAGGAGTGGGAGAGACCTGTGGAAAGAGAGCGGCGCTCATCCTCACCTGCTGACCAGGTGCGCCACCGAGCGGAAGCCGTGGCACATGTGGAGGGCGGTGACGTAGCTGACGCAGGGCAGGGCGAGGTAGAAGTTCAGGGCCTGCCGCCGGTGACCTTCGACCTCAGCGGGCACGGCGATGGCATGGCCCTTCCTCTGCTCCGACCGGGCCAGGTCGGCCACGAGGGCGGCCGTCTCCTGGGGCCCGCCGCTGAAGAGGAGCCGCACCCCAGCCCGGATGAGCGCCGACAGCGACACGTCCCCTGGGGATTTAAGGACGGGACATGGAGGAACAGGAGACGGAACACAGTTCATACAGAATGCACACACCCTTCATACACACGCTTACGTCACACAGTACTCATATTTCAACAGATCCCCAGAGTGCACTAACTTGAAAGGTGTGGACACTAATGGGAACGAGCATCACTTTAAATGGTATATTCCTAAATAGTCCTTCATATTGTTAGATAATTACATACTCAAGATCCCGCCTCGGATCTCAGGGGTCCCTGACCCAAGCACATCTCCCGGACAGAGTTGGTACACCACTGTGCCTCTACATTTCATTCAAAATGTTTCTAAGCAACTGTACACTTTAACGCAAAGGCACACAGACCATTTTGGTTTGGTAATTAGTCATACATTCAGAACATTCTAAATTGTCTGTTCAAACTGCTTCATCTAACTTTTCAAAACGTAAATGCTGCACGGTGCAGCAGCAAGAGAGGCAGGAGGCCCTTTACATTTGCATAAATATGCAATCGTACTTTTGTAGCAGTGCAGTAATGCATTCAGAACAGAGTGACTGAGGGCCAACCATAAACTAACCCTGCGAACCGCTCACCTGCTCTTGCGTGCTGCTTCTCCAGAATGAGACAGACCCTGTCATAGAGGCCCAGGAGGCGGAGCACCCTGGCCCTCAGGGCCTCGCGGTTCTGGCCGCCGCCCTCCTCCGCCTCGGCCTGCGTCAGCCTCTCCACGGCCATGCGGCCGCTGACCACGAAGCGGGTGACGCCCAGCGGGCACAGCTGCACGGCCACGCCCGTCTGCGCGCGCAGGCAGGACACCACCTCCGGCCCGGCCGCAGAGAGGCCGCTGTCCACCAGCACGCGCAGCGGGTGGGGATCAACCGGGGACACGCCCTCCATGGCGTGCTGCTCCGCCCCGTTCTGAGTCTGATTAGGATAACGGGTGTTGTCATCGGGCTGCAAAGAGGTAAAAGGGTGGAACATTGAGGTGAAACACACTGAGGATAGTAGTGTGGAGTTGTGAGTGGAATAAAGCGGAGTTAGCACTTGAATAAAGCACTGGAATAATAAGAGTGAAGTACTGAGGAGTTGTGTGACTGGAATAATAGAATGGAGTTGTGAGGAGTTGTGTTACTGGAATAATAGAGTGAAGTAGCGAGCTTCAGTAAATACCCAGCTGTATAATAGGTAGATGTCTGTAGATAAACACATTCAGTAAACTCAGACAGCAGATTTAGAGACACAATGAAGGTCATACTGTGCTGTGTACCTGTGGCTGTGTTGGCTGAGGCCGTGCGGAGACGGGCATCTGCAACTCCAGAGCTTCAGACACGGAGACCTGAGGACTGAGCCTCTGTCTGCACCTCTCCTCCAAGGACACCTCCTCTGGACCCCTGCGCCCCAAAGAGGCCCTCCCAAGGCTGGAGGGGGGCAGGCCCTGGGGGGATCTGAATGGGGCCGTCTGCGCTGGCCTGCAGGGGAGGGCGGGGTCTCCAGCATTCTCTTTCTTCCTCCTCTTAATCTCCTCTTCCTCACTAGAGTCGTCCACGGGAATGGTCCTGGGGCGTTTGGTCATCCTCCTGCAGACAAAGGACTCCTCCGGCTTTGATTCACCCGGACCTTCTTCCTCTTTGGTTTCCGACTCCACCTCGCCGCCATGCACCACAAAGCAATCCTCCTCGTACGTCTCATTCTGCTCCGGTACCTGAGGACGCCAGCACCAGAACTTTACATCGCACTGGAACCCCTACATTATACGAACTCTGAAAATCCTACATAAACAATTCACCCAAAAAAATAAACAAAACTATTTTCAGTATCAAATCCCCAGAGCATGATACATGTCATATCCTGCCCGATAAGATAGTGCTCCTAAAATAGAATTTACTCCTGATGATGTAGTTGGGCAGGAATTCTGCTCCTGTTCAATACAAAACAAGTATGCACAGCAGCATTCATGCTCTCTGCGGTTTGTAATTACTGGTGCGATTTCAAAAAATCACGTGGAGGTAATTATCTGCGTCAGTGTGTCAACATGTTATAGTTTTTTAAAATAACCTGAAAGACAAGTGCATGGAGCAATTCTTCTGTTACCCTTGTGTCAAGGTCCCACTGTTCATTGTAATGTCTGTTATGTCTATGAGATGCCAGTGATACTCTATGGAAATTCTACGACAAAGTCAAAATCAAAAATGCAGTTTGCTAACTACGACAGAATGGTAAAAAAGTTAAAATTAATGCTTATGAAATCCAGTCAAGCTATATTTGGCATATATTACTACCACAATAAACTTACATAACATGTGACTAATTTTTCCTTTAGCACAGCAAAATGGTATTTGAATGTAACCATTTTCCAAATAATAAATACAACTTCACCGTTAAGTGAAAAATAACTGAAAATAATTTGACGGTTGGGCTTTCGTTGAAGAAAATTTGCCCTTCATAAACATCGTACAGCTAACCGATAAAAACAGTATAAATAAAAGGTGTTTGTAAAGGCTCTCCACCATCTTGAATTCCTCTCCTCCATCAACTCAATTCCACCCCAGAAAAGCAAATGCATGCAACTTTAACGACCACAAGCCCTCTACAGGGTTCTAATGGTACTGCATTATTCTTCAATCACGATCCACTCTCCCACCCCACCCTTAGCAAATCTGTCCTGTGCCCACACCCATTTATTTGAGTCTTCCAGGACCCTAATCCTGTTACAGGGCCCTACTCCACATGGTGTGCTGTGTACCTGTGGCTGTGTTGGCTGAGGCCGTGTGGAGACGGGCATCTGCAACTCCAGAGCTTCAGACACGGAGACCTGAGGACTGAGCCCCTGTCTGCACCTCTCCTCCAAGGACACCTCCTCTGGACCCCTGCGCCCCAAAGAGGCCCTCCCTAGGCTGGAGGGGGGCTCGTCCTGGGGGGGTCTGAATGGGGCCGTCTGCGCTGGCCTGCGAGGGAGGGCGAAGTCTACAGAATTCCCTTTCTTCCTCCTCCCAATCTCCTCCTCCTCCTCGCTCGAGTCGTCCTGGCAGATGACGCGGGAGCGCTTGGCTTTTTTGGCGGGCTGGCGGCAGGGGTCTCCCTGTCCCTCCCTGGCCTGTCTCAGTCGGGCCCTGCGTCTGGTGGGGTACAGCCTCTTCCCCCCCAGGACGGACTCCTCCAGGATTACGGGCGCTTCCTCTTCGCTGCTTTCCAGCTCCTCCACCTCGCTGCCCTGCACCACGAAGCTGTCCTCCGCGTACGTCTCATCCTGTTCTGGCACCTGGGGACACGAGTCATTACACCCATGCGTCGACCATTCCCCTACACAGCACCAAAATATCAGCGGCCCTCCAGCATCAGACACTGCCGTACTGGAGTGAAGCCCGTCGAAGACCTCCCCTCACCTGAGAGAAAATGTCCACGTTGTCCCTGGCCTTATAGGCCATTCTGTACTTGCTGGAGAATGCAGGGCTTCTCACTGACTTCAGGTAAATTCCTCGCATCTCAGAATCTAGCAATGAGAGGTGCTTTTAGACACAGTGAACACCAGGGTGCTTAAAGGTTCTTCAGTCAAAAGAGGGTAGTGCAGAACACACAGAATGCAATGTCAGTAACCAGCAACTAAGAAAATGTACCTTTCTGTTGTCCTCAGGGTCAAAAATGAATATATCCTGAGTTTAAACCCACCCCCAAATTAATTTTTTTCAGCGTGAAATATAATGACTTTTCCGGGAGTGACTATTACAGCGAAAGAAAATCAATAATGATGTGTGTTTTGTATTAAAAACGAGTGGCGTAGACTGAAGAAATATAGTCTCTCTGGACGGTGAAGTAGGAAATCAGTTATTAACTGATTTATTAATGAGTGACAGGGTGTCCCTACATTAAAAATATTGCTTAGACCCTGTGGCCACGGAGTGCCAGCATAACAGGAGGGTTCAAAGCTAAAAATACAAGGCAACTTGGGGAAAAAAAGCAGTCTACTTTTCAGTCACCTGATGTGGGACATTAGGAATGACGCAGGTATTTCTTTTTTTTTTTTAACAACTTAAAAAAGATAGAGAAGCATTATTAATCAACTATATGTGGCACACGTGACCATCGCTAGACACACAGCTCCAGAGGGTTGGGAGGCGCACACACACACCGTTCAGGCCTTGAGACAGCTGCGTGTTATCCACCACAAAGCCCACCAAGGAGTGGTCTTGCTCTTCCTCGTCCTCTTCGTCAGAGGAGACGACCCCGCCTTCTTCAGAGAGCTCCGCCTCCTCATCCAGATACTCCTGTGCCCTTCTCCTCACGGCCTTCTGAGGAGAGAAGAGGAGGGATGACGCACAAAGGAAGGTGCCGCTCACCTCGAGAGCCACTGAAATATCTTCTGCACCTGCGTGAATGGAATTAAACTCCTAATTAATTCCTAATTAATTATGTCACCTTAGCTCGTCCCTGCGGGGCGGGGAGTTCACGGGGGCGGGACACTTTTGGGAGCCGTGCTGAAGTGTCCTGGAAGTCTTGGTCTGACATCGGTTCATTTTCGCTCTCCTCAGACTGTAAAACAGGTCGGACGCCATTCCTCAGCATCATCGAAACGGAACTGAATCTCAGATCTTTTTAAGCTCGCGATGCTGAGCCACACGAATCTTACTGTGATTAGTGCAGCTCTCCGCCTCCGAGTCACTTGCACAGGAGAGTCCACGTCACTCCATGTCTTGGGCTGAAAGAGAAACGCAGTAAATAGCACATATGCAGGAATGACCCGCCATGTAAACTGTCTGAAACAGACCAACGGATGAAGGGAGGTGGAGCTGTCGCTTCACGTAAGGGGAAAAACGATGGCCTCAATTTAAGTGACTAGGGCCTTTTTCCAGTACAATATGTAACATTCTGCACTGTCAACGAAATTTAACTGCAATGTCTGCAGTTACTGCCAAAACTTCTAACCAGAAAAACTTTCAAACATTACATTACAGGCATTTGGCAGACGCTCTTATCCAGAGCGACGTACAACAAAGTGTACAACCATAACCAGGAACAAGTATGACGAAAACCCTAGAGAGAAGATTAATATTGACTGAGGCAACACGGTTTAAGTACCCATCTCAAGGGTACATCAGCAGACCCCACCTGGAAATCAGAACCAACAAGCGCAAGAGTTGCAAGCACTGGTTCCCTGACCGCTATGCTACTCTGCTGCCCTTACGGTGTTGCCATGCCAACTCCCCATCCCTCCAAGGCTGTTTGGCAGCCTTAACAGAGTTGTAGAGGAAGCTATTTGAGCGCCCACACCTTCCTTTATGTGTCTGACAGAGACAGAGAGAGAGAGAGAGAGACAGTGCAGTCTGCATCATTCCTCCGTCTCCCCAACGTCCTCAATCTCTGTCACGTAACACCTTTAATGCGACTGACAGAAGAGGACGTAAGCTGGAGATGGTGTGTCCTTCAGTCGAGTATCAGTGCACCACAGCAGCAGAAAAAAGACATTCAAAATACTAAGATTACTAAAATACTAAACACAAAAATTCAAGATGGTTTACATGGATAATTCTGCCAAGGTGCACAGACCAGAAATCAAAGGCTGCTTGCAAGCTACAAAAAACCTGAAGAATAAGGATGTGTCATTTGTATGTATGTGGCTACATTATGATCAAACCTTTTTGCCACTTCTTTATAACTGCACTGAGTTCAAAGACACACGGTGCTCATTATTTCTGTAATCCATTTGTTACTGGGTAGTGCGGGAGGAGCTACTCTGAAGGGCTCACCGCTGGGGAAGTGAGAGGGTTGTTCTTCCTTCGTCCTCCTCTCCTTCGCACCGCCATCTCCTCCTCACTGTCACTGCAGCCAAGCCCTGTAGGAGCCATAACGCATATGTACACAGATAAATCCACACAAATGCACACATATATATACACAAATATATCCACACACACATGCATCCACATATATACACTATATATATATATACATACGTACCCACATATATACATGAATACAACCACATATACACACAAATACAACCACACACATGCACCCAAATATATACACAAATACAACCACACGTGCACCCACATACATACATACATAAATACAACCCCACGCACACATATATACATAAAAACAACCACACACCCACATGCATGCACAAACGCATACACAAGTGCATGTACGCGTACACGCACGAATGCCCACAGGCACACGTGCACAAAAAACGCACACGTGTCCATGCATGCACATACGCACAAATCAAAAACAAAGATTGAGAATGAGATTCTGTATTGCTATGCATGAGGCACCCACTTGGGTAAATAAATGTTTGTCTGTCAGAACCAAAGGGACTTAAAATGCATTCACCATTTAAGAGGGGAGGACAACACAGGCTGAAAGACCAGTCTTCAAATAGACAAGGTCACTGCACTGGCTGTCAAAACTCAATCAGCTGAATAGGCTGTCACAAACTGAATCTGCAGAATAGATGTGGAATAAGCTCTTTGTGAAGAAGGCATTAGGGCCCTGGATCTTTCCTCATTATCCATGGGGCGACTTGTGTACCCTCAGTGACAGCTCTAGTTTTCGGGAAATGAACGCGACTCAGATGCCGATGACTCAGAAGCACAATCATTAATTGAATGCTCTGTGACTGATACACTGGGAGGTTCAATGGGAGCCTTGTGTGAAACTGGAAGAGATAAGAATGCATCAGCAGTTTATATCCCAGGTCTTTCTTTTATTCTGTGGGGTCCAAAACATTTTGCCATTTCTGATTTCTGTTGACTATCTTTATAGTGTCACACGGTCCAATAAAATGAAGTGGAGTGGCAGGTTGCGTGCAGATGTGCGTGCAGCTATGCGTGTGTGTTTGGGAGAGGGGGTGTATGTGTCATTTACAAATTTCACATCAACATAAAAAATAGAATAATGCATCACCTACATAATTGTGTTCAATAGGCTTAATTTAATGAGGTGTGTTGTGTAGTGAGGCATCTTATTTATGTAATACAAATGAACTAACCAGTCTCAGGCTTACAAGGCTGTGGGATTAGGGATTTTCCACTTACCTGCGGGAGGGTTCAGGGGCACATTTTCACGGGGAAAATTGTCAATCTGCAGCAGAGACCGCCTGGCGGAAACCTGAGCTCTTGAGGTCTGGCCCTCAGACGTGGCTCCGCAGTGTTTCCTTGAAGGCAGCCTTGGGTGTCCAGCAGCCCCTGATGGTGAGGGTGAAGTAATGCCATCAGATGTAGTGGGCCAGCGAGATGCACCATGGAATCTCTGGATAGTGGGGGACATCATCTCCAATCCTTTGGTGTTCAGAGGTAAGCAGTCCCTTCTTCCTGTGTTAACGACTAGAGGGGTGGAGACACATCCCCGGTGGTGATCTCTAGAATACACCAATGAGGGGAAGCTGTCCTGTGGCAGGGCCAGACTGGGGCCCTCAGTCGTCTTTTGGGTCAGAGCAACAGAGTGGTGGAACACCTCTTCTGTCCCAGCCGCTGTTCCGGGCTCTTCCTCCTCTTCAGAGTCCTCAAGGGAGTACCCCAGGTCAAAATTTACAGAGAAGAGCTCCGGGGAGCAGTCAAAGTTCCCAGTGTTCTCCAAGGTTCTTTGAGCTGCTCCAGGAGAAGCAAGATGAGAATGCTTCAATGCTCCCTTATCTTCAACCTCTCCATTTCTTTCAGATCCGGTATTTTTCACTTCCTCTGAAGGCTCCTCAAGAGTCTGCTTCTGTGTCTGACTGCTAGGAAAATCTGGCATGTTGACATGGAGGAAGTCGTCGTCGTCGTCATCTCCAAACAGTTCAATGCTCTCATCCAGCACTGCATCTGCCGGGACAGAGGTGCCTGGGTCCCCGATCCCTTTGTCTAAAGGAGGCCGAGGGGACAATCCCTTGGGTGCAAATGCGGCAGCCCCTCTCGGAAGCGCTTCTGCATCCTCAACGTCATCAAAAACTTCATCCCATCCAGGACTACTAGGGCCATTGCTGACCGGTGCAGCGGGACCATCACCAGACACTGACTTCATTTTTGCAGGAAAGCCCGGAGGCAGGTCGGGTGAAACCGAATCACTAAGTTTCTCTTCCTCTTCTACTTCCAGACAGAAATTCACCTGAAACATATCTCCCCACTCTCCAGGTTCAGGATGAGCCTGTCCGTCCTTAAGCTTGGGTTTGGGGTCCAACAAACCATCCAGGTTGGAGTCAGAAAGTGGAGGCCTGGACAAGAAGTCCTTCACATTGGCAAGAACGGCTCTCACCTTCTCTTGGGTCCCTGGGAGGTCCTGCAGTTTGGGGCAGGTATCCCACTGGGGCAAATAAAACATACTGCTAAGTTCCAGGCAGTGCTCCTCTGGCAGGCTGCTGTAGCCAGCACCTGAACTGAATGGGCCCAAGAAACTGGGCTCTCCTGAGCAATGGCTGGCTGGAGAGTGAGGATCAGCCAAAGACTTGACCTCCTCCTCTTCACTGTCCTC
Source organism: Anguilla rostrata (assembly GCF_018555375.3). Taxonomy (NCBI): domain Eukaryota; kingdom Metazoa; phylum Chordata; class Actinopteri; order Anguilliformes; family Anguillidae; genus Anguilla; species Anguilla rostrata. The sequence continues at coordinate 20,717,581 of NC_057933.1, read as the reverse complement.
AGAGATTACAATGCAACCATCCAAGTCCATGTCAAAGTCTACACCTGGGATTGTTTTATCTGATTCGTGTTCTGGACTGACAGCATGATCTGTGTGACCTCCACCATCCTTCTCTAAAGGGGTTTTCTCCTTTATTGATGTCCATGGAAGCTCTGGGCTCACAACTGGAGTCTGTAATTTAGAGGCCTTCCCTCCGGGGACAACAAAGTCCGTGTCCACATCTTCTATGGGGGACGACTTCCTCTTGCAGCCGGCAAGAGTGGCTCTGCGCTCCTTTGAATTGAGGTCCATATCTTGCTGGAACACTCCTCTGTAGCCGACGACGTCCTCTTTGTGGAGGAAGGTCATCAGCTCCGCCTCGTAAGCACAGCTTCCCTGCCAGGCAACATCAGTTAGATCAATCAATGATGCTGCTTGGGGGAGAGGAAAATGCAGGCTAGCACAGTTCAATATGAGGGCACCCCGCCGTAACTACACGTTAATATTTAAACAGAACTGTTCAGAGAGCTGTGCACAGCTCATTTCATCAGGTGTCAAACAAATGGACCCAACGACATCAGAGGTTTAAGTACATCGTTTGTTTCATTTGCTGTGAAATGGGATCACTGCAGTTGAACAAAAGAGCTAAACATGACAAATGTTGTAATCATTAATTTCTTCATCAATAGTAATGAATACACCAATAAACAGATACAATGGTGTTTCCTTAATGATATTGGATTTGTGTGCTTCGGGAAATGTGTTGTGACCAGGATGCACACTGCATTGTGAGGCACTTGACAATTTCCAGTGCTAGCGCACACATGCTAATGATTTTATATTGCACAAACACTGGTCACAAGCGAAGCCACATGCTTTGTGAGTACTGGCTGAAGAGCCCCGGAGCTGTGGATGATGTTTCCTGAGAGTGCTTCTGGGCGAGAGTAGGGAAGAGTATCGGCAGCTAATAATAGAAAGAGGTTAAGAGGGCAGATGGAAATGGCAGCCCTGTGGAAAAGCCACCTCCCACTGACTGGCCTGATACAGTCCGTCTGCCTACATCGCCACATCTTACGCTACCAGTGGGACGTGGTCTCAGGATAGGTACGTGATGCCCTGCAGCTCCATGGGGAAGCCAGGGAGGGGGGAGTCAAAGGGCTAATGCTGTTCTGTAATAGGGAGCTCCAGAGCTCTACGGAATCCAGGAGGCAAAGGGAAAAGCACACCTGTTTGCGGGGAGTGGGGTGGGGAAGGAATAACAGTAATATCTGAGATTATGACAGGATAAGTGATCAAATAGAAGACAAAAATGTTTGTAAAGGGAAAATTCACTGCAAAAAAAATGTTGAACTCAAAATGCAGAGCAGCAAATGAAGGACTTCTCTGGGTATCATTTCAAAATGGCTTAGTTTTAAATTTGCTTTCTAAAAGGCCGTGGCCTTCATACACAAAGACAATGGAGTGATGCGCTGTGAGCCTGCTGGCTCAAAGACTCCTTTCTAAAAGGGCGCTAACTGTTCTTGGTCTCCAGGGATGTTGTTGTCATGGTAATTGATTTGAATTCAACCAAATGGAAATGGCAGACTTGGTTTCAAATCAACCAAACAGTTCAATTCAACTCAACTGCTGTGCTCTACCAACCATCCTGCATCAGAGCACCTGCATAATAATCAAAAACGGATGAATCCTAGCAGACTGCAGAATCAGCTCTGCTCCTACTGTCTCACTCATCATTAGGATGTTACTCTCTTCTTGAGTGATTTTTAAAAAAGGGTCAGAAAGACTTAAATGCCCTATATCATTACGTGTATCAAATTTTCAAAAAGACCTTTCCATATATGGCAGCAAAATCATTTCCAGGGACCTCTTTTGGCATTACATACTCTGGTGAGTACCTCACCGTAAGGATTTTGTTTCCTGACCTTAGAGTATGATATTCCAGACAGAACCTTTAACTTCTACATGGACTATTCATCAAACAAGTGAATTCCAGGAAGGGGCAAACACTTCCTAATATTCACTCATGTTTGCAAGATTAATTTAGAGGTTTGGTGAAGTTTTGACAGCAATATCAAGCTGTTAAATTCCCTCATGCCTGCACTGGAATACATCTAAACTTACAATCTGAAGAGTTGCATACCCCAGATGATACAGTAATATCAGACTGAAAGCCCTATGTTTGCTCCCTCTTCATTTCCTGTCTCAGAGAATGGACGTACAACACTCTCATATTAAATTGCATCTCCTCTCTCTTCTATCTGTTCATCGCATTCCATGAAAACATTTGTGCTGAGCGCCAACCTGTCCAGTGACCTGTGATAACCGGTGAGAGTAAGAATGAGCTCCCCCTTCTCCAGTGCTTTGTGCAGTAAGTTGTGCTCTAAGGGCACAATCCACAGTACAGGGATTCATGGACCAAAGGGTAAATCAATGGAAAGGGAAATTTTAACATGGGCTGTTAAATGAGCAGCTGGGAGTAGAAGGAGAAAAAAAAATCTGCCGATATTCCACTCTCAACAGTCATCAACTGAATCTGTGCCACATCTGCACAGACAAAAATATTGCTATTGAAATATTTCTGAATGTTTAGCTGCCTATTACATGCACTGAAAAATTAAATCAGCGGTCTATGAGAGATGGTGGGAAAAAAACAAGAAAAAAAGCTCAGCCTTTGTTTAGTGACAGGCGTCTGCTCCACTCCTCATTTCTACTGTTGGTTTGAGTATTGAGGTCAAAGACGGCTAACCTAGTTACAGCTTCTTGTGGTTATACAACTATTCTGTGAACCGTTACGTAACCAGGCGAAGAGTCTGCCTGCCTCACATCTCTGTCATAAAGGGTGGGGGAGAAGAGAAATCTTAATTATATGCACCTGCAAGCTTCATAATGAAACAGGTTATAATTATACCCTCACATTAATTAACTGCTTTTTAATCAACCTGGCATAATTCTTAAGGTGGCTCAACCTTGCGAGTAAAGTGTTGAGTTAAAGGTAAAAAACAGGATGTTTCACGATGTAGGCCATGTGTTTCACGATGTAGGCCATGTAGCTAAGCCCTTTACCGAGTAAGTTGAGAGTCAGCCAATCTGAAACAAAGGGAGGGGTGGTAGCCAAATTAACAAAAATACAGATAAACACCTCACAAAAGTTCGTTCTACAAAAGCCTCTTTGCGAGATTATGAAAAGTGCCATAAGCTGTGTACTAAAAGTACACTTATTTGTGTACTAAAAGTGGATTTATAAAATAAGGGTAAACTTGGTGGGGAAGGTTCGTTTAGTGTAAAATATGTTAAAAAAAAATTTTTTTAAGCGCCTGGAGCTCATTCTTTTTTCTTTTTTTTTTGGTTTTTAGCCGGTTGTGTGCAACCGAGTTGCCCCGCAGGTTTTCAGGAATGAGATTTATCAAGCTCAAATTCAGAACTGTGACTTCTCAAGGTGACTGCGCAACACCTCCTTGATAGGGTGGATTTCTGCTATTAAAAGTACAGGATGGTTTACAGAAGTGAGCCCCTTATCAGACCCCCAAAGGAAATCAGACTGTTTACTGAGCTGACAGGGAGTCAGCAAGTGTGATAAAGAGACAGAGCTCAGTTGCATGTGGAACTTCGATGGACAAGTGGAGTAAAAAGCCAAGGGGAATTCCAGCCTTTCACTTCACAGACAACTGAATCAGTAGAGAAGTTAATACTGGAGAATAGCGGCAAGAAAAAATAGAAATCTCAGACAGAACTAGACATTCCATTTTTGTTCCTAAAGCAGATACACAGCTACAGAGGCTCATCAAACACAATCAAATGAGTTCTTCATAATGCCCATTTCATCAGGGGAGCTACAGCTGGAGCGCTTCTGGGTGAGAGGTACCGCCTGGAACAGCCGCCTCCATCCGTGTGAAATCTCCATCCCTCTCAGAGTAGCCTCAGCAGAATTCCGTTCCTAATTACTTAATATCCTAATTCCAGTCTCAGCCCTGAAGGAGGCCTCTTATCCACACGAAAGAGGTTGTTTTGAGTCATTAATCAGGGTATTTAGCAACAGTGAACCAGAACATTTGAGAATAAATGCCATTGCTTTCCCAAACAAAATCTGGATTTGTCTAATAGGCCGAGCAAATAAGAAGAAACAGACCTGCTTGTTTTGAGTTTTGCATCCACTGTGCATCCCCCCCGTTCACATTGACACATGTAGCAGGTCTAAACCTTTGATCACTTAAATTTGATGGCAGAGGCTTTCTTGCAATCAAGTTACACAAACCACACAAAAGCTGCTCTGGTCAATCTCCTTGGCAACAGAGAGCCATTTATCAAAACAATTGGTGCCATGTTGTTTCTGGGCAAATTTTGTTTCAGATAATGGGGTCTCATGCAATACAAAAGAGCCACTTATGTATGCCTGCCGTAAGCACACGTCATCCATCTATGGTCAAATGCGCCATGACCCATTACAAATAACTCTTCTGTAAGAAGGCTTTTCATCTATGGGCAATTGCCATGGTTACGCGTTTTAACAGGCTCTTCCTATAGAAGCTTACAGGCTAACCTTTTGAACGTGCGGCGGGTAAATAACCACGAAATGAGAACCAACGGAAGGTTGCACTACACTTTGAATTACTCTTTTTTTCTGAAAATAGAGCTGGCTTGGTTTACACAATGTAAAATCAATCATCATTATTACCATCATTATTATATCAACAACAATATAACGATGTTGCCAGAATAATGTACGGTTAAAAAACGACTTAAAAGGCACCTACAGGGCCAAAAATGCTTCTATGTGGAAAATATCTGGAAAATCCGACAGGTCAAGGGAAATGTTTGTCCAAATTAACATGGAATATTCCAACAGGAATTGCTTTGTGTTAAAATAGCGATACTATAACTTCAAATATGCTGTGATGAAAATCCTGACGAAAAATCAAACCTTAAAAATGCAGCTATTTAACTACTTGTGCAAAATTAGATACCAGATATCACAATTTTAGATACCAACTTGATGAACCCATTTAGCTGCAATACAAACAATATCTGATGGCTCATGATCGCAATGGTTCATTTCAATCAGTTTGCTTTTGATATATATTTCTAACTATGCTTTGAGAAATTATGTCCAAGATTATAGAGAGTTTTATAATATAAATTTCCTGTATGTCATGGTGTGTGTTTCCATGTCTCTAATTTAAGGCTTTTGGACTTTAGCCATTTTGGCTATTAAAGAGGCTTGGTGTAGTGACCAGGTGCAAGGAAAGAAGATTTATTTATTTTTAGTCAACATCTATTTACTCTCAATCTTCAAAAAACAGAATGTGTTGAGTCTTTGAAGAAGGTGTGCGCTGTGTAGGACAGTCAAAGAACTTCTAGGTGTGTTATGACATCCAAAAAATGTGAGCGTGTTATGACATCCAAAAAATGAATGTCCATAAATGTCACAAAGCTAGGGTGTGTGCAGAGGGGGTTATAACAGAGAGGTAGGTACGATTAGGTCTGTAAGCACATATGAATCCAGAGCAGAGCCCTCACCTCCTCCTCCTCCCTCATGCCATCGATGAGCTCCATGATGTGGATGAAGTGCTGGCAGCGGTCTGAATGGTTGACCCGGTATGTGGGGAAGGGCCGGTTCTGCCAGTACCTCCACTCCCACAGGGACAGCTCCCGAGACTGGGCCTCGCTTCCTTGTTCCTGCAGGCCGGTACAGAAACCATGAATATACAAAAGACTGGAAAATTGCTTGTGTGTTGCCTTTGCATAAAGGTGGGGATAAAAGCAATCTGAACAACTATTGCCTAATTCTCAATTGCCCTGCCCAGCACCGTCTGAGTTTTTACATTTGTCAAAAGGTGTTCCTCAAAAGTCAATACTGGGTCCATTTTCCTAGATTTTTATTATCATTTAATTATTTAGGAGAGATTTCTATAGGTTAAATTGAATATATTATACAATGATATAGCTGGATATTTTACAGAAGCACTGAGGTTAATTGTTCTCCTCCAGATCAGTGTTACTACTATAGCATCCCAGGATTCAAAACGTTAACTACAAGTGCCCTGAGCACTAATTCCCTACTGCTATTCCAATAACTCACAAATATGAATTAATCATCTTGAACACAGATGGTAGCAAAATCGTCCATTTGCAGAGTTAGTGTAGACAATTTTTTGACTCGAGGACGGGAAAGTTCTCTCACCTCAGGCAGAGCATCATTTGGTAGTGACAGGAAGTGGGAGTGGCCCAGCACTGGCTGTGGCTCGTCCACCCCTAGTTGCAAGGTGGAAGACCACAGGGAGAATTCTTTGGGTGTAAGGAATCCATCTTCTCGAATGTTTTCGCAATGACCCCCTGCAAGAAAGCCACCCAAATGTTTTGACAGTCTGCAATGTATAAGAGTACTGTACTAATTACACTGGAGAAATCTACTACCGTATGAATTTAAAGTGATTGTAAACAAGAAACAGTTCAAATAAAAAATGTATGGCTATTTAAACTGAAATCAGTTAAAATAACCATAAATTATCAGAGGGATGTATCCACTACATATCCACTAAATATCTATTCAATGTAATTCAAAAAACTATTATAACACACTTCAAGTTAGACATAAAATCTATATTGAAAGAAACATCAGGGTTTTATGGCCGTTGTTAGGACCACCCCAACACCCCACCTCCCCACTCAGCTCCTTCCAAAACATACAACCCACAAGTAAACAGAAACATGTGGCTAGCATAGCCACATCGATCTATTGAGAATGGCAAAGGGCTCCATGGCTGTCAGTACCATGAAACTGACAGTAAACGTATCAGATTACAAAAAGAAATTCAGATCGCTACAAATACCTAGCTAGCATAATAGCTACCTAGCATAACAGACTAATTTTCTTTAATGAGCCGGTGTATCTGATATATATATCAGCTAAATGGGAAGCTGATAGGGGATGTTCAAGGCCATTGGGAAAAAGAGCTAGGAATCAATCTCACACGCATATGTCAGACTCTTCTTAGCTGTGCTCTTACTCAAGCTGTAGATGAGGGGCTAAACAGTGACTCACTGATGAGAAAGGATTCCTGGCCTTCAGCGATGGACCTACGGCCATTGGAAGAGCGTCGCCCAGTCTCCCGGCGCTCATACTGCCCGCAGGTGATGAACATCTTGTGCAGGGTGGGGTTCACCCCCTCTGGAAGCATACGGGGGCTGTGGGGGAACATGCAGAAGCTGTGCTTCTTCCCCATGATGGACTTGTACACGCTCCGCTTATTCATCTGGCTCTGGTTGTAGGTCTGACAGACAAAGGGAAATCGCTCAGCAAAGGGAAATCCCACTTCAGCACAATTTCACCACTGCTCATATCTTCATACACCCACAAGAGAGCTAAGAAAGGTGCCCTGAACTGTGATGGAAAATACATGACAATACCGTGAAATCTAGTAAATTTACCTATGAGGGTTCAAGGCAAATCTTTCCTGCAACTTTAAATGGTACATGAAACCGATAAAGCTCAAGACCGTTGTTACATAATTTCTGCGACTAATAAAATGCCTCTAACTGGAAGGATTTTATGAGGAAGGAAACAAAGCAGACTGGAAACAAAATGGAAAACAAAATGTAAGGAGCGCCGGCGGGGAAGGGGCCCTCACCCTCTCCTCGCCTCCCTCGGCCAGGATGACCACGATGCGGCCCTGCCGGTGCCGGCCCGTTCGGCCCATGCGCTGCACCAGCCGGATCGGGCTCTTCTGGGCGTCGAAGCACACGATGAGGTCCACGTCGCCGATGTCTAGCCCCTCCTCACCCACGCACGTGGACACCAGCGTGTTGAAGCCGCCCTCCCGGAAACGGCGCACCACCTGGCGGGCAGACGGCGCGGGGCGATTACTCACCTGCTCGGCAAGGCACACTGGTGCAGTCGTGCACACGTGCATATACTTATTCACTGCTCATTCTTCTGCACTCCTCACCCCGTTCAGAGCTCTTCTCCGCAACCCTCGTATTGCTACCTCACAGTTTTGTTTTTTCATTCCCAAAATGTATAAATTTGATTGCCTTCCTTTATGTAAAGCATTGTCAATGCTTTTCGAGACTTGGTATGTTAATGAACCATCTTTTCTCTCATCTTGATGTCAAAAACCAATTGTGACTTTAGCCCATAGGTCTATAAAGCAAGCACCTGGTTTGTTTTCCATATCAGCGTTTTCCTAATGAAACAGCCATGTTATAACTACTGAAAACTATACCAGTTGTCTGTGTAAAATAATTAGGGTGGCTGGCATCTTAATGGTATCCAGATGTTGCAAAGAAAATTCTTTGTAAGTTTGGGCACGTGGCTTTCCATTGCTGCATGGATTTACTGTCAACGGGCAGTGAACTAAATGCTCCAGAAATAGGTCATTTAGGGTATGAAAAATAAGACGGGAGCCGGATCTCCAGAAACAGGGCAGGAGATCATTGAACTGCTGGGCTCTTCTGCTACCAAGCTCCCTGGATTCCAGGGCTTCCCATAAAAATATATTACATTTGCATATTCATGGTAAGATCTCATCAAATAATGCATCTTATGTGAGATGTGCAGACGCTTCCCTCATGTCACTCTACTCAGTGTCTCCAAGGACCCAGAAATGAAGAAAGATTTCTAAATTAAGTCATTCCTTTGGCATAACAGCTCAATAATTCAAGACTCTCTTTTTACATGCTTGAAAAGATGAGAATTTGTGGCCTGGAGCTATGAAAAAAACATAACCCATGACTCACTACCTAAACAAGGCTCACAAACACTAAAATCAAAGCACAGAACAGAGAAAAAAACAAATCTAAAATAACCCAATTTCTGGAACGTTCCGTGGATGAACCACAGATCCACCCAGGATCAGTCATTTATAATGCTTCTGTTCTGCAGCCTCTCAAGCTCATTTGGGTACCTGCCATGAACAGGACATGGGTAGCATGGCTGCCCACAGAGATGCCTGCCTCAGGCCCTGGCACACTGAACCAACCCAGTCTCACCAAAGGGATGGTCACAAGACAGCCTCCTGGTCCCCTGACAGATTGGCAGAACCCGCAAAGGCATATGGGTGAACAGTCAAAACAATGTGCCTATTCAGATGAACCCATCAACAGCCACTCAAAAATAACTGGAGAAGAATGCATGGAAGAGAACCTTTTAAAATGATAAGCAACACAAGCTTCAATTTGTGGACTAGATGCAGCAGTGATTTTCCATTTTTGCCCAAGCAATAAAATCACTAATTCTAATGAACAGGCAGTTCAACTGAATGAGTTGTTACATCCAGCCTACTCAGCTCAGATGCTCACAAGCCAGAGCAATGCACACATAGGGCTAGTCTAGGGGTGTTGAGAGTTTTTGGGAAGGCACCTCCAGCTGCTCTTTCTGGGTGAACCCGCGCGCTCCCTTCCCGGCCGAGGCTTGCCCCATGAAGGTCATGACCCGGATCAGCGGGAGGTGGCGACTCAGCATGGCGGCGATCTCCTGCACGCTCTCTCGGAAGGAGGAGAAGATCATCACACGAGTGCTGGCGCACTTGGCCCCGCCTTCTGAGCTGGACCCCTCCCCTGGACCTATCGAATAAGAGAACAAGGGATCGTACGCAAGCAGGAAATCAGGACTGACACCCTTATGCGCCCCCACTAGCATCCACATAGGTGAGTCACACTGAACACTGCACTGAGATTAGCCACTGGTGGAGGAGAAAAATCATATTACTTTCTGGCTGTCGTACTTGAACACTTGCTTACATTTCATGCAAACAGAGCATTCTACACACATTCTTTAGAGTGACTTATCATACCTTAGATACATTATGCCGTTAGAATTCACAGTTCTTAAAGAAAATTAGGTTCATCTTTTTCATTTGATCAGATACCTAATCATAACCTCAGCGTGTCTGTCTCAGGCCACAAACCTAACTGAAAATACAGACCATGCTATCACCCGCAAGTCCTGCCCCAATGCTGTATTCTACAAAGCACCAGATACTATCACAGCCATTTAATTCCTTTTCATACAGTACGTTGATAGAAAGATGAATGAGATTTATAATGGAGCCGTCCAATTTGCAAGTTGAAAACCACTGCTCTGGGCTATCATAAGCTTCAAACGGATCGCCGCTGGCGCCTGCTCCCGATCGCTGCCGGTCACCGGGTGAGTGTCCTTCTGCTGCCCTTGATTTCGGCGCTGCTGCACGTACCCGAGGCGTCGGCCCACGTCCGGAAGTGCTGCACCACCACCTCTTCCAGCTTCGGCAGCTTGGGGTGGCTGTAAACGAAGGGTTCCTCTGGCCCTGCAGGGGAGGATGAGCACGGGACAGCGGGCTTGAGCGCAGGCGTTCAGCCACGAGTGGCAACCGTAAAGCTCAGCACGCAGGCTGGGGCGAAGGCATTCTACCTGCGCTGGGCTTCGCAAACAGGGCCTCCATCTCCCGGTACAGGTCCATGAATTCCGCAGCGCGCTGCAGCTCGCTCCTGGCCCGGGCCATCTCTGCGGAAAAAACAGGTCAAAGGTCACAGTCAACACGAGGATGCTGGGAATAGCTGGCTAAAAGCCTAGGGCATACTGGAATGCAAATCTGGAAGGATGGTCCCGAAAAGCGAAGACACGACCGCTTTCTGCAAAGTTCCTCTTTGGTACAGATCTTGGCAGATGTGAGTAAGAATGAAAAGTCCCCTCTTTGCAGCCAGAAAGGTGGACTGGTTCAGTGAGAATATCGCTGTTGCAAACAGGTACACTGTGTATCATGTGGATTTGCCTTTTTTTTTTTTTTTTTTATCAGGTAGACTAACTGTGCTTAAATCTCACACTGGCACTGCAGACAAATTCTAATCCTCTTTCCAGTGCAACATACAGCAACTGAAACCCACAGGCTAGTGCTGCCTCCACACTGGATGGGATGAGGTAAGGGCTACGTCTCCCACCTTTAGTGCCGTCCATGATGCCCTGCACGAAAAGGAAGAGGGATCGCAGGCCCATCTTTAGCAGGAGCTCGTATCCGTGGTACAGGCTGATACACAAGGCAAAGTCCCCTTCTAGCACCCCCTGCTGGGCTCCCTGTGAACAGCAGACACAACGGGCATGTTGCATCAGCCCAACGCAAACCAAACAAAAGACCTTATTTTGGTCTCCTCGGTTGGGTTACTTCGGTTTCGTGACAGACCACAGCAACTGCATATACAGATTGCACACACATCTCAGTACTCAGTGAACTGAATTATTATTTGGAAAAAGTAACTAATGCCACAGTATGGCATTATAATAAGAAATGTAAAGCAAATGGTACTGGATGCAGCTGGACATGTTATAGGGGACTGTGTCCGTTTTACTCTATGAGGCCGGCTCTGTGGCACTTTGCGTGGAAGCTAATGCCGTACCGCGACGCGAGGGGGTGGGTTGTTTCGGAACTGGTCCCGGGCCAGGATGAGCTGATACTTGGTGAGGTTGCGCAGGTCCCGATGAGACAAAACTCCCATCAGGGTCAGGCGGCCAGTGAACTTCTCCAAGACCTGAAGAGGAACGAGGGGCGAGGGAGAAGAGGGTGCAGACGATGACTGATTTAAGCCACAATCGTTTTCATAGCTTTTTTGCACTCAAATGCCTGTCTGAGTTTTCCCTCTTCCTGTTCATTAGAGGATAAATGTACAGTTTAGACCCCCTGTATGCTGCCTGTATTACATTCCTGGTCTTTTTAGTCACTCAGAGGGAGAGCCAAGTTCCATGCTGTGCTACTCCGCAGAACATCTTACAAAAATATCTTTTTACAAAAGCAATGAATCACCCTTTGAGCTGAAACTGCTGCATTGCTTTTAAGAATGACTGCAGTGTCGATTCACAGTACAGAGAACATCACTTAGGCCCTTTTGGTATTGAGTCTCATAAGAAGTTGTTTTCCATAAGGCAATGTGTCCTGAGAACCTGCCTGTGGTTTTGTAGCTAAGTGTTTGCCATGTTGCAAAACCCATAATTTCAGTAGCAAAAATGAGATCTAGGAAGTCTTTCAGCAAACTTTGTTCTTGGGCACATAGAACATAAGACAGAGAATGGCAAAAGTTTAACAGTAGCAAAAGCTGCTAATGCTGCCAATTGATTAATCTTCAGACATCAAAGGAGACTGCTGAGCAGAACACCTGTGACGGCAGGCCAGTAAGAGATCGGGGTTTCCAGGCAACCAGTTACCGGTTGATTCTTCCCCCGCCTCCTCTCCTCTAAGCACAGACTGGATCATATGTACAATCACCTGACTCTTTAGGTGGGTGTTAATTTCGCTTCTGTTCACATTTTGACATCATGCTGCACATCGATGGTTAAATTTGGAACTATTCCTAACTACATAGTGAATACAATTCCAAAAATGAGGGTTACAATCTGGTCACGCATCCACCAGCTTATTGAAAGCCATAAATCACCCAATTCCATTAACAGCTTGCTCACTAAAACTCCATGCACAAGTAGGTGAAGAACATTGTCCACAAAGGATCCAGAGGAAGCCGTAATGCAATAACACAAAGGTACAGACAGAATTTTGCCATTGCAAGAGTTTAACAGTATCTTTAATTTCACCTGTAATAATACAATTGCAAGCAAAATTGATGTCAAATCTTAGTTATTAAAACAAGAATGATCTTCGCTATGTCTTCTTCAACAGAACAGACAAAGCACCAGAAATGTAAAACGAAAGCAGACAACAAGCAAAATGCTATGATATGCAAATTCAGAATAATAATCCTAGATCTGATGAAACTCCGCGATCTGAAAATTTTAAGCCCTCATAGGGGTCTTTGCCAGCCTGTTCCGAGTCAGGCAGAGGCTTGCTAATACTGCTGAAGAGAAACCATCATGGGCGAGTGGGTGCTGAGTACATAGGAAGTCATGTTCCATCAGCTGTTATTTTGGCTGACTGTTCCACAGGGCAACATCTTTGAGAATCAGGGCACCGCGGACCAGCTGGGCCAGACGGGATTGTCTACAAAGCGTTATGTAAGGGGATTATGGGGATGAAATTAAATGGCCCCCCCCCGCTCCACAGCTCTCTTTGATGCGCCGTCTGCTGCCAACCCCGACTAACCCCGCCAACCTCTCGGCCTTAGTCAAGGTGACGGGGTCTTTGTTCTTCTCCAGCTCTTTGCTCCCACGTATGGGATACACAAGGGGAACTATCCTTAAATCCCACACACGGTATGCAGGCACTGGGGAACGAAGTAGCTTTTGCACATTGAGCTTTTCGGTTTTAAAGGGCGCTTTCTTCTTCCCCTGCCAGCTTCTTTATTTTATACACAGTGATCACATGGAAAATACTGCTGAGGCAAAGGGAGAGGAGGCTATGAATGAAAGCGCGTGCAGAATGTGTGTGTGTGTGTGTGTGTGTGTATGTGTGAGTGCGTGTGTGAGTGCGTGTGTGAGTGCGTGTGTGAGTGCGTGCGTGAGCGTGCGTGCGTGAGCGTGTCTGTGTCCGCTCTGACTTCATGCCCATGACAACACAGTCTCCATCCATGCGTTTCTGCAGCCTGCAGGAAGGAGCAGATGTTTAGCGTGGGCGTAGCAAAAACGATTAAGGCGACAACCGACTGCGCTGTTGACAAACAATCTTCCACACGACGAGGAACACTGTAAACACCAACAGAGAGAGGGTTTCAGACTGATGCCCTTTTATGCCCAGTCAGGCTAAGACGTTTCACTGGGCATTCTCAGCTCTCAAAGCTCAGGCTTGTTCGAGGACTCCAGGCACCTTTTCGGGTAACTGTCCTGTCTGCCCTACAGAGACAGATTGATGTGGAGAGGGGAGATTAGAGATTTAATGGGTTTGGCACAGATTTAAATCCTGGAAAGGGTGCGGAGCCTTTGAATCAGGCACGCTATCAGAATATTCCAGAAAACGGGTGGCAAGCAGTGCGGGCTGCTGGGTGGCTCATCCAGTTAATGTGCAGCTCTAGTGGATGAATGGGTCACCACATGTCAGGACCAACTCCCGACCTTGCCGGTACTGACTGTAGCTGGCAGCCCGGCAGAGTGACACATTGGCTGGATCTCAAACGGAAGGCAACAGCCTTAGACGGCTATTTCATTATTTTCACTATATCTCACAAAGGAGCTGAGAGTGATCCTGCTTAGTTTGCACTGTCATCAGAAGTCCCTTTTGCTGATCAGATACACACAAACACAGAGCAAGGCCCTCAGGCTGATCAGAGCTGCACACAAACGCAGATCATAAACACATCCCCAGGCCGTCAACATGTCAGCTAGAGCATGACCCAACCTGTCCAATAAGCAGGGCTGTGAACAACCTTTCCTTAGCACAGTCTCTCAACAGCGACCGAAGATTCATCAAGCAACATCTTTTCATCTCAGTGCTCTTGCACCGCAAAAATAAAACAAAACAATTGTGCAAAACATATTTATGAGCCATGTGACTACTGTCTTGAAACAGTTTTTGAAATTGTTTAGACTCACGAATGAATGAGCTCATTCTTACAGAAATTCCTTTAACATTACAGCATATTTTGATTTTGTGAAAATAGAAGAGCAGATAGTTTGTAAAGGACACTGCAAAGGTCCCATAGATATGACTGTGCCTAGCGGCTTCAGTGCCTCTGACATTACAAAACCGAAAATGAATCCCGGATGCATACTAATTTGCATGCCTACGGCCATTTCCACTATGGTGTGTTTGTGTTTGAGTGCGCGTGTGTGTGTGTGTGTAACCCCTCAGATACACCAAACAGCGGAAATATCAGAGTGGCAAGGGAATGCATGTAGTCTTCCCCGGTGCTACTGGAACAGGATTAATTTAATGTTAATTCATTTAATTTAATCTTGGGTATCTGACTACAAAATAATGTTTCAACCTTTCCTCTTTGCTAACAGTTATGCATAGATGGATTGCCCTGATACAGTAGCATGCCTATACAGTGCTATCACTGGATGGTGCAGATCATGTTCATGTCAGGACTCTAAAACTGCTAGGTGTGCAGCGGTAACAGTAAAAAAGGAATGCCAGGTTAAAGTAAATGCAGTATGTTCAATGATGGCAATATACAATGGCGGAAAAGTGTGTGTGTGTGCGTAGAGAGATGGCTATATGCGAATGCTCACAGGAGGTCGTATTGAGGAGTCTCCCCGAACCATTGCTCTTCTCCCCCCATATACCCAAAGATCAAAATCAAACTCCAAGTCATTAAATAAGGACACAATCTAAACGAAACAGTACAGCAACGATCCTGCTTGCATTATCTCTGCAAGCGTACCACACCAGGTTAACCTTTATAGCTGAGACACCGACGTGTTCCCCATAACACTGGCTTTCCAACAATACAGAACATGATTACACTGTATTATAGAGAACCTACGGTTTACATAATGGCGATCCAGTGTTTTGCAGCAGAGCATTGTCTCTTAATCAGCCCTGCTGACGCCCTGTCAACACAGTAAACATAGTCTGTTTTCCTTTGGGGGTCAGATGTGGGGCATACTCCTCTAAATCACCCTGCACTACCATGTATGTGTGTCTGGATGAGGGTATGAGGGTGTGTGTTTGTGATTGTGCTTGTGTGTGCATATGTGTATGTCAGTGTGAGGGTGTGTGTCTGTACATGTTTCTGTATGAGGGTGTGTGTTTATACATCATCTGTGCGAGGGCGTGTTTTAGTGTGTGTATGTATGTATTTATGAGGGTGTGCATTTCTGGGTGTGGGTGTGTACACATATATATGTCAGTGTGAGGGTGCATGTGTACGTGTGTCTGTATAAAACTGTATTTATACATCTGTACGAGGGCATGCTTTCTTGTGTGGGTGTGTATGTATGTATGTGTCTATATGAAGGTGTGTGAGAGTACAGGTCAACAGAACCCTCATTCCCATTAGACTGGAGCTCTGGAGCTATGGATTACATAACATTCTCCCCCCGCACCCGCTCCCCCTCTCCCTCCCCCTTGTACGTGCAAGACAGGGTCTGCCGCATGGTGGCTGAGACACACAACACCGTATGATCCCTCCCTCCTTCTCTCACTCTGTCCTCCTCTCTCTCTCTCTCTCATACCACAGATTTTGAGATGAAAAGTGTTACATCAATGGAATGCAACACATCCCTTACTCATTAAAATCAGGCTCTAAAACAATTCAGGCTTTCATTTTCTGTTATATGCTGTGGAAAATTCCTTTTGAGATTATTTTTGAAAGAGATTCCACCTGTTTATTAATTGATTGACCGATAGCTGAACTAATAAAAGTCCTAAAGGCTAACAGTCACCCGGTCGCTGAAACTAAACCATTCATGAAAGAGTTAGCATAAAGTAAAGTAAAGCGAATGTAAAAGAACCAAACATGCACTGTGTTAAAAACTATTTAAAGCACAAAATAATGGTAGAACTTACACATGTTCAACAAGAGACTGATTGTAAAAAAAAAAAAGAACTAAAAAAAAACAGCGTACTTTCAATAGAGCATTTTTAAGAAAACACACTCAACAGTCATACTAGACAAATACATTTAATATAGAAGACACCATTTAAACGTTCAGCTATCATATAGCCGAGAGCACTACAAAATTTAATTTACCATGAAGCCACAAGAATCTAAAACGTGAAAACTTAAAATGTTACTGTTTTTTTGAAAACCCACCAAATTCAAGTTTGTGCATTCAGTTTCTATTGAACCGCAGTATAGGGATTAAGACTGGGAGCAAGTACGACATCAGATTCATTTCCGCCATTAAATCATTTTCCCTCTCAGTGGAATGGTGTGCTTGTTTTTATGAAAAATACACAACTTGATACAGACCAAGAAACTTCACCTATCCAAAGAGGCTGGAAGGTGTAATAAATCTGTAAAGTGTTGTGACTTGCAAAACCTGTAGAGATTTGTAATATTCTAAATGTGTAGTCAGTTGTGTAGTTGAATACAGAAGGTACAAATATTAAACTAACACAAAACAACAAACTTTCTGGTTACCCGTAACAACAGTAGCAAATCTGTTGACTGTAAATCAGATTTAAAGTTGAACATAGTGCCACATTTGACAAAGGTATAAAAATTCCTGAAAAATACTGAATCTAATTGAGAACCAGGTTTTGCCTTTAATCGGAATATGGGCCATATGATTTCCTAAGCCTCCATAAATGTTCTTGAATGTTAAACTGGCCTGCAGACAATGGATGTAGTGTCTCACAAGGCATCAATAACATCTCTATTAGACGTTCAAGGTATAGAAAGCAACTGAGCTTTAGCATGAGCATGATCACTGTTACTCTAACTGGACAACGATAAAGTTACACTGGGAGGACCATCATGGATGATCATGCATAGTATAAAAGTAAACACATTGTAGCCCGTTCTGGTCAGATTACTTGGGAATGACAAATAACAAATTATGACTAAAAATGTAATTAGTAATGTGATTTGTTGAATTACCCAAAAGGTGTAATCTTATCTGGTAGCATTGCTCACTTTATGGTTCATTACAGCACAGCTGGAACACACTGGCCTGGCATTACTGAGGAGAACTAGCTAGTGCTTACAGTCATGACTGGATTCTGACAACAGGGTCACCCAGGAAATCAGGTGATGAAAAAATCCTCAGAGACAGCAGAGCACCCCCAACTCCACATCATCCAAACAAAGGACTTAAAGCTGGTAAGGACTGCCAGATTCATGAAAGTCTTCTAGGTACCAGGAGACAACTGATAAAACCAAAAGCACTGTACTGCAGCATCTTACTTATCAAATATTAAGTAGGCTAATTCAGAGCCAATCAGAATCAGACTTTAAAGAACAAGTATGGCTTTATGCACACAAGGAATTTGACCTGGTTAATCAGCTGTTCTCTCTTTAACAGTCAAGACAAAAACAATGAAACATGTTCATCATGTCGCATGTTGTACATTATATTGCACATGTCGTGAAAATATCTTCATTATAGTAGTCAAAGTGAAATGTTTGGTTCCAGCAGGTAATGTGACCATACTGAGTTACATTTGCTGAGGTGCTGGACGATTGTGATGTGCAGTGTGACTGTTCATTAGTAC
Source organism: Anguilla rostrata (assembly GCF_018555375.3). NCBI lineage: Eukaryota > Metazoa > Chordata > Actinopteri > Anguilliformes > Anguillidae > Anguilla > Anguilla rostrata. Next base: position 20,699,594 of record NC_057933.1, on the reverse strand, counting down.
AATCACTCATGGGCAGAAGCTGTTCCCATGTCTGGAGGTCTTGGTACCCATTGATCTGAAGCGCCTGCCAGACGGTAGGGTTTCAAACATGTGGTGGGGCCAGGGTGCAGAGGGCTCCCCAGTGATATTGTCCTCTCGCTTCTTGGCTCTGTAAGCCAACAGGTCCTGGAGGGTGGGCAGGTCACAGCCTGCAATCTTTCCTGCAGTCTGGATGATACTATCCTGTGCCTGTCATGTTTTGCGGCTGAGCCGAACCAGACGACTGCGGAGTGGGTGAGGACAGTCTCAATGACAGCAGTGTCAGTCTGGGCCATTATCATCTGAGGCAGGTTCAACTTCCTCAGCCGTCACAGGATGTACATCCTTTGCTGAGCCTTTTTCACAATGGAGGCTACTGTCTGTTGGCCTCCCAGTTCAGGTCCTGGGAGACCAGTGGTTGCCAGAAATTTGAAGTTTTCCATAACTGTCACTTCAGCGCTATGAATGGTGAGGGGAGACAGTGATGACGGGCTCTTTCTGAAGTCCACAGTCACCTCCTCTGTCTTGAGCGCATTCAACTCCAAGTCATGGTGAAATACCTACTGTGACAGGGAATATCTCAGACCGCACATAACTCACTCTGTACAAGAAATAGACTACCTTATTAAATGGGTATCGCACCTTCCTTCTACAATAATGCTTTCATTGCAGAACCACCACTCAGGTATTTGAGCACAAATCCACTGAGGTTCCTATAAATTTCCAATTAGGGTAATTTAGCACAATTGAGAATGACTAATGACTAATTGTGTGGCTGTCTCATCCAACGTGCAAAAGACTACGCAGATCAAAACACACAGTGCAACTGAATTTCCATCTGACCCAGATTAACTGACTGTTGTGGGTATGACACAGGCTATTCTGAGAACAGCGAAGGCTGCTGAATATCACAGAGGATAAATACTGCGTGAGACAGCTGGGGGCTACTGCTTTTTGTACTCTTCGTATACTTTACAAATGCTTTGTACATCCGGGCCTATTATTCAAGGTGAGGAGGGATACGATTATTTTTGCGTCTGCGAGATTGACCCCCTCGCTTTAAGTACCACATGGTGCTGACATCATTAACACCTAGACTACGTGCCACCCTCCTCGTATTAATCCATCAATAATTCACACTTAGTTGGGCTTACAAATATCTTGAATGCATCGTGAAGAAAAATACCTTTTTAATCCTCCCCAGCCCCTGGGTCTGGGGAGAAAAGGGCAGGGGTCAAGAGGGTTCCGACAAATCCCTGCTTTGCAAACAACAAGCAGGGGGCGGGGGCAGGAAAAGCAGGTCAGAAAGCAGTCGAGAGAGGAATGAAATAATGATGTTGAGGGCTGTGCTCTCCAGCAGTTCCATGCAGAGAAGGCAGTCAAGCTCACAGGGGGTGTTCCATTTAACAAGGGATCCATTAAAAAATGTTTCTATCAGTTCATTTCTCTATGCAAACTCATCACCAAATGCCCTCCTGTTTTTGCAGGGACACAGTCACTTGTTGAAAGAGAACAACACACCCATGACTAATCCAACGCAGTTTAGCGGACGCACAAAAGATTCAGCCATAGTATCCCAGAAAACGTACTGTGCCAAAAGGCAGTTGAACAGGTAGCGGTTGGGAAACAGGCGACTTGGAGGCAACTCCCAAAGCAACCTGTGGATGGCGATAATGTGCAATAAGAAAAGCTGCAAAAGCTATACAGCCCCTTCTTGGTTGCATTACATTTCCATTTGTCTTCTGTTCCTGCCATAAATAAATGCAATACATTGTTCGCAAAACCAACTACAGAACAAAACCAATAAAAGCAAGCATCAATGTATTACATCCATAAAAAATACACTGAAGGTCCAGGGGAACTTGTTAAGTTTTTATTTTTATTTTTTATATTATCTGATGCAAACTGGAAATTACACAGTACATTTACACATGCATGAGCAGAGGGGAGCGCAGGGTGCTCAAGCACCTGCACCCCTTGCCACAAATGCCCCTTTGATTTCATTTTTTTAAATTAATATTTCTATCATTATTGTTGCTGTCATTAATTTTCATTCATTCATGTTGGTAAAATATATTATGTACAATAACAGGGTGTCTTAAAACAGTTTTTCGGTGTTGGTGTGCGATTTCTCACATCGAACACCCGCCCCACGATAGGTCTTCGCACGGCCATGCATTTTCCTGTGAATAGTTTTTACATTTTAACTTGCAAGAAGCAGGTATTTTTCCTTCCCGGTTCAACGGTACCCGGCCAAATTGAGTTTCGAAGCATGTCGTCCATTGTCTTATGAAGGGGGAGGAGGCTAAGTCATGTGACCACCATGGCTTCTTATAAGCTGAACCGCCGAATGCATGGAAAACAACACGTATTCACAAGCGAACCGGGGCTAGATTGTTCGTAGTAATCGGTAGGTGTATGTCAAATATCATCAGTAATTACAAGGGTCTACTACAATGTAGATTAAAGAAAATTCTTCACGACATACACAAACAGGTTGAGTGACTGCCATGATTAGCAGAGTAAGACCAAAGTTTTGAAAATTTGTAGTTGGGACAGGCGGTGGAGCCATCTATCTAGGGGCACAGAGAAGAAGAAAGCGCTGAAGGATCCTAACACAGCTGACCGTCCGAACCGCATAGACATAATTTGACTTTTTCTCTGTGGAAATACTTCTTCCATACAGAGGCGATAATGGATCCAGGAGGTTGTCGTCTACATGGTGGCGGTGGAAGCGACAGCCAGGGCTACGGAAACGATGGTTCGCGACCACAAACTGGGATGATCACACTGGAAGACCTAGAATCATTCTCGGAGGACCAACTCTCAGACTCGGGTAACGGTAGTTTGGAGGAAGGGGGCCAGGTTATGGAAGAAGATGAGTCCGACAGAATGCTCCACTACTGGCAAGATGCCGCGAGTGGACATCAAGTGGAAGTTCCCAGAGGTAAGACCGAGGGGCTGGCGCTCCGTATGTTGGAACTGCCAAACGTGTTGTTTGTGCTTCAGGTTTGTGTGAATACCGAAAACTACAAAACGTAAACTTTAAAAACTGTATGCCATGGCAAGATATGACGACTATCATTTTTAAATATAGAATTAGAATGCATTTTATGGTATTTAAACCTTGTTTTCCTAACCCATTCTTGCTCCTTGTTTGGGTACATTAAGCCAGCGAATTGAGTAGGAAAAACAACGGTAAAGTAGCAAATACATTTTTCTTAAAATGTTTCGTCCTTTAACATACTGCACTCATCCTAAGCTTAATCTATGCACATTTTGGGGTTTCTAGCTCTTTTTTTAAATACATTAAGCCTCGTGCTAAACGAGCATAAAAGGCATATTTCCTAAAATGCTTTTCTCGTGTTTTGCGCACTGTTAGTACTCTTGCGAAGCTTCACCTGTACAAATTTTGCAGTTTTTGACTCATTGTTTACTAGGCTTTGATAAGCAGTTGTTAATTGAGTAAAGTGTCTTAGAACATCCCTAAATGCATTTCAATGTTTAATAAGTACTGAGACATACCGTCAATAGTGGTGAGTTAAATCCAGCGTGTCATAAATTCAGCACCATCCGTAAGCAAATATAGCAGTGAAATGATTCCTTGCGATTTTACGCGCAGTCACAGATGCAAGAGAGCCCGGAGGTGACTTGCAATCGAGCCATCGATTAATATTTACTCAGAACAATTTCAGTGTATTTTAAATACCACGTACTGCTTATTATGGACGCTGCACTACCTTGATCGATAGTTGGAAGAGCGAAGAGTTCAACACTAGCTAGAGAACATAAAATGTCCTTTTATTTTGAAAGAGTGTAGTCTTTGAGTCAGCATTTGTTTATTTTCTATTAAACTGTAGCCATCCAAACGTGCATCATGTGAGCCAGTACATGCATTGTAGATTAAAAGCAGTTCTTTATGTAAATTAGTCCATATCGTCTGCTGATTTGATTAACTATTAAAGTAATATGGAGGCGCAATATGTATGAAAATTACATTTATAGGCTAAATGTAGCATACATTCTATACAATAAAATGTTGATGGTGAAGAGAAGTACACTGCAAGTGTCTGAGTAATACTGGGGTATTTTTTCATGAAATCAATCTGGAATTCTGCATGTGCTCATACTTGCTCATAACTGGTGGATTTCCATTTCATAGTGCACCCTGTACAGCATTTTGTTGACAGCTGCCATCTCAAACTTTTAGAAACTAACCAAAATGGCTGTAAACAAGAAACGACAGTTACACTAAGAAATAGCTGACAAGACCCGTTTTTCCCGGAACAGACCCATTTTCCCCCTCATCCTTGTTTTTCCACAAATTTCCCTTCTTTGGATTCTCATTCATTGCAATGTGTCCTCGTCCTGGACCTGTCTGCGTCTGTAACAGCTGCATGTATTCATGATTCTTTTTTTTTTTCCCCCAAACTGACCTCTGCAATGACCATGCCCCATAGGGAAAAACAAGTAAGCCAGGTAAGCAGCATTTGGGCATTGGCTACGCTGTGCATATTGTCCACAAGCCTCCACTGGCTGTTCCAGGGAGTGGTTCTGCAGTCAAAATGTTCAAGTACTTCCACATCTACACAGTTTGGGTTGAAGAGCATAAGGAATTCTGTCAATTCGTCCAGCTGGCGTACTCGAAATTGCTACAGCGGGCAGCATGTTTCTTCTCTCTTGGACCAGCTCTTGAGACAACATTGCTCCTATTTCCTTTCGCAAGATAAGTGTGAAACATTTATGTGAGAGAATTTTAGGTGACCCTTGCACCAAACTGTGGCTTCCTTTTGCAACAAAGCAAACCGCTACCTTTAATCATGCAGTTGTGGTAAGAGAGCAGGACGTATCTGCCACAGAAGTTGCACTGCAGATTCTGAATCTGAAAGACCCTTTACAGGCCAAGCTCAGTGAAACATTTTTCACATCTGACATCAAAATGCAGCCGGATGCCCTGTTGAAGCTGGTGGTATAAGAGCCGAGTGTGAAGCTTTTATTTGACTGCATTCGATTACCTTCAGCATTGGAGCGAGAGGACAAACTAATCTCTTTGGAAAGTTCCTGCTAGCCACTCATTTTTCACTCTGCAGTTACCAGGTGAACTGCATAGCCTTGGGGCTTGAGGACTGCATTTATAGCACTTATACAGCTGGTGCAGACACACTTAGGGTGAAATCCACTGGGTCACTGAGTCGATAATAAACAAAGTATTGTGCAATATCCTGCCAGTGGGAACCCTCCCTCCCTGTGCAATACTATGGCCAAACTGACTTTAAACAAATCTGTTTTTTGGCTTTGTTTTTAATCAGTTTCTGCCAAGAGAACAGACAGGTCAATATCTCTTTTACCTTGAATGCAGCATGGTTGCCTTTAGTCCAATTTCCCTTAGCACCAGACATTTTACACCAGAGTCATCAGATTTCAGGAAAATGTTTTTTTGGTTCAAAGATAGTTGCCTGCCATTAAAAACACTTTATAGCAAGACTTACTGGATTTCATGTTGTTTGTTTTCTAATTGCTATGCGTTAACAGTAAATTTTAAATGTTGAACTGAGAAAATATTCCTTAACAATTCTTTTACAACATGAAATATCTTTCATGAAGTATTTGTGTACACAAGTCATCCAAAAACAAGTGGGAAAAAAAGTTGTAACTCAGTAAGTAAAGGCCCTCACCCAGAACAGACTAGACCCCATAACTATATATCCCTATAGCCTAAGGTTGTAGTGCACTGTGACCAGTAGTATGTAGCAGCTGGGTCGGTACTGGCCTTGTCACAGCATACCACTGTCTGGAGGACTGCAGAGGCTTCGGCTGCAGTGCTTCGTGTTTAGCGGGTGTCGGTGGCACAGCAGTATCGCAAAATGCAGAAGTCATGGCTCCAAGTAGAGATTAAAAAATAAATTGTTTAAAGAATCTAAATATTAAGACCCTGTCTGAGTAGAACCTCTGCCACTTACAGCATACAAACGAATGTATCAAGTATTGAAATCAGTTAGTTAAGGTGAGACCACTAGCACTCCCTTATGGGGGTACCGCAGAGCTTGATAAAATCAGTTACTCTGCAGTTTTGTCAGATTGGACCAAGAGCTCCTTTTCCTTGGTGAACAGGCAACCAGTGACCTTTTTTTCCCTTCCTCGGGAGAATACTCTGTGCTTTGCTGAACTCGGGATGGAGCGAAATGGAGGCCTCCGCCCTCCACCCTTCACCTTCCACCCACCACTCCAGCGCCCACCAGCCGCAGCGTGTGTAGAAACACCCATATGCCAGGAAAAGCGGTGGAATGCAGGGTTGACCTACTTTTGCTACCTCTGGAATGCCGTGTGTGAAGTGTAGAACACAGCCGGGCGTCAGGAGGTGCTCCGGGCTCTGCCCAGCTGTCCCCAGAATATGACCTCTCCCAGCAAGACACTGGGCTAGTTCATTCAAGGAGTCAGTTCACTATAGCCTGTGACCAAAGTGTAAAATAAGGGCACTGGATGAAGAACAAAGCGCTAACAAATGTCTGCATTACCCGTGTAATTCTACACAGCAAAGGTTCATTTGATTGGGAAAGACTTGAAACACTGTGGCTTCCTTTACGCTGAGGCCAGCTGTTATTTATTGGTTTCCACACTGAAGACATTAACTTATTCCAGTCTATGGCTGTGACTTGAGTATGTAGCGCAGAGTTAGCCCAAGGAATTAAATGTCAAAGAGATCCCAAAATTCAAGTATGACAGAGCATCACCCACCATCTGGTGACGTAAATGGGTCGCACACTTCAGACAGTCATCGAACGCAAAGGATCGGCAACCTAAATGACCAAATATGACGACTACTGGAGATTGTTAATTTGTCCAAATACTTTTGCTCCCCCAGCATGGGGGATTCAAATCTAATGTGCTGGATTACAGAGGCAAAATACAAAAATTGTGCCATCATCGAATACTTACAGACTCCACAGTAGATTGGCTCATTATCACTGTGAGAGTGCAAAACAACACAGGCAGAAGTGAGGTCATCGCAGTGCTCTATAAAAAACGCTCCTTCGTCTCATTTGGCTTGAGCTAGATGAGCCGCCCAACTGGGATTTCTGCAGCACCTCTGAGCCAATATTGCAAAATGTTTTGCTTGCTTTATTATTATGCCACAGTGCAGAACTAGCAAAAATATCAAGAATCATGCCAGGTTTTCTAACATTGCAGATGTCAGGGGCACCGAGGACAGTTTTCTTCCATGGCCTGTAATGTTCCTTGGGCTAGATACATGAATACATGCACTTATTATAAATTACATTTTACAGGTTTTACCGGTAGTTATAAGTTTGCCATGTCGAGAGCAGAGGACTGGGTGAAGAGGCTGTACACTACCTGGACACTGCTGTAGGGTTAGTTGGCATCTCTGTCTCCCTGCCATTTGAGGGTCAAGGACTGAAAAGGTGGGGGGATCAGACAGATAAAGCTTTTTATAGGTACCAGTCTCCGACTGCCTGGACTTTCACACACCCTGGGAACGCTGCTGATAAAGAATGTAAAGCTTAGCACTGCTCACAGGCCTGGGGGGCCTTTGGCATCAAAACTACCTTCCGAAGTGCGCATGTAGATATTCCGGATTTCTGCCTCTTGGAGATTCCCATTATGCGGCTTGGGAAGCTGTGAGCTTCTTCATTCATGGTTAATTTTTCAAAAGTAAAGGCGATTTGGTTTTCATAGAAACGATGCTAATCAATGATTTACAGAATTTGCCATGTGTACCCCTGGCTTATCTCACCTTCCCTGTACTTACTGCTCAAACCAAGCTTGTTTACAGCCCTCTAATCCCACAATGACAGCCACATGCAGAAGCCCAACACCTGCAAGACATCCTCGTTATTAAAGGAAACAGAATACCAAACTTTCTGATGAAGCCTTTTGATTCACACCATTTCACTTCCCGTGATCCCTTATCCGCAAGTGTTCTTTTAAATAATTATGTCTAAAAAGGACGGAAATGAATTCATAGGCATATTTGAAAGTGCATTCTATAAAAACAGAAATAAGCAGACATATAACCTGGATGCAAGTAACTATAGATAGACAACAGATAGGCACCTAAATGGCACCCATTCAAATTCTGTGATACAACTGACCATAGTGTCACCCAGGGAAGGAGGGGAGTGTACACTCCACCTCCTTGCACAATAGTGACTCCTCTGGTCAACTATGAAATGGCAGTCTGCCTGCACCAGCTGGGTAAAAAGCGCAGTCCTCCAGCGCAGTGACTGCACAGTTCAGCTGATGGACTGCGGAACAGAAAGAACCGACGGCTGGCTGCACGTCTTTGAACTGACAGGACCGCAATTTGGCAGCGTGCTCCGACACGTACTGCATGTCACACTTGCTATTTTTTGCTACGGTAGAAGGCAGCAGAAAATAACTCCCTTCCGGCTCTCTCTCTCTGGGGCAGATGAGCCCTGGTACTACTGACTGAGAAAAGCCAGTTGGACAGAAGCATGTTAAACTCCGCCTCTCCCTGAGGGAATAATCAATCCGCACAGAACACTAAGTGTGGCTCACAAACTTTTCAGTGCTAGATCGGTTGAGAATTGTCCGTCTTGGACGGGAAACTGCATTCTGCAGATTTAGCAATAATAATGATAAAACTCAATTGAAACAAACAACTTTTCTCCATTATAATAACAGGGCTTCCTGCATAGCATAATTCAGAGTAAAACTGTAGTTACGATCTGGGAATTAAACCTCTTAAAACCTCACCTCCGTCCCATATTTTCCACATAACTCTAAATTCCTCAGCCTTGATGCCTGTGAGAACAAAGGTTTTTATGGGACCTTATGCACGCTTTCCATCTGTGACCTTCTCCCCAGATATGGCTGAGCCAATCTACCAGCTGACCACAAACAATGAAGGCACACACGAGCGAGAAAGCGTTCCTTTCACCCTTATCAGCCGCAAGGAGAAGGTAAGCCCCTCACATGCACTCGCATGCATGACCCAACACACACACACACACACACACGCACACGCAAAAGCCTGTCATGAAACCATCTGATGACATTGACACGCGGCTTCTGAGCTCTCCGCGTCCACTGCAGCTCAATCATATTTTTCCTTGCCACAGGGGACTGAGGGGAGCTTTTCCACTTGTTAAAGTGGTTTAATAACCTTCTGGGTCACTATGTAACCGTCAAGTGTTCCATTAACACTCTCAAACCAAGCAGGTGCTAGTCACATTTGTATTGGTTAGATTTATTTAATGGACAGTGTGCATTATTATAAATGTGCCAGATTTAGTCCCTGGACAGTCTAATGAAAGCATTAAAATCACAAGGCAGGCAAAAATACATGGAAACATAAAAATGGAGCACACAGCTGCAGATAAAATCTCAGTAATGCAATTAGTCACGCAGTAATCCCTTCTGCTGTTGCTATCCCTTAATGCTCACCCGGTATGATGTAAATCCGAGGTGGCCAGCACGGGTCCTGGAGAGCTGCAGGGTTTGTTGGTTTTTGTTGTTACTTGGCACATAACTGACCAATTACAGTAAAGCAGTCAACTACACTGTTAACACGCCTCAACTGGTTTCTTGTGTCTGAAGTTTCTGTTGTATTTGAGGTGAAAACAAAAACCAGGACCTGGGTTGGCCATTTTCTTGGTGAAAATGATCAATATAGAATTCTGTGACGTTTGAAAAGTGCGCAAAACTAGTTTCGTCCTAAAAAGTCTCAAATTCTGGCATTGCTGCTTCCCGAGAGTAGTAGTATAGGTGTGAGTGTATTACTCCCATCCTGAAGCCCTCAGAGCTTTAGGACTGCGGACGGAAGAGGAAGCAGAAAATACAGATCTACTGTTCATCTACACTGCCAGCGTGATCATCGCTGTGTACGCACTGATAATCAGTCTACAGCCAGCACTGCACAGAGCCTCTATCACCGCACTACAGGAGAGCAGGAGCGGGTTGCAGGTCATGGCAGGGTGCCTGACGGCAGGGCGGGGGCACTGCAGGGGTCGCACGGGCAAGCTCTCAGCTTTAACGTCGCAGTGTTCTTCGGGGTGGATCGGCTCACGTTCCGTCACAAGGAACGTAGCAGAAACAGTGTTCGCTCGCAATCGCGCGCTCTGTGTTCTCACGGGGGTTGCATGCATTGTGCCAGCCCACTGAGCCAGAGCTCTCGGGCTACTTTAGCGCTTTAGCCCAAGGGTAGGAAACCCTGGCCCTGGAGTCACTTCTGTCATTTTTGTCCCATTTCAAGCTCTGAAACGCATGACTGGATTAAGAACCCTGCGGTGTCAAAGACGGTTATGGTCTCGCCGAATGATGGGATGCCAAGTAATTACTGAACTGTTAAAATTGATTCAATTAAATGAACACAGGGGACTGTGTGCTCGGAGCCATGTAGTTCCCTGCATTCATTTAGCTGAATAATTTTAACAGTTTGAGTTTAAATGGGATAAACACAGAAACATCTTCGGCTCTCCAGGTCCATGGTTACCTACCGCTGGTGTAGCCTTGAAGCCACGCGCTTCACTGAACACATAACCTAGCATAACATAACGATGAGAACAGGCCATTCAGCCCAACAATGCTCACCATTTTCCTGACTAAGTTGTAACTAGTGCTCTGATTACCTACACCCTAGATAGCATCGAGTATCATTCATGCTTTTATCCCATTTGAAATTCTTAAGCAGTTTTGCCATTCAGAGTTCAGTGCGCACTGTGCTGCAAATATTCCAGCATGTTCAAACAAGTGTACTGGCAAAGAGGCTAAGGGTCAGTGCACTGATCTAGAATCTGGAGGCTCTTCACAACAACTGACAAGTGTGCATTCATGTGAGTGGCGGCCATGTTATTTTCAGCACAGCCTGGCCACTCAGCTAAAATCCATCTAGTCTCCTTTAGGAGGTATAAATACCGTTGTCTAATGGGCTTACCACAAGCTGCGGGAAAAGAGCTTGAGAACGGGAGAAGGCTTGGCTATGATGAGCTCATCTGTCTCCACATAGACAGAGTTTTGGTATCGATAGTTCTACAGTTGTATGTACCTTTCTCTTGTGATTAGATTGTATGGATGTGAACGGTATAAGTGGTTTTACAATGGTAAGGTAATTGCATACTGGCATAAAGACCAATTTGAAGAGAGAAAAGACATTTGTGTCAGGGCCATGTGTGAGAACAGGCTGAACACATGGCATTCATACAAAGCCTTTGGACCGATGTCTCTCCCCTCTTCCTGGTCTTCATTGCCAATATGCAAATTCTGAACCTTTTGTGAAATTAGTTCATTGGGCAGTCACAATTCTGTTTTTGTAAGTTTCATCAACACACTTTTGACAATTAGTACGGCTGACTTCTAGAATATGTAGTTATGGTACCGTCACACTAAACAGTAAAACCTATTGAAATGCTGCATTATATGAAGTATAAATGATTAACTTTGTACTGTAGTCACATGAACAGTCCAACCAGGCTGATTTATGTGTGTGTTTCTGTCCTGTTGCAGTGTGGGGAGGTTCTCTATGAGAAGCGACACTATGAGAAGGCCTACTGGGCCTGTGCCACGGTCCATGAGGAGACTTATGAGCAGAGCATCTGTTATGGCTTCATGAAGCTCATGAGATACATCTGTCAGCAGAACTCCACAGGTGTCTTACACTGATTCTTTTTGTTTCACTGCAGCAGGGGAGGGTTGGCTTAGAGAGCAATATTAAAGCTCCCAAAGATCCCCTATATCAATGTGGCACCACCACCCTTAGCAAGGGAAAGAAAGTACATCATATTCCAGCTCTCTAAATGCACCCTAGACCTCTTGTTAAAAATGCAGACAAAATCCAATACAACACCAGACAGAATTATTTTTGCACATGATTTATAAACAGTAGGTAAACTTTATTCAATATTTTCTAAGGTTTAATATTCTGGCCAAACAGTAAAAATGGAAGGAAATATGGTGTATTTAGACTCTGTATGCACCTTCATGTTAAGCTTCTCTAGAAAAACCTCTGATGCCATTTGTCATAGCAGCCCTGACACCTAATAGTTTTCTTCTTGTATTCCTGTTCAGTCAGAGACAGATTGCCCTGATTTAAATGTCAAGGCTCCCCTTCTGTTCTAATATTTGCAGAGGAATGATACCAGTTTCTCTGAAGGCTTCAATGTGGTCTGTGTGTGCATGCAAAAAACATACATACTATGTAGGTCTCATCCAAGGCACTTTCATGAAGAGCTGTCATAATACTCCAACACTTTTGGCTATCACATACCGAGAACCAATCACCAAAAAAGTTCGACAATCACCTGGCACTTCCAGTTTGCAATGTTTCAAATTTTGAGGCACATAGATGCCTCATGGACGGTCTTTTTGGCTCCCGCGCACCAGTTTCCACAAGAAACATAAACCCAGCTCAAAAGAAGGGTTCTAGGCTAGGACTCTCTCTGATAACACACCTTCCTCTCTGCAGGTAGCTATCTTGGTCTGACCATTCCCATTGTGACGGTGGTGAACACGGATGACCAGCACCACACCATGTCCAGAGAGGTGACCGTAGCCTACCACTTACCCACCCACCTCCAAGCCCAGCCACCACACCCTTATGACGCAGACATTGTCATCCAGGAGTGGGCCGCCACCATTGTCTACACAAGGTGAGAATGGAGCTACGGCCCTGGGCTCAAACGGTTCTTGTCCAGAACCAATAGCAGCTGGAGTCACATAGACCGTGTTGTTAGTAGTCATTGCACGGAACTGTTCAAATGAACTATACTGATTTACGTGCATTTTCAGAACTAAATTAGACACCAACATGAACCTTTGCGACTAGTAGGCCACTGACTGAACTTCCTTGACTCTTGCGATCTGCACTGAGTAGCAGACAGGGTTTGAAGATAATATTTAGGCAGCATGAGCATGTTCATAATAAATTGCTGCTGTTCATTCGATCCTTCTATTTTCCCAGGGCTTTCACCGGGCCAACAAACGAAGAAACCATTTTATACCAGATCAACATGATGGCCGAGATTCTGGATTCCCCCGAGATCACCTTGAATGACTCCTTCATCGTGGCTGGGTACACCAACCCGGCTGCCACCAACCGACAAAACGAGATCTGGTTCATCGAGCGGCCCTGAGTGCCCTGTCGCTACCTCGCCCACCACAAACCCCCCTCCTTCCCCCGTCTCATACATCCTTCCACATCATGACTCTCGACCACCTCCAACACGAGGGCCTTGGGAGGGCCGCAATTCCAGTGCTGCGCAAGCCAATTCTTTGGAAGCTAGAAGCACTTTGAGACTCCTGTCTACACCCGTTTCATAGATCATTCCGGAACCTCGCGCAGCAAGGGAAAAGGGGTTGGTGTTCTTAATTCCGTTTTTGAAAGACAGGCAATTATGATTCATGCTGCCACCATATAATCCCCTACAGAGCTGGAATGCTGGTTTGCTTGTTCATTTCTGACCAAACAATCAATCACTCTCTGACACCAGCTATTCAAACATTGCTTCAGGGTTTCTCCCACACTCACTGCTTTAGTTACTGCTACTGATGTCTTCCTTAGCTAGGAACACAAGGCACTGCGGTGAATCAGTATGCACGTACGTCGTCATAATTTTTGTCTGTTTGTGTTTGCCATTAAGGAACACCAACAGACTGAATGTATTAGTGAGTGATAGAAGGAAAAACTCAATTAGTCTAGACTAACAGAAGTGGTTTGCTGTATGACAATCAACACATTGTTTGCATCCCATATATCACTGTGCAACTTCCAGGAAGAAACGCATACCTCATTCTTAAAGCCATATACCTCACTAGCTCTGTTTATGTCCCAGACATTGCATTGTGTCGATGTTCACTGAGTGCACACACCATTTCATAACTACCTGGCACTCTTTGTAGATTGACGAACGAGCAATACTGTAAAACAATAATTGGACAGTACAGAAACGCGTGCACTGAATTCAGATTACAATGCAATTTTTGTTTTTAAAAAGTGTTTTTCCACATATGACAATATGCTACAGGGTTTAAAACCAAATAAACTTGAGCAAGGTTTTTCAGGCTAATAACAACACTATATATATTTTCGCCAGTATGATTTTTTTATGAAGAAAGTAATGTTTGAGAAATGTTTTAAGTTTGATAATATTTTCATGTAAGACATAACGTCCAGTCAGATTACTCTTAACCCAAACTTGAGTCACTTGAGTCCTTGGGACATTTGGCATTGTCAGGGTTCATGAGAGGAAACCACTGTACAGAAGCCAGGTATAAATGTAGGTTTGCATAAGAAAGAAGTCTGGGGATTCAATTGAGGGTCAGCAAAGACACTCTGGGCAACTTCATTTAAAAGGACTTACCCAGAGAAAGGCACTGGAGCACACAGATCTTTTTAATTATTTATTATACAAACACGACCAACGTTTCGATGCTACTGCGTCTTCATCAGAGTCAAAACAGCAATGACTTGGATATATTGATTGCAATATAGTTTTCTTCTATATTTATTTGCATAACTGTATCTTTAATTTATGTTTCATGTGACCTTTTGTGAATTAACAGCATTGGATAATTGTACCTTCGCCGCTCCACCTATAGGAAACACAGGTGAAGTCTAGGTGAGGCTATTCATCTGGTCTCCATCCAAGTCACTGCTGTTTTGACCCTAATGAAGACGCAGCAGCGCTGAAACGTCGGTCCTGTTTGTATAATAAATAATTTTGAAGAAGATCCGTGTGCTCCAGTGTCTTTCTCTGGGTAAGGCCTTTTAAGTGAAGTTACCCAGAGTGTCTTTGCTGATCTGTATGTCTATTACTGAGAGCACCGGGATTCTGAATAAGCTGGCTGAAGCGCGAGTGTCTCTCTATAATTCAACTGTGGGTGACAATGAAAATTTGAATCCGCAAACCTTTCATCTGCTTGCTCTTCATGACCTTTTTTGTCCTTCAATTTTAAATGGTTAACAAAAACAGAGACTCCAAACACTGCTATAACAGACTGTGATTCCTTCAGAGACATGTATAAAAACAGAGACTCCAAACACTGCCATAACAGACTGTGATTCCTTCAGAGACATGTATAAAAACAGAGACTCCAAACACTGCTATAACAGACTGTGATTCCTTCAGAGACGTGTATAAAAACAGAGACTCCAAACACTGCCATAACAGACTGTGATTCCTTCAGAGCTGTGTACATTTTCAGACTCCCTCTGTAAAGGTAACTAGACAGCTGTAACAACCATTAAGAGGAGAAAGCTCAGTAATCCCTCACGTGTATATTATAAGGTTAAGTGTTGTTCTGATGCATTGCTGTATTTGAAGTCACTTGGTCAAAAGTGAGTACTGTGAGTTGCTGTTTAACATTATGGTCTCTTCACCTTCCTACATTGGGACCTAGTTCTTTTAAAGATTTCCAACCAGGGAAGGCCATTGTAGTTTACAGATGTTAAATATGTGAGTAGACCTTTCTCAGGTATCGGATTTGGAGGGGTAGCTCAAGTCTTTCAACAATGAAGGTGAATGGAGGCTGGATATCTAGGAGCCTCTTATTGAGGTGTTTTAGTTTGCTCATTCTTTCAGTGTTTTGTAAAAGTGTTGTACAAGATGTTTCAAAATGAAGTTTTAACAAGAAGAGCTAATTGTGGATTCCTTGATTATTTTACTAACATTTGTTTATTTTCTTTGGAAAGAAAGTAATAAAATGTAAACTGATCACTTGAGAACAGTCTGTCGTGCTTTATGTCCTTGTACTGCACAACCACTTTTACTGTGTGTATTTTTGGCTGGACCGCAACAGCGGGGCCAGCCCTATAAACACGAATGTCTGTGACTGAGTGAGTGATGAAGTTACACCACACATGTCTGTGACTGAGTGACTGACTGATGAAGTTACACCATTGGACGGCCGGTTATGTCCAGCCATACATTAGGTTTTGACCTGGTCTTGTTTAAGTGTATATTACCACCTAGAAAAAGATTCACCGGGAGCGATCCCTTCTCATGTCTTAGAATGATTAAACTGGTTTGTTCAAAGAACCTCTCAGAACCGTGTAAAGGTTACACGGTAACCCATTTATACAGTGCATTAGTATTAGCGTACAGTTATTCGTTTTTAGCCATTGGTGAAGCAAACGTAAAGGCCATCATTGAGAAGTGTCCATCCACAGTCGTGACTTACTCTCAGACCTGAGCCATAGCAAAGAGAACGTGGAATTCTTCAAGAGAGCACCACTACCTTGTCGGGCACAGTTGTGTCCTGCTGGGGATCCAATCGCCCCCCAGCCTCCAGCTGTCTATAACTTCCCAGTTTAGCGTATACCCCCTAATCCCCCTCCACCCTATGGTGGCACAGGTGGTACAATGCAGGAAACAGGCATCTCAAAATGAGAATTTATGACTGTCAGAAATATCCTGACAGTGCAGTGTGCAATGAAATCAGAAGCAGCCAATGCTTACATGGCACAGGCATCTATGATCCAGTCGTGACTCTAACCTCGTAAGGTCAGCACTTTACAACAAAACAAGGAACTTATCCGGGCTTCAGTCAGAAGACTTCAATAGACTAGTATGCAGTTTGACAGTTTCTGGCTTACGAAAACTTTACAGACTTGTACGTTGTTAAAGGTTTTTTTTTTACTACGTTCTTATAGACCTTCATGCTGTTTAACAGTTTCTATTTTACCAGACCTTTGACGTCAGCTATGATGTTCAGCTGTTTCTGTTTTACCCAATCTTTATCAGTCATGAATAACCTCTAATTCTCCAATAAGTACTGTAAACATGTTCTCTCTACAAACCATACTGCTCCTGCCTCCTGCACCTTTCCACAGGCAGGACCCATACAGCACTGGCCTTGCACACCACCCAACATTTCACAATGCCTTCCATCTTCCATTGCAACAGAGACCACTGTCTGATGTACTCAGCCCTGTCGCAATAGTCTACAGTTACAATGTTGTCGGAGCTCAGCACCCACCTTATACAGCAAAGAAAAGGAAAAGAGAATAATGCACCCGAGCCTCCTGCCTTGCCCCAGCCACCCACGATCACACTAGTGTCTGAGGTGATTCACCGTTCGCTATGCAATTCTGAAAGTGGGTCAAGGGGTGAGATTTTGAGGATTTGTATAAACCAGGCAAAGGATGGGGATTTGGTGGAAGGGAACAGAAATTGTTCCAATGCCTTGTACCCCCACCCAACATATTCCATAGTCTAAAAAAGGTTATGGACACACCCAGCTTCGCATTACTGGGGAATTGGAAACTGTTACTACAGGACAGGGTAATGCGATGCAATTATTGTTTTGCTCTGCAGGGAGACATGCCATATACAGTTCCCAGAAACCCTACCTCAGTGTTGTTAAATGTAATCATACAAGGCTAGTTCTGTCACTGGCCTAAGCAGCAGTTCAGATCATGACAGGCTTCAAATTACACCCTGAAACAGCTAGCACTATATGTATACACATAAAGAGTGAAAGGGGGAAGTTGAGCTAGTAATTCTCCAAATAATTCCTATTTTGACACTCTGTAGGTCATGACACGGTACCACCAGGGCTGTTGTAACTTGGAAAGAAACTAAAACACTCATTTTCAAAATTTCACCCAAGCCGTGTGAACCCAGAGACACATGACCTCACCATCAGTGAAATACTTGAGGGGTCGCCCCCTGCTGTATGGATGTGGAATGGCGTCTCTGGCAAGCCGTACAACATTGGTCTGGGGTGGGGGGTATTGAGAGTGCAAGGTGCTGTTCAGAAGGAACAACTCCTTGCAGAGGGGGTAACCATCCGTAACACATTGTTATGACAGCCACAGTTAGGGTACAATAAGGTCTGTTCGGCTGCTCCATAAATTACGTTTTATCACTTCCCCATTTTGAATTACTCATTTTTTCCCAATTACGGATTTCTTGATCATCTTATAAGGAATACACCCATTTGTCTATGTCTTCACATTATTCAATCAGTAGCGCAAAACCTTTTGAAAAAAAAAAAAAAACCATGACCAAACATGGAAGAGAAGGGAGGGATGGCCTCACGAATGAGAACGGAAAATGCAAAACGATTGAAAGAAATCTAGGACTAGATGGCAAAAACATTGAAATTGAGAACGCCCAGAGTTGGACAAGTACCAGGAGGAGGGTTGGATTTTCACCAGTTTAGGGGGCTTACCAAACATCTGTGGATAGCAACATTACATTTAGTGTTTCAGAACATCATTGCGTATTTGGGCCTCTAGGGCCACAGTTCTTGCCTAATAATTACAATGACTAAAATATTCCTCTGTCTTTTTTCTGTTTCCACTTAATGTAGGCCTATCAATCAACACAAATCATTTTAATACAATGTGGAGCTACCTGATCTGCTGTTATATCTAATAAAAATCTAAAAATGTATAATTTCAAAATATTTCTATACTCCACTATAAGCCGTCTATCTGCATTTTATCCGAGAGTCTTTCCGCTAAATCTAGCCAAGACTGGAGACATGATCACACGCCTAAAAAGGACCATTCCCTTGAGATCACAGTGAAGAAAAACAGGGCCAAGTTACATGAACAACAGTAGGAAAGCATACCTTGCACTGCTCTGAAATTGTGCTTAAGTTCTGTGGAACACTGGTCAAGGTTTATTTGTAACATGGCATTGTTTTGATACCAATAATTTTATAAACAGGTTTTTTAAAATTGTTTTTACAGATGTATAGAGAGCATATGCTTTGTATGAGACAACATCACATTGAACACATTCTCTGATGATAGTAATGGATCATCTTTTCGTAGTGTAGCACACATTAGAAGTGAGAATATTAAAGGGATGGTTCACTTTTTGGGGTTTCATATTTACTGGACTTACTTACACTCTTTGTTATTACTATTATAACTTAAGCTTGCTTTACTCATTCAGATTCATACAAGTTGCAGCAAGGAGAAGCAAGGCCAACACTCAAATGACAAAACACAGCAGTGATAACAGCATTAAACTGGTCTAACTTCATTTTAAACATTCCAATTTCAACCACAAGATGGCAGCAAAAACAAATTCCACAAAAACTTAACCAGGTCAGCGAATCAATTAGTGATCCTAATCTAAACCAGTCGGAGAAAAAAGGATAAATTCAATTCAGGATCGAAATTTTGGTAAATTCCTATCAACACAGCTAAAAAAATGTACTATAAGGCAATTTAATGCACAGCATTGCCTATGATTCCCTTGAGCCTACCTGTAGGTAGCGGGCCTGGTAGCCCGAGAGCATGTCCCCCAGAGGAACCACCAGCTTTTCCAGGCTGCGCTGGTGTGAGTGGGCCTGGATGTCCGGGCTCTCCTCAGAGCGCAGCTCTATATGAGCGATGAGGAGGTTGGAGATGACTTTCTGCACAGCCTACAGGGAGCAACAGGGAGTTAGTTGTAACCAAGCTCACCGGGAAAACAAGCAAACGTTCTTAGATGCCCAGCATCACTCACCATTATGTCTCCTCCCGGAGTGGCACTGAGAGCAAGGATGCGAAACTGTTGGGTCTTGTTTCCCAGCTCCCGGACCACCTGGATAAAAGGGCAAAGTGTTCTTCAACCAGGGCTACCTGGCTCTGCCAATATAAGAATACCACCTATGACAGTAAGCTAAACTTGAATAAGCATTCAGTAGTGCCCTTGGCAGAAGGTATTGGAAAATTGACTTTCAGCACACCGCAATTCTGGGAATTTACAGATGACGGCTGGATGTAACCTTTGACAGTTTTGGTTTTTTACCAGTCCTGGCTGTAGAACGTGTTAGTAAAGTTTTGTGTACCTGGCAATAGGCATGATTCCCCAGGGCTTTGTGGGCCTCGTCGATCACAACACATTTGACCTGTGAAGCTGGACATGTCTCTCGAGACAGGTCGTTCACCATCACTTGCGGGGTTAAGAAGAACACTCGTCGCGACTTCCACAGCTCCCGTCTGGTTTGTGCCTGGATGCTGCCTTATGATCGACCAGAGGCATACTGTTAAATTCAGCCAATATTCCCAACGGTTGCTGAACTGAGAGCTAGCTAGCTGATGTGTGAGGAAAGACACCACGTTTCTTTGCTCAAGTCTTCATACAATATAGTTAATTGGCATGCAGTTATGTTTATCTCTTTTTTAATATTTTGATTATATATTTGAACATGTAAGGATACATTTTGTCTGAGGCGGGTAACAGAAAATGTATTCACTCATTAACTAATTCCTGCGCTTTGAACATCTGGAAGCCCTGGTCTAGACAGTTTATGGTAACTTATATTACTCTTATTTTCCGTGTACATTAATGGATTTACAACTTATTTGGAGAACACGAAAACATTCAAGTAAAAGATGTTCTAAAACTGGGCGTTGCATCAATTCAAAATGTCTGGGTCAGCTACCTACATGACTGAGCGTTGAGATTTTGCATGTGAACTTGTTCTTACTATACCTGTCAATTCTGCCATGTGTCCCTGAGGGATTCCCATAACTTTGTAGCATGCCTCTATCTGTTGCGCCACAAGTGGTTTTGTCGGAGCCATAAACACTATTTTCCCTGCTGGGTACCATCGGTAGAAGTTATACATTACGACAGAGGCAATGAAGGTCTTCCCAAGTCCAGTGGGCAAGCACACCAAGGTGTTTTGAAACAGTGCCTTCTCCGATATTTTCAGCTGGTAGTCTCTGACAGGGTAGTTTGTGGGATAAATCCATACCTCGGCTGACGACCTGTCAAAACCAGGTAGCTCCGTTGAGCAGGTGTTGTTGCTCGAAGTTGTCGACATCGGACACCGTAAAGATGAGTTTAGTCTTGCATTTGCGACGTCGTCGTTAGTACCCGACACATTCTGCAAAGACTCTTCAGCTTCATAAACTGCTACCAACATGAGATCATCATCTTCTTCATCTGCATCTCCCACCTCGCAATTGGCTGAGGAGCCACGGCCAGTTTCTTCCCAAAGTGAATTGCGGGTCGGCAAGGGTATGTTGTTTGCCTTCTTAGTTTTCCCTGTAGCAGTTTTCGTAGTTGGTTTACGCTTCCCGGTGGTTTTCTTCCGAGTATCATTTAAAGTCCCAGTTGTCCTTGGAACCGCAGCCCCCCACGTCTGAAATAAAGTCCTCTGACCGCTCATTTTAGCAGAAGCTAGGCCACTGATTCACAAGCAAACCACGATGGACTGAAATCAAGAGCACTGGTCTTCAGGTCGTTAGCTAGCATTAGCTACCTCCAGTTATAATTAGGATAAATATCCCGAAAGCACATTCCAGTTCAACAACCGTAAAAACTGAATAGCTAAATGACTGGACAACATTTGCCACAAAAGTTACATATTGATGCGAATAAATCTTTCTGTAGCGTTATTATCTGTCTATCAAGCAAGAAGCTAGCTAATTGGCCTGCAGCAATAACTAACATAAGATAACTAAATTAGCGGTTATTTCACTAAGACACATCTTTGCATTTTCTGAAAGTATTTATACTTATTTGACCCATGGGATTCGAAAATAGTGAAAAACACTGTCTTTATAAAACAACATTCAAAATAAATTAAAGCCTTCAGTAAAGCCGAAACACTTTCCGTAACACACATTACTAAAGGGTACTGTTACATTGGTCGCGAATGGCGTTCAATGTTGTTCAAAGTGGCGCTGTGTGGGTACGTCAGCAGGGGTCAAAGTTCAAAAACGTCCTATTGCACTCTCTATTGGGTGACTCTTTCCAGTCACATGTAGTGGTCACATGTAAATATGTAATTAACGTCCGTTCTACAAGTTAAACGATAGATGGCACATCCTCTACCAACTCCGTGGAAAGGGGAAAAGGATGAGAGCGAACTATTTGGCAGCGAGCGAGCCTTGCTTTCTTGTGGTGTGGTCCGGCAGCGTCAACTAGTCAACACTGTTGCCAAATTCAAACCTTTTTTTTACATTACTATTGATCCTGTGGACCTAGTTTGTTGGCTATGCTGCTTTTCTTTCCAACCATAATTGCAGCCGCCAAATACTAATGAGCTGTTAATTACTCTTACAGCATAATAATTAAGATGTAATGTATACATTACCTACTTATTTCTAAATACAGCAATTCCAGTTCTGATACACCCCTACTAATTACTACTGGGGTTTTCACAAATTCCTATTGTGTGGTTTAAAAAAAAAATTTTTTTTTGCTCTTACCCTACCAAATTCTATACTGCTTTAGTCAGCAACAAATGTGACATTCATTTGTACATTAACCTTATTATTCTGCTAATTGTCTTTTGGTACCAATCCTGTTTCACATAATACCTGACCACATTGGTTGTGTACCTAGTTCTATGTAAATTAGAGATGCAGTTTGACATATTTTTGCAAATGTCCCATATTTTGAAAATGGCAGCAAATCCAATACAGTAAATCCAACAAATATATTTGACAAAATGTGCAGCATGGAGTGTTTCGAAGCAGTATTCTATATGGTTATTGGACATGTTCTGTTATGACTATATATATTTATTATATATATATATAGACAAAAAGAAATCCAAGAAAGACTTCCAAAGTGGGCTGATTCTAAGAATAGGTACAGTTGGAGGACACACAAAATGTGGCAAATGGCAGAGAATGAATTTGTTCTTATGCTCAGGCCTTTAATCCATGGAGAACAGGGAACTGACGTTTCAACGTCACCTGCACATTCCCAAGAACCCATATATATATATATATATATATAACCTAGTGGTGAAGTGAAAAACTTCAACAGAATCACAAGCTTGTGGGTAAAAAAAGAGAACAAAATGATCTGCCATCAACAAAGCTGAGAAATTGAAATTTCAAACAATGCTTTCACTGCTTTATTTTTCAAAAAGCAAAAAGTTGGTACAACATATACATTCTCAAATATATTATGCATTTTATTTAAATCGTTATAAAAGTACAGTTAGAAATACCCCTTAATTGTGACAAATTGGGAATTGAGGAAAAACAAATTATGAAGTGACTTTTCACCAATCATTGTTCCCCAAACAAATTTTGCAGAAAATCATTACATCCAGAAATGTTAGCCCTGTGCCCTATGACACAAGCGGTTTACGAGTTGGCATTGGGGCCCTTCTTCTTGCCAAACGTGGGCACCACATTGACAAAACGCCGATTATACTGGATACGACGCTTAGCACGCCCTGTCTTCTTCTTCTTCTTCTCCTGTTTGTCCACCTAAATGAGCAGTTAAAATAAGAAAACCACAATGATTGTGTTTATGTACAGTGGTAAGAAGGTTATGCCATACTGAGATAGTCTGGTAAAGCTTAACAGAATTTCACAGGTAATTAAAACCTGCCTACTAACCTTTGGAGTCTGTCCTCGTACTTTTCCAGCACGAGCTAGGGACCCATGGACCTTACCTGGCAGACAATACATAAGAATCAATTAAGCAAAATTTCAAGTTAGCTAAATGTATGTCCAGTCACTCATTGAGCTAGTACTAAAAGCACCTATAGAAGAACTGACCTCCCAGCATCCTAGCCACCACATCCAGAGTGCAGTGCTCAGAGATCCCACAATGCTGCAGAGAGGCACCATCCTCCAAGGGAGTGCCATTCAGCAACAGCACCTGATCTGCCACAGACACCCCTTCAAGGGCTTGGATGTGAACCTGCATGACAAGTCCAAAAGCTAGCTGGGTACACCACTCTGATGAGCTCACACCAGGCAAGCAGCCAATCTTATCTGCAACTTGTTTCCAGAATACACCGGAAATCAATTTACTACAAAATACAGGTTGTAGCATATTCTATAAACAGTAATGCATTTCTGGAAAGCTGTATGAATATTACGGAAACAAGCAATCTTTAAAGATCTAAAAAGCAGTGCCTGATTAATGAACTGATATGTCAATTTCTCCCACTTATTTTATCCTCACCTTGATGTCTTGAACGGTCTCTTGTCCCGTCACGTCCAAGACGTGTGTATTCTGTCCGTTCAAAAACAACTGCATCTTTGCCCTGTGCAAGAAATACAAATTACATTCGAATACGCAGTGATAACAGCAGACTACTGCGAGCATCACTATGCGACAGTGTCCATGTCAGAACGCACTGCAGTGCAGCCGCGGTAGTCCAGATAACCAGACTATATCTACAGCATTCTTAATGCGCTTTGATGAACTAGCTTGAATGGCCAACTAAAGGCGATTCGGTTTTAACATTGTTGCGAACACCATTGAGTTCAGTGAACGCCACTGAGTCAAAATACCGTAATTGTTCGTTTCTCTTTCTACTTCCAGGCGCTTTTGGTCATATGTGTATAGAGCCCAATGAACTGTATAAGAACTTATATTCACACAGTTCAGTGTTAGGACCTGTAAGAAATCTGTCTCTGATGACAATATGTCTGCTGGCCACACATTCCCTTGATCTTATCATTATCACAATACAGTTGGTACAATGGTAGAATAGCGACCGGGAGTGAGAGATTGGGAACCATCCAAGTCAACAGACGTGCTAATTCAATCACAACAGGACGGCCAATACACTACGGTCTAATTGATAGGTGTTACAAAACTGACTACATCCTTCTTAGTATGTGTATTCAACACTCCTGACCAAAGCTTTGAAAACAAATAAGAAGCAGCCTCTGGAGAGGTTCGTGGTTCAGTCGGACTCTGCTGAATCCAAAGTGTCATTCGTGCGCTTTGTCATTGCCGGTATTGGAAATAAACTTTACATTTTCATCACGTTCGAGAGACGTCCTTTTTTTCCTTACACTTACAGACCACATACTTAGCAACTACCAAGCGAATATGCGTCACGCCACCATGGCCTGCTGCAGCTCACATTATAGTTAGTTTGCCAACACTGATTTGCGAAAAAGCTGATTGAAATTATAAATAACAAATGTATTAATTTACCAGTTATGGTAACTGGATGTTTTCAAATGTTACCTAATATGTTATTTGTGTTTACTAGCTCTTTCGTTTCATTGTTAGCTTTCCATTTGTCCTAATGTTATCAGCAGACGACCTGATTTCGAAGTAGCTAATGTTAGTAGATTGAAGCAGGTTGAGACAACTAAATCGCACGGTTAAGATCGAATCGTTTTGCTTACCAAAACTTTTACAAGACGTGTTGCGTTGATAATTCTTGGTTCAGAAAATCTAGGAAAGCTGTCGTTATTTGCCAGTTCAAAAAAATTAGACAGCTAGACCACCGAACGAACTTTCTACCCAGGCCTGTATGGATGGAATGATGGCGTGTGATGTTACGTCACATTCTGCAGCTTTCGATTTTTCTGTTTACGAAGTTAACTTGGCAAGCAATATTACATACGCATGCGTGTATAACGCAAATCTTATTAAAGTAATATTGAAGTCTTGGTTGAACCAGTGATACAAAATGTCTTCCAAATGGAGACTGTCCCAAGTTGTATTTCATTCACGCTAACTTAGAAAGGCATTTTGGGTTCTCCAAATGTATCAAGTTCTGGTATTCCATTTTCTTGTACACTGATATCCGCCGTGCTGCTTTATGGTAAGATGATCTAGTACTCCCGTTATAAAATATACTTCTCGGATTTTAAAATGTTAAATTGTTCATTTTTACGGAAATTGACAAATGGGGCTAATTTAAGCCATTTCTGTCGAGCCTCGGTTTAATTTTTAATTCGCCATTAGTGTAAACCCCAAAAGCTGATGCGAAAACATCTGAGATGAAGGGAATCCTCACACGTATCACACTTAAATATAAAGTAACCTATCGCAATTAAATATTATGTAAACGTGGCTGTTATGTGTATAGCTTTTGGATACAACACTGACAGAATCTTATCACGATGTACCCCGGGTTTGCATGTTGTAGCCTATGCAACATTACCATCTCAAACCGTTTTGAACACGATAACCAAGACACATATACACAATACACGTACTCTGTATCTTGAAAAGTAACAAATTGACATCAAAACGATGCCAATGTAAAAGCAGACTTTCACCAGTGTGTCTCAGAAACTAGTCATATTGCAAGGCAATGCTACCCATGTTTGCCCCATTTGTTCAGCTTTATTTGTTTTCTTCAAATATAGTGCCATCTCAAAATCTCTAAATTCAGATATGCTTGAAAATGGCAGACTCCATAAAGCATAAGCATATCCTTTCTATGACATTTACACAATAAATTACATTGAGAGTTCAACCAATAAGCCATTTCCTGTTGGCACTGCATGTATTTGTACAAATACCATTAACACAGTGCAGTGCAATCTGCTATCATTTCAAATAGCCTTACTGCTCACAAACATAACTCTGATCCTAAATGCATATACAGTACATTAGAGTTATGGCAATGCACTTCCTGATTTTATACATTTTATATGTTTTGTGAGGAACGTTAGACCAATCCGTAACTTGGCAGGCCTGCAATTTAAATAAAAAACACAGAATAGTTCAGGATTAAATTACATGAATCCTTTATTATGAAATACATGAAGTCACAAGAGATCTTTTCATTTCCACCTTTCTCTTGAAAAGCAAACTTCACTTGAAAAGATCAGAATCATTTTAAAAAGAGGTTCACATCAAACAAAACAGAAAATAGAAGGGATGCTGCTTTGTAATTCATAAAACTTGCTAAGTATTACCAGTCCCCAGCAATTAACAAACATCTTCTGCATTTTTTAAGAGAGAACCCCAAAAATGTAATTGGTATGCAAGACAATTTTCCAATTATTTCTGAAGCTCTTGGTATAAAAACGGCGGGAGGGGGAATCAACCAACAGAATGAAAAGGTGCAGCATTGTGGGATCTCTGTTTGGTGGGAAGGGTACAAAGGATGGTTTTTAAGCAGATGTTCTTCTTGTGAAGATTTCCATCATGTTGGAGGTGGAGGGTAGTAATGTCCATAGCCCCATGGGTTCTGGTAGTTGTATTGCTGAAAAGGGTAGATGGGAAATGGTCAAGCACACTAGCAATGCTAAGGAACAGTCATAAAAGCCTATCAAATGGAAATGATGAAGGAAGGCCGGGATTCCAGGTTGCTATGAAATGGCGCACAGCATAATGAATGCACAAACAGCATTTAAAATGTTCAAGAGAACAATCAATATCTTAGCCATTCGCCCTCAGTTTAGCAAAAACCAATAAACTCTGAACTATGTTTGGATGACTTTTGGATTAACCATCGTGCAAGCTAACTATCGAGATGAAATAAACAAGCCATCAACTCTGTTGCAAATGCTTGCTTTCCACAGAAATAATTTCAAGTGCTCTCCAGATTGGCAGTTCTGCCACTGTAAAACTCACCTGGTACCAATTGTAATTGTAGGCAGAGTGGTTGGCCTGCATGTCGGGCATCATGGGTCCTGTAGTCATCGCGTGGTCTTCTGTGCGCTGTTTTTTCGGATCAGGTTCCTGCGAGCTGCACATTGGGAGAGAAGCCAGGTAAGTTTCAGCACATTATAGCTACAATACACGAGAAGACCACAGGGGCAGACATTACAATTAACATAAGATTCAAAAGTGCCTTCACTGTCCAGTATGAAGCGTGCAGATAATGAGAGGGTCTTAAATGACTATAAATCTATACACTGAAACATTTATTTATTTTACTGAAAAATGACAAATTACCAACATCAATGAAAACATTAAATGGTTTAAATATACTGTGTTTTTATTGATGTTGCATTTATACTAATTCATTATATTTCTTACCCATTTTCTGCTTTTCTTTTGGTTGATTCATGCTCTTTAAGGAGCTTCTGGTGCTCCTCATAAGAAGTCACAAGCCTGAGAGGGGGGAGAGAGGAAACCATGGAAAAGGGTGAGTTGACCCGGAATTGCTACGAGAGCCTGTCAGCAGAAAGAACGCGGAGAACGGGGACGTACATGTTGACGTCGCTGCCAAAGTCCTCGAGGAACTCCACCTTGCGCTGAGAGAAGGTGAGGCGTGACTCGAGGGGCAGGGGGCTGCTCAGAGCCCTGTCAAAGCAGGACAGGATCTGCTCCTCGCTCTGCCTCACGTCACCACTGTACTCCAGCTCCAGCAGGTTCAGGTACAGCTTGGAGCTCGTCTGAAGAGAAGCAAGTAGTGTAAGTCAAAGGATAGATGGTACACTCTACAACAGTGGTTCCCAACCTCCATCCTGGGGACCCGCTGAGTGTGTTGGATTTCGTCCTGACCGCAGTGGCCATCCCAGAATTTCAAGATGTTGTTAATTTCTTAATTTGGTGCTTTTCATGTCTAGAGGGACTATTTACTCTTTGGCCACATTATGTCAGGAATAACTAAGCATTCAATAAAAATAAAAAACTCTGTTCATGTTGTGCTTATTATGCTATATTTCAAACAATTACATTAAAAAGGGAAGTTAAATGATTTAACAAATTAAAGACTGAGGCAAATCAACAGGCTCCTAACTGGTCAAAATGTGGACCCCTAATCCTTGTTCACAAACAACCGGTTCCTCTCTAAATTTACATTTTGGCAATCAAAATGAATATTCTTTTTACACACCCAGTAGGTTTCTGTTTTAAGGAGCATTGACCTAGATTTTCATTTCTACCTCATGTGATGTATAAACAATGGAATGAGGCCTGCCTTGGGCAAACATCATTCTGCCGTTTCTACATTTACCCTGAAAACAAACCATACAAAACAATGATCTTATCAGCATGTGCTGAATGCAGACCTCATTTGTCATACTACCAGTTGATTCAGTCTCACCTTATCCTTCTCAATGGCTTCCAACAGCACTTTCCTAGCCTTCTGCAAGCTCTTCTGCACCTTAAAGAGGTGCCTTGCCAACTTGATGGAGTAGAATGAAGACTCGCTGACGTTCTTCCCGTTTGCAATGGCATCCTGCAGCAGAGAGGCGGATTCTTCCAGGTTGCCGTGCCGACGCTCCAAGTTGACCCTGCGCAACCGCACCATGGCCAGGCCAGGCACTGCCTCCTCCAGGTTCCTCAGGATCCCACGGGCATCATCAACATTACCTGGGTCATACAACAAGTGGTATTACAAAGGGTCACTGGAAACCAGGGGACTAATGGCTCCTCCACTTTTGATATCCACTGTTTACCCCCCCCCCCTTTCATGTCACACTGACAGTTCTCCCTGTTCAGCCAGGGAGCTATAGGAAAAAGGATTGTAGCTAAAGGAATGTTGGCTTTTTTTTTTTTTCTTTTTTTTTGCAGTTTTGCGATCTTGTTTTGAAAAGAGGTTCAGCTGAACAGTTAGTCAGCTTGATTTGTTGGTATTATCCGTTTAGCCAACTAGCTAGATTGCTTGGGGCATGGTTATTGGTGATATTCCAGTCAGGAAGAGGCTGGTTTGTAACAGGATAAGTACATGCAAAGCACTTCATTTGCACAGTATGTAGAATTTTCCCCATTTTCAAATTATGATAAACCAGATCTGTACAGCGACACAAAATTGGTGGTGCATCACCCAGGGTTAGAGAGGGTTCTGTCGATTATCCAAGGTCTGCTTGCTAAAGCTGTCCATGAAGGGTCTTTCTATCTCTCATGTCTATGTAAACGTAGTTTATGGGCTTTACTGTGAAGAGAAGCAGCTGGTGACACCACATAATTTGAAGGAATGCATGCTTCTCTACACTCTCCCACATAATCTGTGGAATTTGCAGCATGAGCGTAGCTGTATACTACTGGGCATTCCAAATAGGGGAGAGATTGGTGGAAAGCATAGAAAAGGTTTGGTTAGAATACAGGATCCCTGCAGAGACAGTCAGCCTGTACAACATGAATTTGCATCTTTGAGGGGGTAGAGCCAGAACAGATGCACAGTAAAATCAGTTAAGCAAGTGAGATCTATATTAAGACTTACCCTGCTGCTCCTCAAATGCAGCCCACAGCAGGTGAAGAGTTGGCTTCTTGGGAAGGTGCGTCAGACTGGCTCTCTTGTAAACATGTCGAACGGCTTCAGTGCTGTGGATTTCCATATACTTTGCATACTTTGGGAGTGGGGAGGAGGGGGCAGAGATAAAAGACATAAAAATAACAGAAGCATGAATACACCTCCGTTTCGGGTTTCAGCAAGAAAATGCATTGACAGAACATTTAGAATTCTTTTAAACCCATCAGCACCTTCATCGAACCATTAAGATTAGTTTCTGTAAGGTAGGACGAAGAGATGCAACGTAGTTGGCAAATGCTGCAGTCAAATCTGGTGGCAAGCAGGCCATCCCCTAATACAACAGATACAGTCAAATATCAACATTACAGGTAAATAGTGCAGAAAGTCACTGAGGAGTTGAATTGGTGATGGGGGCTGGAAGAGGGAAGGGCGCATTTACCTTGATCCACAGGTCCTCGTAGAGGGCACAGGCCACCAGGCATCGCTCAAACAGCACGACCACGCGCTCCAGGGTCCCGTTCTCGATCTCAAAGTCCAGATATTCCTTCCAGTTGTTCAGCTGGCTCTTCTCCAGGGGCTTCACGTGGAAGTACGGGCGCTTAATCTAGAGTGCCGGAAAAACACAAAGGTCAAACAGGAAGCCTAAAGATGAGTTGACTTAAAACCCTCTGGTGACCAATGAGAGTACAGTTAAAACGCCAGTAGTCCTGCAAGGAGCGACCCTATCAGAACTCACCCCTTCTTCAAATTCCCAGCGCTTGCTGACCTCTTGCTCGTTGAGATTAAACACCTCCTGGCGAGACTCTGTCACTCTGTGGCGCATGTTCTCAATCTCAGTCACCAGCTGAGGGTGCAGAGGGAAACCATGTCAACGAGGGCTGGGGGGTAAGAATTATTTCAGTGCTCGCTATAATTGGCTAAAAATGTCTGAAATGTATAGCACCACCTATCAACAAGTTGCGCTGCAGTATCAACCTGGTGACTACAGTAATTGTTAAGGTCACAGTTGCTGCTGTTCGAACAGGCAGCAAACAGAGCTAACATCACCACTGAAGCTCGGTTAGCACCTTGGCAGGGTCGGCGAGGTCCTCAGTGCCAGGTGGAAGGTCCTCGGTGTCACCTCCCTCTGGAGATTCTTCAGTACCGTGACCGTTCGCTGCGGCCAGCTCTTTCCGAAGCTGGACAAACTCCTCCAGTGACAGGAAGTGCTTTGGCAGGTTGTTTTGCACATGTTCTCTGAACCTATAACACAATACACATGCTTAGGAGGAAGCAGTATTTACCCACCATTAGAAGTGCGAGACTGATGCCTTAAATCCTAAAA
The DNA here is from genome assembly GCF_018555375.3 of Anguilla rostrata. NCBI lineage: Eukaryota > Metazoa > Chordata > Actinopteri > Anguilliformes > Anguillidae > Anguilla > Anguilla rostrata. Next base: position 20,668,447 of record NC_057933.1, on the reverse strand, counting down.
TGGAGATCAATGTGTGATGCTTTTTTAAAACCAACTGTCACCACCCGGTTCTTAATCTGCTTCTCATGTTCTCTAACCCTCCCTCTCAGGCCGACATATGCCAAAGAATACATTACCCTGCAGGGCTGCTGGCCTCATACAATCAAAAAGTGCCTTTGGTCTACAGTGCTACATTCTTACATCTACCTGAGCTCAATTTGCATGCATATTTTAAGGATTTAGGTATTTCTGCACACTCCTTCAGAAAACCCCCCCCACAAACAGTTCTCAATCGCAGACTGCCTCACCTCTGGAAATGATGGTTGTAGAGTTGGGTGGGGATGGTAAGGACGCGGTCGTAGATCGCAGTGACGTTAGCCAAGTTTTCCATCTCTGTCTCCCAGTTAATGTAGGCCTCCCACAGACGGTCAGAGCGGAAGTCTGTGCCTGCTGCCAACACCGCACTCTCATACGTGCTGTATGGTACAGGTAGACAATGAAAGATCCGTTATTCCACAGTCCGATAAAAATAACACAGCCATCTGCTTCATGTCATGAAAGCAGCAGCAGCAGCAGCATCTATAATTATCTTTAATGTTACACTGAAATCAAATATAAAAATACACACTTAAAACATTACAGTGACTTCCACAGCAACTAATATTATGGAGAGGAAAATTTGTTAATCTTCATGATGCTTGAGGTTCATTTGCTTCTGATTTTTGAGGTTTCTTTAAAATTCATTGAGGGAGGATTCTTGATGTTATACTACATAAGTGCTCCTTGATGTCATGGCTTACTTCCCTCTAGCTTACAGAACTGAAACTCAGCCGTACGCCCTCAAAACTAATGCTTACTTTCGCATCGTTGTCTGTATGTCATTGTCGCTGGTGTCGGCGGTCTCCTTTAGGAAGGCGATGTAGTGCAGCCACAGGTCCACGCTGAGTGGGATGGCTTGCAGGCCCCGGCGGAACACCTGAGAGGGGGGACGGGGACAGAGAGAGAAGAGGGTACACTGACTGAGTCCGGTTCTTATCCGACACGGCTCCAGTGGAGAGCCAACACTGGAAATGTATATACCGCTCATCCTTTACCACAAAAATAATGCTAAATGAATGTCAACTTGGAATTGTGGGCGAAATAATCTGCCATTACCATTTACGTGGAGGGTTGCAAAAGTACAAAGTGTTCTCCAAGGGGAGCAGGGGGTTGTCTTGGTTTCTTCAGATTGGAGGGTCCTGCATTCTGACCAGGCTGAGGATAAGGCTTTGGGGGGGTGGTACAGACCATATGGTACATACCCATTAGACCATCACTGACAGTGTCTGACCAAACGCAAGAAAATGTGGCAAAAACGTACAGTAACTGGAATCTCCAGAGGAATTTGACAGTTAAAAAAATACTGCCGTGGGTTTAAATGGTGTGTTTTGGGCGATGCTAAGCATGACAAGCAAACGCTCGTCACCTGCCAACAAAGGAGAAAAATTTAGAAAAAGCCAAAAGGCTTTATAAAAACAAAAAGGTCGAAAAGAAATAAAAGTTCACTCCGAACTAGATGAACACTCCAACAAATGTTTCAGTATTATGCAAAAAAAGTGAAATCCAAGTTCATTTTGAACAGAGAGGTTTTAGGAGCACAAGCAAGTACAATATCCAGATTTGTTAATGTAGTTCCAGACATGTTTGCCCCTTAAATGGGTCATTCTGTCACTTCGTTTTACTTTGTTACTCACTACAAGGAAAAGTTAACTTTTTGAATCCATTTTGAATTGTTAACAAATCTGAATATCCTGTTAAGTGTTAAATTCATTTTTTTCTGTACAGTCTTTTCTGTACAACTTGAAACTGTGAAGTTATGGGGTAGGGAACTAGGCTTGAAACTCCAAGGTTGTAGAATCGATTCCTAAGTGGCTGAAGCTGTTGTACCCTTGAACAAGGCACTAAACTTGAATTGCTTCAATGAATATCCAGAGATTAAATGGTTTTACGTAAAAGTATGTAATCTGTGCAAGTGGCTCTGAATAAGAGCATCATTAAATGCCTAAAATGCAAATGTAATGGAAGAGCTACAGACTTTGGCTGAAAAATTGCCGTTGGAAGGTTCATCTAGTTCTCTGGTGCGTGCTGGGAAAGGGTCTCCTTTCCCAAGTCCCAAGTTTACCTCCTCTGCGAGCTTCATGTCCCCAAGCTTCCTCTCCATGTCAGCATACTTCTTCCAGTAGCCGTAGCAATAGGGATACCGTGCAAAAAAGGAGTCAAAGGCTGTACGGGCTGCCACAATGTGATTCTGTAACACAAAAAGGCAGAAGTACACTTAATTACCCAGCTCGTTTGGTGTGGGCATAATATATCATGTCATTAGATCCACACAGCGTTTAGCTTGAGTTCTTACCTCTTGTTCCACGTACTGCAGCAGGTAAGTCCACCCGTTGAACTCTTCAGGGTTTTCCTCTACCACTTTCATGTACCGGTCAAACTCTTCAGGGAAAGCTGCTTCCAAATTGGAAGGCTCTGTCTCTGCCTCCACACCATCCTTGGACGTATCCTCCAGCTCCATGTTGCTTGGGCTGCCCTGTTCAGACAGCTCCAGCTGCTGGGCTGGCTCCTCCTGAGGTGGCCCCGGCTGCTCCGAAAGATCCCGAACCAACAGCTCCGACTGGCCCTCCTCAGTCTGCTCCATTTCGTCTTGCCCTCCATCCTGCAGAGCTGTGACTGATTCAAAGCCTGGGCCCTGGGCAGGGGTGGGATCTTGGGCCAAGACAGGGGGGTCGGGCTGGCAGCCTTCGCCTGGGCCTTCTGAGCCAGGATTGCTGTAGATCCCCATGGGCTCTGAGTTCAGCACACCAGTGATCTGTTCTTCAGTGTGATATTCAAGAGGCTGATCTGGAGTGCGAGGAGGGAGGAGAGGGGAAGATTATATATTGCACATTTACTCACCCTACACAGGATAGGGCAGCAACAGTTGCCCCTTTCCTCTGGAATGTGTGAAAAGAGCAAAGTATTTATAGACCTCCCACTACTCCCCATTAGGCACAGCCACAGCTGCACTTCAGAGTGACAAGTGAGCTTTCACGCCGTTTCAGTATAACCTGAGAAGTTAGCTGCTAATCGCTCTGCCATCTTTAAGGGCTCAAAGCAAACTGAGCAGTTGTTCCTCTGGAGGAGGAGACAAGGTAACAGCTGCAAGGTATGAGTTTTGACAACAACAAAAAATAAAACACTGTATGCAAACTTTTAGTCAGCACACACATTGACTCTGGGTTAAAGGAATATCTCGGGTTCTGGAGTTCTTTTTCTTTCAGTACGTGATTGGCCCATACTGTTTCCTGTATGATGGATATTTTAGACTCTTGTAGAAGCCTGATGACTGACCAAATGTTTCAGGGTTTGAAGCAAGAAAATGCAATTCAAGTAACTAGAAAGCAACTTGTACAGCAAAATTATGCCTCCAAGTAAATGTTTTAACAAATACATACATTTAAAACATACCGACAAACAGGGAAATTGGTTCTCACACTTTTCATGATAGAGATCGAAAGTATAACTATATCTGGCGTGCACCCAAGTTTTGTCACTTACCTGGCAAAAAGGCAAACAAAAAGGCACTTCGTACTTTGCCAGTTGACAAACCGTTTGTCACCCATTTCATCTGATTCGGCGCACTTATTCCGTTCTAACAGCGTACTTGGTACTACCTAGAAGCTATTCTCAAGAATCGGTTTCGCTATTTTACATATGTTACCTAGGTCATCTGGCAAATATCCGCCATTTTATTACGTGTAAAAATGTTAACTTTAGTCATGCCAGTGACCCCAAATAACATTACCTGATAGCTGTTATTATGATTTTTCATACTACCACTGATACTACTAGTCATCATCAAAACGTCGCCAAAATGCCACAATTGCGAAAATAGTTAAAATTCCCTCGCAATCATCAATTTTCACTTCAAATGAGTAATCAGCGATCCTTACAAAGTCGATATTTAGTGAAAAATTTCGAGCCAACGTTATACTTATTTTCTTAAGTACCGATCAGTTATGAAATACTTTCGTTTTAGGATTGTCAAAAGTCTAAATGTTAGCGTTATGTCACGTGAGCTGGCATAACCATCTAGATATAGAACTGGCATTTCGTTTTGACAAATTCTGATATGAGAAAGAAATAGCACTAAGTTCACCCGAGAATTCTATAAACGTTAGGATAATCGTAACTAACATTAAGTGCGTACGTTACTGTTACACTAGCTAGCTAGCATACTAGCCCCCAACCACAATGGCTGTTCCAGCCGCACAGTAGTTTGCCAATGCCTAAGTATTTTAATTTAGGTAACTGTTTTATTCATGAAAACCAAGGAGTTAAGTTGTCAATGTGGTTTTTTTAACCGAATACGTGTTTCGATAGTCAGTATCAGCTAGCTTCTTACTTTAATTAATCATTTAACAAACGTCACGCCACATTGGGCCTACATAACAGTTGTACACCTAGCCGTTTCAAACAGACCTCGCACCTTCGGCGCGTGCACATTACGGAAGCTAATCCGAAAACCAAGCAAGTAGCTCCGATATACTTCAAATTTGCCGTTTAAAACATACATAAAGTAATTACAACTTACCAGATTCGTCCATCAAAGCACACTTTAAACTGAAGCAAATATACAATTATTAACAACTCTTCGGAAAGAACTACCGTTCCTCGCCCCACATTCTCTGCTGACAAGTTCTCTGCTCGAGGGTAACTCTGTAATACGCATGCGCACCAATTGCGTGGGGCGGGACACAAGAAGCGGTATTGACTGGCTGGACTGCAAACTGGATTTGGATTTTATTCCTATGATTTTATTTTAACCTCCCCCGCAATTCTCCGTCTGCGACGGCTTAAACCGTCCTGCATTTCCACATTAAGTCCGCATATGATACGGTCTACCTAATCTCTTCAAAGTGCATCTCCATTTTCCGTGACAGCAAGTATATATATAACAGCTTTGACTATTTTCATTTAAATAAAGTGGTACGAAATTTTTGCATTTGTATTTCAAAACCATCCTCTGAAAAATGTAAATAATATTTGTGCATAATTACAAAAAATCCACCTGAGTATAAATTATAAACTGATGCTACAAGCTCGAATTGGTCACTACTATTTCCTGTCTTCCTGAATATGACTTATTTTACACTGCCACATAACAATGTCAGGATGTGAACAGCTCTGTGAGTGGGATAGTATTGTTTCACTATTAAATTCCTTTAGATTAGCGCTACAGTATTAAAGGAACTGATGCAGGACTTGTAACAGGGCATTCATTGGTGTAATCCATGACTTTTAGCATCAGTACTGTAAACATGCTTTAGGAAACCCTCAAAAGTACCAAACTCTCTGTGCTGTATATGTAGTAAGCTGTAACTTGGTGGGATGCATACCTGCCATCTAAAATGCTCTGCACAAAATTATAATATGAAAGGTTGTTTTTCTTTTGGAATCTGGTATAAAGAGAATTTCAACTGTATACTGTTACTAGCACCATCACATTCAGTAAAAATGGAAAGACTGAGGCATAAGCTCTATACAGAAATAAAACAATTTATTTATTATATATACCATTCTCTCTCTTCCCATTTAGAAACTAGTACAGTACAATTTAGCAGTGGAAATTCTATTAAAGACAATGTAAGGACTGGCACTATATTGAGAATTACAGATATGGTTTTAAATCTTTCTGTATAAACTGCTGGTTTAAAGCTTAATTTTCTGTCTATTCCACCACCATTATTAAAATGGTTTTACATCCATAATTTGATTTAGGCATCTGTGTACATTAAAATATGTCATCATAAAAATATTCATATTTCATGTTCCCTGTCAATGAATTTGGTCATGCAAAACTGTAAGACAGTTCCAACTTAGAATACCTCTTTATATATGACTTGAAATAAAGAATAGATATACTGCAACATAACAGCATAAGGATTAAGCTAATACTGTGCAAATACAAGTCAACTATTACAATAGTCATTTGTTCTCATCACAAATTTAGATTCACTTAGAGAAAAACTGTATAAGACACATCTTGGATATATCACATGACATAACATGAAAAAGACACAATAGCAAAAATATACATCCCTTATCTCCTTACATATTTGTGCATTAAAATAGTACATTCTGTGGTGGTGTTTCTGGTAAAATCATGTCTGCAGGTTACAAACAACAACATGAGCAATCATATTACAACATATAATAATTTTAGAAACAATCATCAACACAATGTACCACTTTTCAAAAGTGCAAAAAGAGCAGGTTCATGGGGGCTTGAAATCTGTATACCTTGCTGACAGAGTTTTTAACTCCAGGGTAATGTCTTATCATTCTCTGTATAGGTAATAATAAAACAAAGTGCAGGCACTATGAGAAATGTAGCACTTCTCTGTCTTCAAGTAAGACCAGTTGGGTTTTTTTTTTCCCCTTTGTGGTGTTTTGGGTTTCTCATTGTTTTTCTGAACATGCGATCAGGGGAGATGAGGTCTTCAACAGCTGGTTGAGACTCTTGGTGACACTGTGGGACTGGGAGGCAGCGCACTCCATGAGCCTGGGCCCCATTTGGTCGTACAAGGCTTGGCATAAGGTGGCAGTAGCCCCCCGCACACTGCCACCTCTGCCAAGGGTAGTGCCGCTGTTGCTGGAGGTACTTAGGAGGTGCCATAGCAAGGGCAGCACCTTCTGCTCTACCGCCTGAGGCTTGTGAGGGTACAGCTCCATCACCAGTTCTGAAAGACAGACCAGACATAAGAAACAATGCGAAAGCAAGTCTAAAGCATGGTAGTCTGGGTTATAATAGGTATAAGCACTGAACAAATCTTTGTCATGTTATTGTTTCTTTAATTTTTTTAATGGTCAGATCGAAAAATTCAGTATTCAGTCAGTATACAGTTGCATTGGATAAGTTGGAATTTTCCTTAAATTTTCAAAATGGAAAAGTTCTGGTTGGCCACTAAGCTTTGACAGACATACCTGCAACCTTATCTACAAGGTTCACCTTGGCCCTTCCGCTGAGGAGCTGAGCCTTTGTGACAAAAATCTGAAGCAGTAGGGCATTATCTGCAAGAAAAAGAAGAGTTTAAAAGTGTGACCATCATCACAAGCTTGTGGAGGACACATCTGAGTGAACATAAAAGGTTTTATTTATTATTTTACCCATTTACTTTTACTTTTTAATACCCTATCTTTACTTTTTGATAATGTCAATAACATACAGTTTTAGTACACTCTTTTTACATGCTGCTGTAAAAAGAATCCACGAAGATCAAAAAATGCCCAGAATAAATTCAATATTCCTACACATAACTGTTAGTAAATATGGAATTTTCAGGCATAATGGAATTTATACAGAATGCATTTATTTATCTGCAAATTTGGAATTCATGATTGTGTCTACATCACTGAACTGCATAATTTAAGCAGCTTGCCCAGACAGACTATCGGGGCCCAATCAACTAGATGATGTGCACAATAAGGCAGAGAACACCCTGCTGACCCAAACCTTCCCTCCCTGGACCGTGGTAAAGCTAATTATGTGTGACCCCTGGCCATAGTCTGTACAGGATTCATTTTAGATGTTGGAAGGCATCACCATTTTAGGTGCTTTAGCTGATGTGCCTCCCTGGAGGCCATAAAGCTAAAGTTAAGCACAGAGTTTCCTAAACTGAAAACTCACCTATGTCCTGCATGAGGGTTTCCAGGGCAGTAACGGCAGCACTGTAGATGGCATTGTTCTTTGAGTTGAGGTGGTTGTCCACTATGGCTGGAACTAAGATGTTTATCACCTGGGCTAAGTTCTCTTTTAGTGCAGGGATGATCCTCTGTAGGGCCTCCAGAGCATGCAGGTTGACTTTACTGTTTGACTCTTGGAGTCTTGCCTTTATGGCATCAAAGACCTAGTTAGGGGGACAGAAAAATGAATGGAGCTCCATCTCCAATAGAGCATACTTTGTCAGACCAAACATTGCTGTAACCGTTTCACTGTTTCCATTTCCACCCATTTGCACATAGACTGTTTCTAGACCAGATGCACCTTCTCAAGAGTATGCCAGTAGTTGCACACCCAATCGTACACACACTTCTGGTTACAACATCCAGAGCTACAGTTAATACTGTACACTGCTGAGCTGACTTACCGGGAATATGCAGGCAATGACCATGTCCGGGTTGTTCTTGCACTCAGCAGCGACCTGGTCAATGGCTTTGATACGCTCCCGAAAGTCCTTGGACCCCATCTGCACCTTCATTTGCTTGATGTATTCTGTCCTCTCTGCGATGTTGTGTGCTTGAGCTCTGTGGTTGTACTCGCGAGACTCTCTGCTCAGACAGGAAATGACAGTCCATGCAGCGGCAAGAAATGAATGCACAACGAACAAGAGATTATGAGATTGTATTTCTAGAACCACAGGAATCACCACATGCAACCATGGTGTTGCCGGAAACCCACCTGTTGACAAGGCTGAGAGGCTCTCGAGGAAGAGATGAGGCTCGGCTTGTCCCACTGCCAGGGAGAGAGCGCCGGCCCCTCGCTGAGGGGGTGTCCTGAGGCATTTCGCCCAATCCCTGCCAAGAACACAGCAACCGCCGTCATTACAGTTCACCACCAATGCACCACTTCAAAACCACACAGCTGAAATGTCTTACCCAATACCTGCAAAAGGAAGGAGTTCATAGGTGTTGTCTCTGGTCGCATTGCTCAATGTGGAAACATTCAACAGAAAAATACCTTCAACGTACCTTTGTCTTAAGAGTGAATACCAAGTCTCTGAGTGTCGGAAGGTCTTTGGCTGGAATGTACTTCTTCACTATTTTGTCAAAATCCTGGTGGGATGCCAAAAACAGCAGCATCTGACGTCCATAGTATCTGCGAAAGAGAATGGAAATGACCAAGTTTTGCTTGAAATACTAAAGCAAGATTAAAATATGCTTCTGGTAATCACAGGACAGAATATACCTGGCTTCCTGGGAGGAGTCCTGCGCCAGTCGGGCAATGGCAGGCAGGATCCGGTCAGTGAGGTCCGTGGTGCCGGACAGCAGCCGGCCAGCGCCAATCTTCTCCACCAGGTCGGCCATGTGTTGAGCTGTACACTTCCTTACCATGGAATTCAGGTGTCTGCATGCCAGAAATAGCATCAGTACAGAACAGCGTCAGTACAGATAAAAATACATCATGAACTGCAAGAAACACATTTGCATCATTTCCTGAGAAAGGAATTTCAGCGTGTTATATTAAAGATCAGGCCCCTAGGAAGGAAGCTACTATAGGAGCACTGATTGAATGAGAAGGCGCTTAATGTCCTTACGATTTTTGATCAGGCATCTCACCTGACGCCACCAGTGAGCAAAGCGTTCATGACGCGGGTGGGCGTGCAGTTCTGAACCATGCTGTGGAGCGCGGCATCCACGTCCTGCCGTAAGAAGGCGTTGGACACGCATACTTTATGCAGCAGCGCCGTGGCCGTCCCCTCCAGTTCCTGATCCATCCCCCTCTGGAGGTGCGTGTACATGTTTCCCAGAGTAGCCACCGCCACCCGAGAGACACCTGAGCGCAGGTTCATAACCTGGGGACAAACGCACGTGTAAGCACCGCAGAAAGAGCTGACCCTCCCTTTGTTTCTGAGTCCAGGCACAATGAAGACTCCAAATAAAACTGTAATTCAGCTGAGCCAATGCCAGCCCTCCCACCCAACCATGTAGGCCAGGGTGTGCCGAGGGTTAATCACTCCAATGCACGCGTTACTGGTGGTACCTACTGATGAAATATAGCTTACCCTTCAAAATGTGAACATACAAAAAATATCTGCAACACCTCTTGTGTAGCTGCAGTTGTCACATTGCTATAGCTAGGTGTATAGATCTGTAACAAATTGCTAGCTACTTTATCAAGTTTTTTTCTAGCCACCTAACAGGAGATATCTGCATGAAAACATCATGGAAAAACAGGTAATATTAGCTCATTAGCTCATTAAAAAAAATTGCTAGCTAGGTAGCTAGCTAATGTTGGTTACTTTCTCTCCAAACATCAATCTCACAGGATCATTAATGAGAGGAGTTTTTTTTGTGGCCTGACATTAGAACACCATTGGAGCATTAAATTACGGGAGGAAAGGGAAGCACCTCTGGGATGAGGGCGCGGCAGACGTCCGGAAGTCTCGCGCCGAGCACGGCTGTGTGGTACTGCGTCAGGCAGCTGAGAAAGGTCATGCCCTCTATCTTCTTCTCCCTGGATTAAATAAAGAGAGAGTTAATAACTAATTGAACACACCTTGTGGTCAATGATAGATGAAATGTGTAGTTATTTCACGGTCGGGAAGGGCAACGGAAGTGTAAAGAGGCGTGTGTACCAGTCGTTAGAGCTTAGCAGCGCGAAACCCTGGGTCAGCGCAAGTTCGGGATTGGAGAAGGGCCGCAACTCCGGCTGTTCCTGGTCATCCTTTTTCTGGCCAGGGAACAACTCGTCTGCCAAGCGAGAGACACCACAATCACAAAGAGACATTTAATCAATACTTGATAACAGTTTTTAGTTCTTTAGACTATAAAAATAGAATAGAAGACAAGATGTACAGACATTTTTAAGCCATTCTATCAACAACAATTCTCAAGTTGAGATTTAATTAAAAAAAGTTATTAATTGACAATCCTAAGAGTACAACTTAGCAAATAAAACTAGCTGGTGCACTTATATTTAATTTAATGCTAAATCAAATGATTTATGGATTTGGTTATAGGGAAATAGCCAAGATGGGGTTCAAACATCTTGGTAATACTTATCCAAGTAATATCCAGAGAAACCCTGCTAATAACATGGCACTTTATTTACCCAAATCACATCTTTGTTTGGGCCAGTGTTTTGAAATTCTTTTATTTTAGCACTTTTCAATCTGATGCGTCTTTATTATAATTTTGGCTGTTTGTTTACTGTTACTGGTGTTCTATGGCACCTACTTGAAATACTAGCCTGGATATGTCAAAAAATATATATTATTTTAAAAATAATAATTTATAAAAAATGCTGAAAAAAGCAGAAAACGTCTTGTAGAAACAGCACTAACCGGAGCTGTTGGAGAATGATGGGCGGGTCTTGTTCAGGCTGGGGGCTCTCCTCACACGCCGCAGTGAGGTTTTGGACTGAGGGGGCAGCGTGGGGGGGCTGGGCTGGTGGTGGGGGCTGAAGGACTTGATGGGACTCAGGGTGCCCTGGGGGCTGGTGGAGCTGGCTGTTGAATCCTCTTGGGGGGTGCCAGCCTGAGGCTTCGCCACCTCGCTCCCATTCAACTGCCAATCTGTTCAGAAGATGGAACAGTCAAAAAGTTATTCCTACTACAGATAGCATTAACACACAAATCCAACACAGTGAACTGAGGTGAAACAGAATACACATACTATGCATTCCATTTTCACCCACCACTCAGACTACGACACAAAAACAGGGACTGGGGGGGGGGGGCATGACCTCTGACCTCTGAGTGTGTCCAGCTCGTCGATGCTGGATTCGGACACCGTGTGACGCAGGCCCTGGTGCGCTTTCTCCCCCCGCTGGAGCTCCGCCTGCTCGCCGACCTCCTGCTCCAGACGCCGCTGCCGCATCTTGTCCCGGGCCGATTTGGACAGCTTCACCTTCTCCTGCGCGGCAAAAACCACAAACCGTTCAACCCCCCCCCGAGAAGCAAGGCGAGCGCGCTTAAGCTCGATTACCGCCACCCCCCTGGAAAAGCACGGAAACGACTCCCTTCCGCTTCCCGTTCCCCGGGGCGTGCAGAGAAAGGCCATTACGCGTGCCGCTTACCCCTGGCTCTTCCGTGTCGACGCTGTCGCTGGCGTCGTGGTGGCTGGAGGGAACCGCGTGCCCGTAAACGCCCTCGGGGAGCTCACCGGATGTCCTGCTCGTGGCGTCGCTCTGCTCCTGCGGCGTGGCGACCACCGGGGAGCTGGGAAGGGGGGTAGAGGAGCCGAAAACTCCTGCGGGAGAAAGCAGAGTGTGTCAGACGCCGTCACGGCTGAATCCACACTTACCCCGGCTGCACATTCTGTCCATCCTGTGTCCAAGTATTTTGTTCACCTCCTTAATTTGCAAAACAGAGGGGGAGTTTGGCTGCATAGCAAATAAAATGAGCAAGATTTAACTAATGCACCCAGCTCATCTCTTAAAAAACTACTGAAAAAACGTTTCCTTATTAACCCAAACTGAGTTACTCAAGAACAATTTAAATTTAAATTGACTAAATATCTAATTTTGAAATCTCCTACCACTATTCCACATTTCCAGTGCATGGCAGATCTCAAGTGTCTGTAGGAGAGACACTGTAGATGTGACTTTGCTGTGATTGTTGCTACTTGGCAACATAAGGCCTCTGACATCAGCAGAACAATGGGTCAGACATTTGGCGCCTGGTTGCTATGTCAAACACAGCAATGCGCCAGGTTGTGATGAACTTCAGGGCAGAGCACTTGACATGGACTTTGAACCAAACCATTTCGCACAGCAAGACGGAAAGGAGCCAATGGGAGAACAAAAAACTGACCTTTACCGATGACGCCTTCCGACATGCCACCAGCTGGTGAAAGTCTACAGCCATTGGCCTGTGATCCTGGAAATGAGACCATGAGCAATCCACAGATTAGAAGAGCACCTGCATAGCTATTCTGTTCCATCCCCATGGCTTCATAGAAACAGACCAGCCTCCGTGATGTGGCCCTGGGTGCCGCGACTCACCCCTGGTGGGTCTCACTGCTCGGACTGGCTCCCGTCCTGTGGGCCTGGCAGGGGGCGGGGACACCTCTCTCACACGCTCCCCCTCCGGCTCGATTGGCCCATTGGAGTAGGTAACTCGCTGGCCAACAACGCTCACGTCTGCGGTGGCTTTGTCTCCGAATGACAATGCTGCATTGCAACACACACGCTTCAGAGCTCTATCCTCAACTTACAGCTTTTCAGAAACAAACACCTATACCCCACCAATGACCTAGCAGTCTGCACCCAAGGGTCACCGTAAAGGGAACATTCTTCAGGCTGCCCATACAATGTGTTTCCAAGCTCCAATAGATCACATAAGGTCATGGAATCTCACTCTCGAGTGACTGTTTATGTAACTGGAGATCTCACATCACAATGGCAGGAACTGGGTTGAGTTGGCAAATGGTAGACCATTCAGTAATCTGACAAACGTAATTGCTGCAACCAACTAAATGGCCGTACCCTGAAGGGAGTTGAAGTCGATTGAGGCAGCAGGCTTCTTTCCAGAGGAGACCCTGGTGGCCCGAGGTTTAGCTACTGTAGAGCACAAGTTTCCAGAACTGCAGCAACAGAACATAAATCAGAACACAGTTTATAACCACTCATTTTTCCAATTCAGAATTATAATTGCTATCACAGAAAATGATTAGGCTATTTTGTATTTTCATAATGTTGTCAATAACAGTTCAATTCTGAGCGTCAACATAAACTACATTATCCTATGTATATTTCTACATGTACACATAAATCACAAAAGCTATGCTTTAAGTGAAATGTTTGCATTTTCCAAAAGCCTCAAAAGACAGGAAATTAAATTGATCAGCCCTAACACTAACATCAGCTTGCTCTCCAACAAGGGCTTTGACAACTGCTACAACCCTGTGTAAGTCTACTGTACTTCAAAGAACATGCATCACCACTGGGCAGATTGCTGAAGCTTCAAACCTACATAATTTATGCAAAATTTTCAGAGACAGTTTCTCTACTCGTTGCTGAAATCAAATTGTGTACAACTGGGCTGAGAGATGGATCTATTTTTTTTGGACACTTTTGGCAATCAAATTTCAAGAAGTCGACAGCCATGGAAGTATAGAAAAATCTCAAAATGACCAATAGAATGAGAGGTCTTTTGTCAAGATCAATTGGATTTAAATTGAGTATTGTTTGCACAAAAAATTCCTTTTCAGGGAATGCCCACAACAATGGCGCAATCTAAGGGAACCAAAATTAGTATTTGGCAAGCCTCCAGCGATTGTAGTCTACCCATGAATGGTTTTGAATCGGCAGAGACATCTTGACAGGTTTGAAAATAGGCATTTTATATATTGAAGACCGACGCAAATATAATCAGGGTCATTTAAACATACATTTCCTTCTGAGGCATGATATATTTACTCCGTCTTAAGCGGTCTCAGTTTCCTATGTCCTTGATGTGTAATATAAAATTTTGCTTGTTAACTAAAGGACAACTTGGGTAATAAAACATTATTTGAGGATGTCAGCCCAGGTGTTCCGCATAGCGCTCTCCAGGTTGGTAACTGTCTTCCAGCTGAAGCCAAGCGACACAAATGAACAGCTTCTCTATTCAAGTATTCGTGACTGCTGCACCCTTGAGCACTGATGAAGGCTTGAACGAGATTGAAACATCTGCGAATCTCCTCTTTTGTTTTGTGCCCTTGAGGACGTCTTGCTTTTGTACTTGTTTATCAGTTCGTGAGCTTTAATAAACTGCTCATTTGGTGAATACTGATTTGTTTCTGCAGCGTGCGGTCTCCATTCCAGTCGTTTAAAATTCATTGTCGGTTATCTGCACCCACCGCATATCTTGGATTTTATTGACGGAGCGCGAACTTGAGGTAACACACGGCAAAATGTATTCAGTATTTCTGACATAATGATAAACCCAATTTAGACAATGACTGCTTTTCACAGGTTAAATTAAACTTAAAATAATGTTTTTTTTACATTTTGAAAATGGTGCCCTCAACTGGCAGAACTGTGAATTATTTTGTGCACTCCCATGAGTGAAAGGCAAAGGTGTGGAAGGAAAATACCTGTGACAACCACAGCATTAGCCCACAGAAATACCAAAGCATTTATAACACCAGCTTCACTCAACTGAGTATTGACACTTTCTCCCTATTCTGTGCATCACCCACCTCAGCTGATGCAGAGACAGCTTTTGACAAAATTGGGCTACGTAAGTACACCTGACCATTGCCAAAGAGCATCTCTAGAAAAGGACACTGGTGAGTAGATATGCATATTCGGGTATCTGTTACAAAACAAGCCATTTTGTTACTGAATGTATTACAACAAAGTCATGTTTCTTCATCTTCATTAGAGCAACACGCATCTGTACTGAGGTCCAAAATGTGGGCCTATCCTCGGGGGTGGTGTGGGGGGTGGGGGGGCTCTGCAGCACAATACTGCGGACTGACCTGGCTTTGGTGCCGTTGAGGGTGGAGTTGGGCGGAGAGTACAGGCTGGAGAGGCCGCTCTCGCTCAGTGGGCTGGTGACGGAGGGGGGCGTCTGCGACGGCGAGTCCAGCGCCAGCTCCAGCTTCACCGCCGAGTCCGGACTGTCCGGGTCCGGGTCGGACCCGCTCAGGCTCACCTTGGCCCGCTTCTTAGCGGCGCTGTTGCGCAACGAGCGCAGAGAGTTCATCATCTGGGGGGGGAAAGAAAACCAGACGTGTGAGGCGTCTCGTAGCAGAACGGTTTCTCAACACGCCTTATCCAATATCTAACTGAATGCCACAGAAATGATACCCCCTGGACAGATATTCATTTAAAAATTAACTACACCGCACCCAGGCACTCCTGTTCTAATACAACGTCCCACAGTTTTGACCTGCCAGACAGAAGCGTGCTTGTTTCTGTATAAGCAGTATGAGAGTAACGGCATGCAGAGGACTGTTGTCCTGTGGCACGCTGTCATTGCTCCAGTCACCTCCTCGTGGTCCACAGGCTCCTCCTCCTGCACCAGCGCCCCCAGCTGGGAGAGGTCCAGGCGCATCTTCCCCTCGGGCGGCTGGTCTTGCGGGGGGGTGCGCGGGTGGGGCATGTGGGGCGCCTGGCCCTCCTCGCACTGCTGGATGTGGTGGTCCTGAAAGCCCTGTGGGATGGGGGGCACGGGCCTGGAGCCGTTCAGGGCCTGGCGGCAGGAGGAGGTGGAGGAGGAGCGCACCAGCGAAGCCCGCAGGGGCAGCGGGGAGCGCCGGTCGCCCGTCGTGTCACCTGAAGGGTCAGCACAATTCGTCACAAACACGGACTCGTCCAGCGGACAAACAGTGCAATTAGAAAGAGAGATTAGTCAGGTGCTAATGTCACATCAACACATTCGGTATACTGTAAGCTATGCTCTCAATCAATTTATATAGAGAGGAGGTGCAGGTATGCCAGTGTTTGGCTCAAAGCCCTCCCTGTATTTTCTTAGTTTGAAACTGCTCTCTGAAGAACTTCTCAGTTTGAACTAGCCCATGGAATGCTGCA